>NW_016107334.1:5357270-5415309 GCF_001604975.1 Cebus imitator
ATAAATGACCCTGCAATCTGGCATACTTTTGTCTTGGTGCTAACTTTCTATGCTCGGTCCAATACAACATTATCACTGTAACGCTTACACACCTTGATTGACTTCCAAGTTGGGAAGGCCTGTGCTATAGTCCTGGGTAATTAATAGAAGGGATGCATGGTGGTGGTTTTAGAGAGTTTTGCAGGAACTAAAACGGAGTGGGAAGCAACAATTTGAAAAGCATGGCATAGCATCTTACAGCAGAGGCCAGATTAAAAAAAAGAAAAGAAAAACCGAACAATGTGAGGAAAGCTATGTGAAACACAGACTCCCTCTTTTCTAATCTTCACTCACATTTGATGACTCTGCATTGTCCCTAAAAATGGTAGGTAATTTAATAATTGTTTTAGTGAGAAAAAATATTAACATTTTATGAGACAAGAGAATCTTGAATCAGCCCTTAAAATATCATAACTTGGGCAAAGCAAATACTGACAAATTCAGAATAGCTATAACCAAGTTGCCATTAGTTCTGCTCGGTGTTTAGAATGTCTGCAGAGTGCTATTCCTTTAAAAAAATAAAATAAAAAGCTGACTTTTTTGGCAAGAAAGTAATTGTGAAGTGTTTAAGTAAATGAAATGAGCTGTCTTTGCATTGAAATGTAAAGCTCCCATTTCCTCTCTTTAAATGTTTAAGGGATTTTTTTTGTCAGTTTCAGCACGAGGAAACATTAAAATTCATCTCATCCAAAACCTATAGTGGATTTTTAAAAAAGATTTTAATATCAGCAAATGGATCTGATAATCTGCAGAGTATTTCTGCTGTCAAGGAAGGACCATGGAATAAAAAACACATGTTCTTGATTTGACATCCCTTGGCATCTTGTAAATAGCCTCCACGAATCCATACCTTAAAACTGCCAACACCAGCAAAATTGTGCCCAAGTTTCTAGTAAGTTAAGCAAGCAAAGCAGAGAGAGAAAATGTGGCTAGATTGCATATAAAAACCGAGGGACCCTGAAAACTGACCTCAAAGTCATTTTACCAAAAGATACTCTCTGCATTTCTGCAGAATTGTCCTTTTATTTAGAATCAAACAGCATTTTGTGATATGTATGCATGTCTGAGTAAATAAGAACATAGAGAATAAGCATGTTAGGTGGGGCAGGGGAAGATGATGAGGTAAGTGGGAAGAATTTTTCATGTGAAAAAATAAACTGCTGAGTAATACAAAATAGGCTTTTCTTATGATTAAACGTTTTTTACCTCAAGAGGTTATTGAAATAATCCTTTAGCCTGGATTTCTAACACTTTGGTACTACCTTCCGCATAGGGGGAGGAAAATCACATTTATCAGTGTGTTTTCAGATTCAAAACTCAAAAGATGTGTTTGTCTCATAGAGTTGGGAAGTGCCTTCTCTCGTTCTGTGCAAATTGCTAATGCAAAGGCTGCAGGAGACTAAGCAAAGGCCACATAGTACACCCTGTTGAGCAAAGCTTAGGGTGACTATCACTACAAACCTATTGCTTTGTTTCCCCTCAGCATTTGAGAGATTTGTTCCACAAATTTGAGAGATTGGTTCCATTAACCATTTCCATTAAGCAGTAGTTTACTCTTTTCCTTAAATTGTAAGTCAAGAGAATAGGCAATTAGAGCTTCTAATTAGCATAATGTATGTTGACATTACTCACTACTAGTTATTATTCCAGACCAAAGCCAAAAAAAATCATCTTTTTATGCTGCCTAAAATTTTACCGAGATAAATATGATGCATTTCCATACATCAAAAATGATGATGGTGTTTACTGAGAATACACTGTATGATCTATGGTTTATAAATATAATTTTATTTCATTCCTATGGCAAGTCTGCAAGATCAGATTAAAAAACATTGAGGTCCATAAAATAACATTGTCCAAATCTCATATGAGGGTTGGAAAGCTAAATTTTGAAATCCTATTTGCAGGATGCAAGTATCTATGGCTTTTTTCACCACTCCCTGAAGGCTTTTTGACAAATAGCTCAGTCAGCTATAACTTATGGTCCACAAAGTTTCTGGAGACCCCAGCTTGGACATATATTGCTTCTCTAAACCTTCCTTAGAGCAAAGCACACTGATAAAAATGCACAAAGACATATTCCACTATCACTTCCAATAAACACAAATAAAGAAGCAATGTTTACAAGTAAAACCATTTTTGCAAGTTACATTTTCTATTAGTACATATACATCAACTTCATTACTGTCAATGGTTATTATTATACTGTACCACAATTTATTAAATAGTCCATTACAGATGAACATTTTGATAGCATTTCTTTTTTTGCTAGGCAACAATTCTGCAATAAATGCACGCATTTATATTTTATGGGTATTCACTAATGTTTCTCACCTCTGCCATTCAAAATTATGGGCAAATGAATATGTATATGTTAACACTGGAAAGCCACTGCTTAATAGCCCATCCAAAAGTCACAGTGATGAATTGCTGAGCAAGATGGCTGACTTGCTGGCACTCACCCTCCCTCACAAAAAAGAAACCAAAACCAGTATTTTGATTTGACTGAAGTTACTGAGGCAGTATGCTAGAGAGCACAAGGAAACCAGCAAAATCCCTGTGGATCCTAGACAACCATGACAGCATCATGGAGAGGGAAGAAAGTTATTTTGCCTCTGCTATACTATCTCCCCTGCTGGGATTAGCTCAAAGTCGGGGGAGACTTTTTCTTATGGAGAAAGGTAAGCTAGAGATCCCCTGCAGTCCTCATTTTTACCTCAAATGCCAGCAATCCTTGCGACAGGAGAGTCCTCTAATTCTGACAGGTCTGGAATCTAGTTTGGAGTAGGCTGAAGTTTCCACAACTGCATTGCCTGCGTAGAAGCCTGCCTTGGGCATTCCTCGCTCCTGTGATCTAAGCTGTAATGGCATGCTGTAATCTTGAAACTGAACCTATTGCCAGAGTGTGTCTTGCACTGGGGACCAGTAGCCATTGCCTCTCTTCATCCTTGAGTCTCTGCTACCATAACATAATTTTAACATGAGTACCTGCTACAATAAATCTTGCTGCTTAGAGCCTAGGGCAGATGAAACAAACAAAACTACAATGTTCAAACCCATGTGGCACCCCACTACCTCCAGGAAACAGCCAGATCTGCACAGCAGGGAAGCTCCTTTAAAGTTGATTGGCCAACCTCGCCTGTGCATACCCATGCAGCACAGCCAGCCTGATAAGCCTGCATGCACTCCTGGCCAACCCAAGAGCTGATCCTGACCCCTTGGCAGACTGCCATAGAGTGGTCTGGTTCATCATGTTTAGCCCAATAATCAGTCAAGTGTCCTCCCCTACAGTAAAATAATGCTATTGTTATCACAAACTTCTTCAGCTTAGACTACTGAGACAACACACTGGTGAGAAAGATTTATAGCAGAAGAAACTGCATGAAGTCCATGCAACTGAATCTACCCAGAATCAAAATTAATGCACCACATCCTACTGATACGGTAGAACCCATCAACCCATAGGGAAAATGTTTCTTCCTATGAAAGCTAGTCCATAAAATTAAAGAATGCAACTATTCCACTAGCTGTAGAGGTATCAATAAAGGGACACAGAAAACATGAAAAACAAGAAACCATGAGACTCACAAAGGAACACAGTAAGTCTCCAGTGACAGACCCCAAAGAAAGGGACATTTACAAAATGCAGAAAAAAAATGCAAAAGAGTGATCTTAAAGAAAAAAAGATAAAAGATAAATAATAAAACAAGAAAAACAATTTATAATCTCAATGAGAAATTCAATAAAGATAGATATTATATTAAAAAATAACCCAATAGAAACCTTGGAACTAAAGAATTCATGAATAAAATAAAAAATAAATTACGAGTTTCAACCACAACTTAGTTCAAGTTGAAAAAATAATATTTTGAACTTTAATATAGGATTTTTGATATAACTCAGAGGAGAAAAAAAGACTTAAGAATAAAGAAGAATGAAGAAAGCCTATGGGACTCAAGGGATGGAGTTAAGCAAACAAATCTTTGCAACTTAAGTGTGCCAGAAAGAGATCAATAGTGACACAGAAAAATTATGTAACAAAGTATTAGTTAAAAACTTTCAAAGTATTAAGAGATATATGGATATCCAGATCCAAGAAGTTCATAGGTTCCCAACAGATTCAGTGCAAAAAGATTCTCTCCAAGGCACAGTATAATAAAAATGTCAAAAGCAAAAAACAAAAAGAATTCTAGAAGCTGAAAGAGAAACACATCAAATTACATATAAGAGAATCTCCAATTGAACATGAGCAGATTTTTTAGAAGAAATTATGTAAGCCAGGAAAGAATGGGTTGATATATTCAAAATGCTGAAGGAAAAAAATTTTCACCAAGAATATTATTTTCAGTAAAGATATTCTTTAAAAATGAAGGATAAATAGACCTTCACAGTCAAGCAAACAATGAAGGAATTTATCACTATTATGCTGGATTTACAACAAATGCTTAAAGGAGTATTACAACTCAAAATAAAATGACAATAATTTCTGTCATGAAAACACAGGAAGTTTAAAACTCAGCAGCAAAGGTAAGTTCATTAATCAAACTCAGAATATTCCAGTGTTGTAAAGGTATTATGTAAATCTTTCAATCCTCTAATATGGAGTCTTTAAAGACAAAATAATCAAAAACAATAGCTATAATTAGTAGTTAAGAAACATACAATACAAAAAGAAGTAAATTGAGGCAATAAAAGTATCAATTGTGTGGGGGGATAAAGTCTAAAGTATTTTTAAGCAAACAATGTTACCATTAGTTTAAATTAATCAATTGTAACTATAAGACTCTTCATGTTAGCCCCATGCAAATCACAAATAAAGAAATTACAGCAGATACAGAAAATGAAAAAGGAAAAGGAAATAAAGCTTTGCACCACAGAAAAGCACCGAACAAAAGAGGTAAGCAACAAGAGAAAAAGAAACAAAAGATCTACCAAGCAATCAGAAAACAAATAACAAAATGGCAAGAGTTAAGTCCTTGTATATTAGTAACAATCATCAATGTAATTATTTAAATTCTCCCATTAAAAGATAGAGTGGCTGAGTGAATTAAAAAAAAAAATCCAAATATATACTGACTAATAGAAACACACTTCACTATTAAAGACAAAGATAGAATGAGAGTAAAAGAGTAAAGGAAGATATTTCATGAAAATGAAAATCAGAAGCAAGTAGTAGTAGCTACAATTTTATCAGATAAAGTCTTTAAGTCAAAAATTGTTAAAAAGAAAAAAAAAGTCATTACATAACAATAAAGGGATCCATTTAGTGAGAGGGCACAACAATTCTAAATATGTATGCACCCAACACTGGAGCACCAAAATATATAAAGTAAATATTATTCACTCTAAAAGAAGATAGAGCAATACAATAATAGCAGGTGATTTCAACACCCTACTTTCAACAATCAACATATTCAGATGAAAAACAACAGAGAAACCAAACTGAAACTTCATAGAGCAAATAGTTCTAACAGACATTTACAGAATGTTTTATCCCACAGCTAGAGAATACACATTCTTCTTAACTACACGTAGAAAATTCTTCAGAATAGATCACATGCTATGCCCCTAACAAGTCCTAACAAATTTATTAAGGAGATTATATCAAGTATATATTTTTATGATACACAGTAGTATAAAATTAGAAATTAACAAGAAAAACTTCAGAAGCTTTACAAATACTTATAAATTAAATAACATGCTCCTCAACAACCAATAGATCAATGAAGAAATAAAAGGTAACTTAAAAAATAAATTTCAGGCATATAGAAACACATTATACTAAAACACAGCAAAAGCAGTTCTAGGAGGGAAGCTATGGCAATAAAAACCTACATCAAAGAAAACACAAGATTTCTAATAAATAACCTATTAATCTCAAGAAATTAAGAAAACAAGAACAAACAAATCCAAACTTGGTAGAAGGAAGGAAGTAATAAAAGTCAGAGCAGAAATAAACAAAATAGAGACCCACCAAAAAATTTTTAAAAAAAAGCAAATAATTGATTTTTTCTTCCCAACTTTTGTTTTTGGTTCAGGGGATATAGGTACAGATTTGTTAAATGGGTAAATTGTACACCATGGGGATTCTGAGTGCATATTATTTCATCACCAAGTTAAGAAGCATAATGCCTGATAGGTAGTTTTTTAATTCTCATCCTCCTCCCACTCTTCACCCTCAAGTAGGACAAAGTGCCTATTTTCCCCTTCTTTTGGCCAGGTGTACTCAGTGTTGAGCTTCCATTTATAAGTTAGAACATGCAGTATTTGTTTTTCTGTTTCTGTATTAATCCACTGAGGTTACTGGCCTCTAGCTCCACCATGTTGCTCCAAAGGACATAATTTTATACTTTTTTATGGCTGCATAGTATTCCATGGTTTATACGTACAACATTTTCTCTGTCCTGTCCACCACTGATGGCATCTATGTTGATTCAGTGTCTTTGCTACTGTACATAATGCTACAATGGGCGTATGTGTTCATGAGTCTTTATGGTACAACAATTTATATTCCTTTAGTTATGTACCCAGTAATGGGATTACTGGGTTGAATGGTATTTCTGTTTTAAGTTCTTTGTGAAATCTCCAAACTGCTTTCCACAGTGCCTGAACTAATTTATGTTCCCACCAGCAGTGTACATGCATTTCCTTTTCTCTGAAGCCTCATGGGCATCTGTGTTTTATTTTGGAATATCCATTCTGACTAATGTGCAGTGGTATATCATTCTGGTTTTGATTTGCATTTCTCTGGTGATTAGCGATGTTGTCATTTTTTCACATGATTGCTGGCCATGTGTGTGTCTTCTTTTCAGAAGAGTCTACTCATGTCTCTTCCCCATTTTTAATTGTGTTGTTTTACGTGTGATAATTTGTTTAAATTCCTTGTAGATTCTGAATATTAGACCTTTGTCAGATGCATAGTTTGAAAATATTTTTCTCTATTCTATAGGTTGTCTGTTTTCTCCATTGATAGTTTCTTTTGCTGTGCAACAGCTCTTTTTTGAATTAGATCCCACTTGTCATTTTTTTGATTTTGTTGCAATTGCTTTTGGAAACTTCTTCATGAAATCCTTGTCAAGGTCTATGTCAAGAATAATATTACCAAGGTTTTCTCCTGGGGTTTTTACAGTTTTTGTTTTTACACTTAAGATCTGTAGTCCATGTTGAATTTATTTTTGCATATGGTGGGAGAAAGGATCCAGTTTCAATCTTCTGCATATAGCTAGCTAGCTATCCCAGTAACATTTATTCAACAGGGGGTTTTTCCTCATTGCTTGTTTTTGCCAACTTTGTCAAAGATAAGATGGCTGTAGAAGTGTGTGGCTTTCTTTCTGGGTTTTCTAACCTATTCTATTGCTGAATGTGTGCGTTTTTTTGTAACATTATTGTGCTGGTTTTGATTACTATAGCCTTATAGTATAGTGTGAAGCCAAATATTTTGATGCTTCCAGCTTTGTTCTTTTTTGTTTAGGATTGCCTTGGCTACTCAGGCTTCTTTTTGGTTGCATATTATTTTAGAATAATTTTTAAATAATTCTGTGAAAAATATTGTTGGTAGTTTTATAGGGATAGCATTAAATCCACAAGTTGCTTTGGACAGTATGGACATTTAAATAATAATAATTCTTCCTATCCATGAGCATAGAACGTTTTCCAATTTGTTTGTGTCATCTCTGGTTTCTTTCAACAGTGTTTTGTAATTCTCATTGTAAAGATAATTCACTTTCTTGGTTAGCTGTATTTCTAGATATTTTATTCTCTTAGTGGCTATTGTGAATGTGATTGCATTCTTGATTTTGCCGTCAGCTTGGATGTTATTGGTGTACAGAAATGCTACTGCATTTCTTCCTTGATTTTGCAACCTGAAACTGTTGAAGTTGTTTATCAGATCTAGAAACCTTTAAGCAGAGATTATTGGGTTTTTTATGTATAAAATTATATTATCTGTGAAGAGAGGTAATTTGACTTTCTCTCTCCCTATTTGGATGCCTTTTATTTCCTTCTCTTGCCTGATTGTTTTGGTTAGGACTTCCAGTACTATGTTGAATAGGCGTGGTGAGAGTGGGCATCCTTGTCTTACTCTGGCTTTTCAAAAGAAGTGATTCTAGCTTTTGCACATTATGATATTGGTCATAGATGGTTCTTATTATTCTGAGGTCTTCTCCTCTGATTCCTAGTTTACTGTGGTTTTTTAATATGAAATAATGTTGAATTTTATCAAAAGCCTTTTCTGCATCTATTGAAATAAGTGTGATTTTTTTTTAGTTCATTTTATGTGATAAATCACATCTATTGATTTGTGTATTTTGAACCAAACTACATCCCAGGAATAAAGCCTTCTTGATTGTGTTGGGTTAGCTCTTTGATGTTCTCCTGGATTCAGTTTCCTAGTATTTGTTGAGAATGTTTGCATCTCTGTTCATCGAGTACATCGTCTTGATATTTTCTTTTTGTTGTGTCTCTTCCAGGTTTTGGTATCAGAATTATACTGGCCTCATAAAATGACTTAGGGAGGAGTCCCTACTCCTCAATTTTTAAAAATAGTTTATATAGTATTAGTACTTTATATAGTATTAGTTCTTTATATGTCTCTGAGAATTCAGCTGTGAATTCTTCTGGTCCAGGGCTTTTTCTAGTTCGTCGGGTTTTGTTTGTTTTCAGACAGAGTTTTGCTCTTGTTGCCCAGGCTGAGTGCAGTGGTGTGATCTTGGCTCACTGCAACCTCCACCTCCTGAGTTCAAGTGATTCTCCTGCCTCAGCCTCCCAAGTAGCTAAGAATTACAAGAGCCCGCCACCATGCCCAGCTAATTTTTGTATTTTTAGTAGAGACAGGGTTTTCACCATGTTGACCAGCCTGGTCTTGAACTCTTGACTTGACTTCAGGTGACCACCCACCTTGGCCTCCCAAAGTGCTGGGATTACAGGTGTGAGCCACCATGCCCAGCCTCTAGTTGGCAGGGTTTTTTTTTTTTTTTTCCCCCCCCACTGATTCAATTTTAGAGCTCATTATTCATCCTTTCAGGGTTTCAATTCCTTTTTGGTTTAATTTTGGGAGAAGAAATGATTTCATTGGGATTTTTATATATAAAATTATATCATCTGTGAAGAAAGATAATTTGACTTCATTTTCTTTTTCCAATAGGCTTTATTCCTGGATGCAAGGTTGGTTCAAAATACACAAATAAAATGATTTCATTTCTTCTAGGTTTTCTTTTTCATATACATAGAGGTGTAGATAATAGTCTCTGAAGTTTTTTTTTGGTATTTGGGGTAGATGGTAATATACTCTTTGTCATTTCTGATTATGTTTATTTTTATTTTCTCTGTTTTTCTTTATTAGTCTACCTGGTGGTCTATCAATTTTATTCATTCTTTCTAAAACCCAACTTTTGGGTTCATTTATCTTTTAAATGGTCATGTGCATCTCAGTTTCATTCAATTCAGCTCTGATTTTGGTTATTTCTTTTCTTCTTTGTAATCTCTTGTAGAGATCATTCACCAGAATTGCAAGCTTTGGGGTTGGTTTGGTTTGCTATTGTTTTCTTAGCTCCTCTAGGTGTCATGCTAGGTTGTTAATTTAAGACTTTTCTGCCTTTTTTATATGAGCATTTAGCTCTATGAATTTCCCTCTTGACACTGCTTTAGCTGTGTTCCAGAGCTTCTGGTATGTTTTACCTTTGTTTTCTTTACAAGAATTTTTTGATTTCTGCCTTAATCTTGTTGTTTACCCAAAAGTCATTCAGAAGCAGTTTGTTTAATTTTCATGTAATCATGGCTGAGAGGCATCTTCTTGTATTGATTTCTTTTTTTAATCTTGCTGTGATCTTTGAGTGTAGTTAGTATGTTTTTATATATGTATTTACTAAGAATTGCTTTATGGTTGTGCATGTAGTGAATTTTAGATTATGTGTCATGTACACATGATAAGCTCATGTATTCTGTTTTGGTTGGGTGTAATGTTCTGTAGACATCTGTTAGGTCCATTTAATCCACTGTCAAGTTTAGGCCCCAGATATCTTTATTAGTTTCTGTCTTGAGGATGTGTCTGATACTGTCAGTGGGGTATTGACATATTCCCCTATTATTGTGTGGTTATCTAGCCTCTATGTAGATCTTTAAGAACTTGTTTTGTGAATCTTGGTGTATGTGTCTTAGCTGTATATATATTTAGGATAAAGTTTTCTTATTGACTTGAACCCTTTATCACTATGTTGTGCCCTTCCTGTCCTTTTTGATCATTGTTAGTTTAAAATATGTTTTGTTTGGAATTAGAATAGCAACCACTGCTCTATTTGTTTTCCGTTTGCTTGATAGTTCTTTTTCCATACCTCTGCTTTGAGCCTATGGGTATCATTACATGTGAGATAGGTTTCTTTAAGAGAGCATACAGATGGGTCTTTCTTATTCTTTTTCTTCTTTTTTTTGGCAAACTTTCTGAATTTATTCTGATTCAATACTCAGTGCACAAAGATGTGCATATAAGAATGTTTGTTTGATACAAAATCAACATACAAAAATCAGTGGGGTTTCTATGTACTAATAGCAAAGTGTCTGTTAAAAATATCATGAAAACAATTTTACTTAAAATAGCTACAAAACAAAGATAACTAGGAATAAATTTAACCAATAAGGAGAAAAAGCTCTACACTGAAAACTATAAAACTTTAACAAAAGAAATTGAAGAGGACATAAATAAACCGAAAGAATTCCATATTCATTGATTGGAAGAATTGATATTGTTAAAATGCCTATTACTTACTAAAGCAATCTACAGATTTAATGCAATTCTTATCAAAATACCAATGTCTCGCAGAAATAAAAAATCTTTACAGAAATAGAAAACCAATCCCAAAATTGGGAACCCCAAAAGACCCTAAATATCCAAATCAATTCTGAGCAAGAAGAAGAAAGCTAGAGGCATTACATTACCTGGTTTCAAAATACATTACACAAACAACATGGTACTGGCATAAAAAAAAATGGAATAAAACAGAGAACGCAAAAATAAATTAATACACCTACAGACAACTGATTTTCAACAAAGGTGCTAAAAACACACAATGCATTCAGAAATGCAGAAAAAGACAGTCTCTTCAATGAATGATGCTGGGACAATTGTATATACACACACCGAATAGTAAGACTAGTTCCCAACATTCACTGTAACCAAAAATCAACTCCAAATAGATTAAAGACTTAAATGTCATGCCCTAGACAATAAGACTATTAGAAGAAAAACATAAGGAAAGCACTTCATGACATTAAACTGGGCAAGGCAAGAATTTGTTTAATAAGAACTTGAAAGCATAGGCAACAAAAACAAAAATAGACAAATGGGATTACATGAAACTAAAAACGTTTTGCACAGGAAAAGAAACTAGTAACAGAATGAAAGACAATCTACAGAATGGGGAGAAAATATTTTCAAACTATACATCTGACAAGGGGTTATATCCAGAACATAAAGACAGCAAACACCACAAATAACCTGATTAAAAAATGGGAAAAAGAACTTAATAAATATTTCTCAAAATAAGACATAGAAGGCCATCAGTTCGATGTCACAAATTACTAGGAAAATGCACATTAAAACCACAATAGAATACCACCTCACTATGTTGTAGAGGATGTGGAAGAAAGAAATCACTTACAGGCTGTTGGCAGGATTGTAAACTAGTACATTCATTATGGAAAACAGTATGGAGGTCCTCAAAAATTTAAAAATAGAACTGCCATCTGACATAGCAATCCCTTTACTAGGTAAATGGTAATGAAATCTGTATGTTAAAGATATATCCACACACTCATGTTTATCGTAGCACTATTTACAATAGCAAGAGTATGGAATCAACCTAAATGTCTAACAATGAAGGAATGAATAAAGAAAATAATGTATAAATACACAATAGAATACCATTCAGCCATAAAAAGAAATGAAGTCATGTTGTTTGCAACACCATTATGAACATTGAGAACATCATGTTAAGTGAAATAAGCCAGACATATAAAGACAAATACCACATTATCTCACTCATATGGGGGATCTAAGAAAAAAAAAAAAGTTATCATAGAAGCAAAGAGTAGAACAGTAAGAACCAGAAACTGTGGAAGACAGTGTGGAGGGGAGGATAGGGAGAAGTTCGTCAACGGGTAGAAAGTTACAATTAGACAGAAGAAATAAGTTCTGGTGTTCTGTTGCACAATAGGCTGATGATGGTTAATAGCAAAATATTGTATGTTACCAAATAGCTGGAAGAGAGGCTTCTGAATGTTCTCACCACAAAGAAATAAATGCATGAGGTGATGGGATCCACTAACCTGACTGAATAATTATATGACAAAAAGTATGTATGGAAACACCTTATTGTACTACACAAATATGTTCAGTCTGTCAATTTAAAAAATAATAACATTGCTTTTATAGTCACAGTGATTTATATTTTCCCCCACACTGTTGGGGATACCCTGTGTCCCACTCCACTGGCCAACTTGGATAAAATCAAATTTTTAAAGCTTTACCAACTTAGGGGAAAAAATGTGATTATGTTTCCATTGCATTTTTCTTATTTTTTAAAGAAATGTCATTTCTTGGATTTGGGGGTTATTTATATGCTCTTTTGAGAATTATCTGTTCATATTCTTTAATCATTTTTTATTGACTCATAGAAACCATGTTTATGGTATGAAACCATGTTTATTGGTATTCATACCATAAACATGGTTTGTTACTATCTTTATTTGTCTTTAAATTCTGTTTAACTGCCTCTTGCTACATTAGAAGACCAAAAAAAAAAAAAAAAAAAAGTAGTCAAATGTTAGGTAATGCTCTTTTAAGCACTATTTCTACAAGTTGTGTTCTGTTATTTTCCCTGATGTATGGATAAGAACCCTGAAATACATAGAGATATCAAGCTAGCAAACTGCTAACCAGGATTGAAACATGGGTCTAACACCAGGGCTACTAGAAAATAGGGATTTTTCTGTTGATTTTTCTCCCCTTAATGGCTTCTGGTTAGCAGAATTACTAAGTTCTAAGCTTCCCAGAATAAGAAAGAAAGTTTTAGAATACTTCTAACTTCCCACAAAGGTTAGGACTAAGTGTTGTAGACTGTGTTGCCTTTGACTGTAGCTCTGCATATTAGTCCATTTTCAGGCCGCTGACAGAGACAAACCCAAGACTGGGTAATTGGTAAAGAAAAAGGTTTAGTGAACTCATAATTCCACATGGGTGGGAAGTCCTCACAATCATGGCAGAAGGTAAAAGTCATGGTGGCAGACAAGAGAGAGCTTGTGCAGGGAAACTCTCCTAAAAAACCATCAGATGCCGAGTGTGGTGGCTCATCCCTATAATCCCAGCACTTTGGGAGTCTGAGGAGGGTGAATCATGAGGTCAAAAGATCAAGACCATCCTGACCAAGATGGTGAAACCCTGGTCTCTACTAAAAATACGAAAATCAGCTGGGCATGCTGGTGGGCACCTGTAATTCCCAGCTACTTGGTAGGCTGAGGCAGAAGAATCACTTGAACCTGGAAGACAGAGGTTACAGTGAGCCAAGATTGCATCACTGCACTCCAGCCTCATGACAGAGTGAGAATCCTCAAAAAACAAAACTAAACTAAAAAGCCATCAGATTTCATGAAACTATCATGAGAACAGCACAGGGAAGACCTGCCCCCATGATTCAGTTACCTTCCACCAGGTCCCTCCCACGACATGTGGAAATTGTGGGAGCTACAATTCCAGATGAGATTTGGGTGGGGATACAGCCAAACCATATCACTCTGTTTTGGTCTTCCTATAACAATGGCCAAATAACCAAGAAAGGCATACATAAAAGCATCAAAGTATGTTTTGAGAGCAAAATCTTGTCATGGGAACAATTAGCAATACATTTTACAAATACGTATACACAAGCATGTCCTCCTATACACTTGCACACACATGCTCTTGTAAAATGTTGGCTGGATGGGCACAACCAGGTGGAAACACAAAGCAAACAGAAACCCCAGGAGCAGAAAGCTTCGGCTACTGTTGAAGACCTGATCTGATGAGACTGCTGTAAGTTAAAATGAGGTTTGGGGGTCCTGTAGCAGCCTGTGAAGTTGATGGGTGTGTGAAAGCAGCTTTGCCTGTCCTGGAGCGCATGCTCAAGGGCAACAGAAAAAACTCCTTGACTGAGTCCTGGGACTTGCGCCTGAACTGCCTGACCGTATCCACCCCTGCGTCTTCCCCATTCTCTGTGGGCCAATTATCTTCTGCCCATGCAGCAGCCTCTTGCATTCCCCACTCTTGCTCCTTGGATTTGAGGTTCATTCTTTCTCTGCCTTTCACTCTCCTAGCACCTCTCAGCTGGGTTTTTTCCCTCTGTTCTGACAGTGTCCCAAGCTTAGCTCAGGGGGTCTTGCCAGACTGAGTCCCCAAACTGTGCTTGGGCCATTCTTCTATTTTATCTTTGACAGGACTGTAATTCCTTCCTCTCTTCTGAATTTCTCTTTGGATATAGTCCTGAGAATCGCAGGCCTGTGTCCTTGTCGTGTTCTCTGATGGCGCAGAAGTCTCTATTCAACAGCAAACAGTGGCACCAGGTGCCCCCAATATTTCCTGATTTTGCATGATTTCATTAAAATATACTTATCTACTATATCTAATCAGGTAATCTGCACAAATACGGTAATTGGAGACAGTGGCTTAACATTGTTCTGTACCCCCAAAGAACAGATAGGGACTCAACAGGACCCTTCATCAGAGAACGCTTTAACCCCAAAGAATGACTCATATGGTGAGAACTGCAGCTTCCAACCTAGGTGGGCATTTTGATGTTCATTAACTGACACTGGATAGGTGAGCCATCCACTGTCTCTGCCTGAGGCTAGGTCTAAACTTCATATTTATGTAGGTCAGAGATTTTTTGTTCTCACTCTTATTTCACAGATGAGAACTGCTCTTCTCTTCTGTGTTGCATGTGTCGACGCCAGAAAAATGTCCATAATTCTCTGTTCTGCATCACTTGTTACACAACTACTCAACTCAAAATTTGATATGTGAAAATTGGTTTTTTAAATTTTTATTTGTATTTTTTTTGGCAGGCTTTGGAAAAGGCCTGTTTCCTGGCACTAAAAGTAGCCAGTCTTGGCGTGAACAGCCCCTGACAATTCCTAGCATATGGTAAGAGAAGACGCTTCTGCCCACCCATCAGGTAGATGTCATCTTTCTGACTGGAGCAATGATAGATGTCGTGCTTGGAGAGCAATGACTGCTGGGAAAGATGCCAAGCAGCCAACTGGCCAATACTAGTGAGCAGGTCAGAAGGTACCAGGCCTCTGGGCGAGGCAGCCACGCGGAGGCCATATACTAGAAAAATGAACACACAGACAGGTCTTGACTGTGGCTGCAGAGTTGCAGAGTTGAATATTATTATTTGTTTTTGCTAAATAAGCTGTAGAGTTTTCAATAAGAATGATGGCTTTGCAGACTAAATATATATGCAGAGCACATCAGCTTCTGCTTTTAGGCCAGACCCTGTGAGTCAGCCTTCTTCTGTATAAAATAGACTTAGTCATCTCAAAGAGGAGGGATCTAACTCAAAGTTTTTGATACTTAGTTTATCAAAGCATTTTGTCTTCAGCACTGACTGTCAATGTCAGTCATTTGACCATTTTCATGCTTTTGGAAACCATTTTGCTGTTTTATCAAAAAAAAAAAGTATGTTCTATGTAAAAAAAAAAAATGAAACAAAAAAACCAAAAAAAAAAAAAAAAAAAACCATGAAAGTTATCCAAATACCACTGCCTAGACATAATCATAGGTAATTCTTTGAAAAATAGTTGAAAAATAGTCTTAAAGATGGCTAAGCACTGTAGCTTATGCCTGTAATTCAAGCATTTTGGGAGGCCAAATCAGGAGAATCACTTAAAGGTAAGAGCTTAAGACTGGCCTGGGCAACATAATGAGACCTGATCGCTACAAAAAAATGTAAAAAAGTAGCTATGCATTGTGGCGCATGCTTGCATCTCAGTTACTCTATCTAGGTGCTGAGGCAAGAGGATTTCTTGAGCCCAGGAATTTGATGTTTCAGTGAGTTGTGATTAGGCCACTGCACTCCAGCCATGGTAACAGACTAAGACCCTGTCTTTGAAAAAAACAAACAAAAATAGCCTTAAAGAAATACCTATCTTCCTATAGTATTTTACGAATGAGATTACACCATGAATGCTTGCCTATAACCTGAAATTTTTTATTCAATAATACATTATCAATATTATTTTTAATGCAGTATCAGAGACCACTGCATGTGTGCACTGATATTTACTTAACTGATACCCTAGGGAGAATATTTAAATTGTTTCCAATTTTTTAATACTATAGCAATGCTGCTGATTATATCTTTTTGTTCTTGCACAATTATTACTTTAGGAAAATTTCCTAGAAACTGAATTGTTGAGACAATGGTAGGAACATTCTTCTCTTTGATATATACTGACAAACTTTCCAAAAATTACCTTATTTATTTACATATTCTTAACATTACATTGTATAAAACTTTATATATTTCTGAATTAATTTTTATTTGCAGTCTAGGAAAAGATAGCAGCTGGTAGTTTTACATAACTGGAATAAAAGTGCTTGCTATGGAGAGGGAGTAGGAGCCCACTTGGAGGATATTGGTGGGCCATTGGTGAGAAGCTGACCAAAATCTCTGCTACAGTTTTTTTTGGAAATAATAATATGAATACTTCATGATCATCAGCCTCAAGCATAAATGAATGTGACCCATAATCATGCTGTTTTGTCTCTCAGCGTGCTCACTCTCCCTAAGACACATATTTTTATTTCTCCCTAGAACTCCCATCCATGCTTTTTCCTCCTCATTGACTTCAGTAAATGACTTCTCTTAAAACTCTTCCAAGATAAGATAGAAGCCATCAGAAAGGAATGTCTTCTTTGCAAATGAATTCACAGCTACAAATAATGGTAGATTTGATGTACATGTGTTTTGTTTTATTTTATTGCATTGATTAGGTCATCTAAAAGAATGATGAATTATAAAAGTCTGATGCATAGATGTTAATTGGAATGGTTTAATAGTCCACCTATGTATAATGCTTGCTCTCAGTTTCCGGTGGGTACCCCAGCCCAGTGGTTTTCACCACAGGCATGGTTGTCACTCCTACCCTGGACACATTTGGAAATGTCTGCAGGGGTTTGCTACTGACATCTATTGTGTAGAGGGTAATGACACTGTTAAACATCCTATAATGCACAAGACAGAACCCCACAACAATTATTTGGCCCATAATGTCAGCAGTGCCATTGTTGGGAAAGCCTGCCTTAGCTCATGGTCCAGCCCAGTCTTTACAGATGTGGCCTCTGGAGAGAGATTGCCTGGGTTGCTATCCTGACTCTACTTCTTACAAACTGGAGTTTGACCAAATGAGGTTAAAATTTCAATAAAGCCTGAATTACGTACACATAGATCATCATTGCCTTGGGACATCCTTCTACATGCTGATGACATTATAATGAGAAAATAGCACATGTGAAGTAAGTGAAAAAAGTGGGGCTATTTGTTGTCTGTCTTGATACTTAATGGGAAATACTTTTGTAAAGAGCTTGGAATGGGTTTGTTTCTCAGGCTAAAAAATTAAATCACAAGGAAACAAACTGGATCGTGTTTAGATTAGTTAAATTGAACTTGAGTGGAGACCTTCTAGAGCCATACCTCCTGCACATTTTTCCTCCTCCTGAAAAAGAAAGTTATTCTCTTGTTGACTAATGTGAGTTAGCTTCGGACAGGAGCATGCAACAGCTTGATGCTGATCTTTCTCCCCCTACACTTAACCCAGGAGGGTTAAAAGGGAGGTAAGAAGAATGTCATCTGCATCTTCCAAGTTGCTTCATTTTCTAGATGTTTCTCACATTCTTTGATCTGTGTTCTGAAAGGGTTCCTTTGGTTTTCAGAACATTGACAATTGTTTTTCACCTATGTTCAGACTGTCCATCCCATTCATTGAACTTCTCAGTGATTAGGTTTGATTTTTTAATTTTGATCATCATATTTGTCTTTTTTGAGATCTTTAATTACATAAAGCTATATACATAACCTATTCTTTTTTAAAGTATGTGATAGTCTCTCATCTGTATAATGATATTTTTAACCTGTATCCATATAATAGGGTGCGTGTGTGTGTGTGTGTATGTGTGTGTGTGTACATACTACACTCTTAGCTCTGATCATCTTCTTGGTTATTTCAATACTTTCCAATTCTTTTTTTCTTTGAGACTTAGTCTGGCTCTGTCGCCCAGGTTGGAGTGCAATGGCATGATCTTGGCTCATTGCAACCTCTGCCTCCCAGGTTCAAGCAATTCTCTGCCTCAGACTCCCAAATAGCTGGGTGCCTGCCACCATGCCCAGCTAATTTTTATATTTTTTAGTAGACACAGGGATTCACCATGTTGGCCAGACTGGTCTCAAATCCCTAACCTCAGGTGATCCACCCACGTGGGCCTCCCAAAGTGTTGGGATTACAGGTGTGAGCCACTGCTCCCAGCCAATATCCTCCTGTTCTGAACCTCTAATTTCTTTCTTGCCAAGCTTCAATTGCCAGAGAGTGGCCCAAGATGGTTTTTTAAATGTCAACCAGATAAAATCATCAAACTAATTTAAATATTTCAGTGGGTTCTTTCTGCACCTCCCTCTTTGCTTTATGATGGCCCCAACACAGCATTTGTCCACTCCAGAGAGTGAATTTTCCTCAGCTTTTCAGATGCAACAAACTATTTGTCTCCTCAAAGATTTGATTCTCTTTGCTTCCTCTTTAATTCTTGGCTCTGCTACCTCCTATTTCCACCTCATGTCTAAGGTTTAAATGGTCCTTCATCGAGGAAACTTTCTTAAATCTTTACCTTAAATCAGTCCCTTATTATATATCAATAGCACCTTCTGGTTTTCCTTATGACAATTTATAAAAAAAAAATGGAAAGAAAAGTGACATGTATTTGACAACTATGTCTAGTATCTTGTTCTTGCAGGTAGCTCTGTAACGGTATGACCATGCCAGCCAGGTGCACTACTTTATCTTGAGCTCATAGCTCAGGCTGGCCACCCCAATACCATGAAGAATTCTGTGATAAATATATGAATAAAAGCAATGGTCACATTGGCTGTTCCACTCCAAAGTCTAGTTGTGGGGTGCATTCAATCTCCTGGAAACACATTCCTGACTCCTTTGCTCTCCAGATGTCCCAACATGGCATTAATATGTTGTGTAGAGTACGTTTGCTTGCATTTTGTTACTAAATGCAGCCAAATTAGAAAGGAAGAGTTCACTCTTGCCTTTTTTTGTCATCTTTTGGTGAGGAATCGTTTCAGGAAACCCCATTGCGACCACATAAGACACTGCAGCTTTTGTGTGCAGGAGGCAGCACACATGGGCAACTGAAGCAACATGTCCACAAGTCCAGTGTTGCTGACACCTTGGCGGACTCTAGTTCACAAGAAAAAGGAGTCTGTTTTTAAGGCCCCTTCCGAGCTCAGGCTTTCTGCAGATCTCATCAGCAGAGGCACCAATTAGGGCCCATTAGAAAGGTGTTAGGGGGTTTTAATTTATTTTGTTTTCCTGATGTGGATACCAGGTATGGAAAGAGTGAACTGAAAACTAATGTGTTTTAGGAAAACGACGTATTGCTGGAAGACAGCAGCTTTCCAGACACTGCAGAGCAAGGCTACCATGGGCCTTAATGAGGACTGTACCACACAGAACTTCTCCAGGAGGGAAAGGGAGGAGAGTGGGTGGGATGCCTTTTTACCTGGGGGTCCTGGTGCACTCTGGCTATGTAGATCATCCTGCCACAGATCATTGACACTTCATAGGGATTCTGAGTTGACAATGCATTGTGAAGCTGGGAAGTTGCTAAACTACTTATACTTTTTTGGGCACTGGAGGATAAGGTGGTCTGAGTGGTTTTCTGAATGTGATTCCATATGCCTTATGGATTATGGGGGAAAGTAGGTGAGAAGCACTGTGCTGGGACTATGTGGAATTGTATTTTTTAATGCATATCTGCTCCCTACTTCTTCTATCTACAGTCTTTTACAGAATAAGTCCTACTTTTTCTTGTATAGTTTGTGTTTTGCATGAAATAGCACTAAATAGATACATATGAAAAACCAGAGGCCTCCAAAGAGCAGGGGTGTTAAGTCAGAAGATGCTGGTTCCTGTCCAAGCTATCCAGTTCCTAGTTGGGGGTCACTGGGCTAATAATGAATCACCCTAAGCCTCAATTTCCTTAACAGTGTAGCAGAGGTAGTAAGACGTGCCCTACTTATACCACATGGCTACTGTGCATACTAGCAGGATGCTTTATATGTGAAATACCTGGTTCTGTAAATCCAAAGGATGCTATGGATATAAAACTTTCTACAAGGGTGGCCAGTCATTCCACCACTGGCAACTGTCTTTACAAAAACAGCTGAATGAAGCCAACATTACCCTGACACCAAAACAGTAAAAAAAGAAAAATGAAGACCAATACCTATCATGAACATAGATGCAAAAATTCTTAATAACATGTTAGCAAATATATATATACCCCTGAGAGCCCTACTACTGAGTTACACTGACCTATAAATGACCAGTAACTAATTTTTTTTTTGAGACGGAGTCTTGCTCTGTCTCCCAGACTGTAGTGCAGTGGCAGGATCTTGGCTCACAGCATCCTCTGCCACCCAGGTTCAAGTGATTCCCCTGCCTCAGCCTCCTGAGAGGCTGGGACTACAGGAGCACCCCACCACACTCGGCTAATTTGTTTTTTTTTTTAATTTTAGCAGAGACAGGGTTTCACCGTGTTGGCCAGGATGGTCTTGATCTCCTTACCTCATTATCCGCCCGCCTAGTTCTCCCAAAGTGCTGTGATTACGGGTGTGAGCCACTGCGCCTAGCTGACCACTAACTAATTATGACTGCCACTGGCAGATAAGGGAGTCTAATGTACACAGAAGAGAGGCCTGGAGGTGCAGCTAAGGAAGAGAAGAGAGAGCTATAACAGGCATGGGAAATTGCCCCAGAAAAGAAAATCTAGTTATGGAACATGAACCACGTACGTGCAGTTTTGCCTCTGATAAACCCTGATGGTAATCATTTTTATGGTATTTCTCCATTTGTTTACACTCATGTACCAGCAAGTTTTATTTATTTTTGAGACAGGGTCTCACTCTGTCACTTAGGCTGGAGGGCAGTGGTGCCATCTCAACTCACTGCAACCTCTGCCTCTCAGGCTGAAGCAATCCTCCCACCCCAGGCCCTACAAATAGCTGGGACTACAAGTGTGCACCACCACACAGGCTTATTTTTGTATTTTTTGTAGAGATGGGGTTTCACTGTGTTGCCCAGGCTGGTCTCCACTACTTGCGCTCAAGCAATTCGCCCCCTTCAACCTTCCAAAGTGCTAGGGTTACAGATGTGAGCCACCGTGCCCAGCCACCAGCAAGTTTTATTAAATATAGTTGATACTTGCAGTATTATGATCTAGTAAATACTGTAGTATATAAACCAGCCTTCTGCTTTCAAGGAGTTTATCCACTAGGGAAGAAAGAGACATTAGAAAAGTTACAGAGTAGTGAGAGAGAGTGAGACAAAACTACTCACGTTGCAAATTTCAGAGAAGAGGTTTCCAAGCTCTGGCTTGCAGACTGTGCCTGATTTGGGTAAACGGAGATGGATGGTCAAGGGTGTTCTAGGTGCAGAAAACAGCATGTCTTAAGAGTTTTATCTGCCTTACAGATGGGGCCTTCAATAGGGCACTTAACTCTCCGCTCAACAAATCTCAACTGATCTGAAAAATCCTTTCTTCCTGCTTCTTCCTCATCTTCTCCTGGAGAAGTTCAGGCTGCATCCAAAGTGCAGCTGGTTTGGCCTACGCACGGAAGAGCAAGATTGTCATCTTGTCATCCCCTTCTCTCTTTTCACTAGTGAGGGGTAACTTAAGCCCAGGTGTTTTCACTTCAGAGGCTCCAATGGCTACATGACACTCAGCACTTGGAAGGTAACAAATTTGCTGTGTCACAATTGATAATCAACTCTAGTAAAAGAATGTCCAAATCAATTGAGCTTTAGCAAGGGCAAACCGCCTGGACGCAGGCAGGTTCCCAGCTAGAGCTGGCCAGGCTTGATAAATTTGCCCTTATTATGGCTATTGATGTTTAAATTTCTTCAGGGATGTTGTTACATGGGTGCCTGGTGGTGACAGAGGTACGGTGACCTCCTTCGATCCTTAATCTACACCTGTTAGTTGGCTCCTTGGTTGCCTCTGAGTATACTCAGGCTTAAAGGTTAACAAAAGAAAAACAGGCCAAGTTTATGTGACGGCAGCAGTGGATCAATGCAAGTAAATAACCTTCTCTGTCTTATTTCCCCAAGCATTATTGATCCAAGTTCTTTGTTCTTTGTCATGTTTCTGTCTTCTTTCCCCAAAGGACACTCAACAATCAGCTTCTATTGAACATGTTAACTGGCACATTATGACAGCTACCATTTTGTCACTCAACGTGGTAATATATACGCACGCGCACGCACACACAGACACACACACACACGGAAACAATTTTACTAGGCTGTCTTCTAAGCTGTAGACTATGAAGTAAATCTCAGATATAAACTCCCTTTGCTCTGATTTCTTTTCTTTTTCTTCTGTAGCAAACAGGAGGATTCCATGACCTGCTCTCCCATTAACAACAAGTTTATTTTTTAAAAATATCTATTAAAAGAGACAATGAGCCCATGGTTTAGAGAATCACGTAGTGGCAGGAGCTTGGGCATATTTCTGGTGAGCTGTGCATGCTGATTTCTCGTCTGACCCCAGACTTATTTTTCTTTGAAAATTGGGTCCTTTTCTTTCATTTTCCTGGCACTTTTAAAGGCTATTGTCATCTTTCCTTAGTTTTCTCTGTGAAACGCTAAGGATGTTACAGTGTTTGCTCTGGCCATCTTGAACTCCATCTTTTTCCTAGACAGGTTCTGCTGGTGCCTTAGCAAGATTTGTGCTCCAAGTGAAGAGTGCTAATTTGAACATGTCTAGCTATCGTACCAAATTCATTGGATTCCATCCATATGTATATGTTGTATGTATATCAATTGCAAAATAGAATTTTCTACATAAGTCTAAAATTTAAAAATGTTCTACAGGGGCAGGAAAGCTCTTTTTGCTGAAACTCATTATACTTTAAGGCACATATGTCTAGTTGAAAAGAAAAAAAAAATAACTTCCTCTTTGAGTTACAAAATAAAGCTGAGTGAATGATAAAATTATGACAGTGAGTGTTGGAACCCTTTCTGTGGATCTCATCAATTAGGACAGATCGTTTATTTCTGATAAAATACGTGAGGGACTTTAGGGATAATGTTAAATGTTTTCGTGCTCATTGTCCTGGGAGGTAAGACTCCTACTTTTAAAGTAAAAACTAATTTTAATGAAAAAAAGAAAAGAATCCAGTGTCTGCATTTGTTGTCCTAGAACTGAACATGTATTATGTCAAAATAAGGCCAATACTAATCACTTTGCAAAAGAAAAAATAGTCTATTAACAGCTAGATAATGCCAGTATTTCCCTTGTAGACGAAACAATTTAAGCCAATATTGATGGTTTAATGTGAAACAGTGATTATCCATCATCTTTGGGGTCAAACAGCATAGAATCTTGTTTCTTAAATTATTTGACCAAACAAACTTTACTTGCTCAGAGATGTATGTAAATTGCGTACTTCTCTCTTTCATTTGTCAATCATTAAAATGCCCATGTATATAATTAATACCGTTGCAAACTCCCTTGCTTCCCAGTTTTCAATTTTGTATTCTGTTTAATCCACTGAAGAGTCACCTTTTAAGTTATGTGTTGATGAAATATGAAAGCTTATTTCTATCATTTCTCTACATGCAGAAATCACTTCAGATATTGCTGAGGAATGTGAAATTGGTTATCATTAATGTTTAGAGCTTTTCATCTTTGGTGTGCTTTGCAAACACTAATTAATGAATCCTCATATAACACCCCTACCAAATGAAGTTGCTAACACTTCTATTCAACAAATAAGAACCCTAGGCCTTTGGCAACTTATTCAAGGTACCTAAATCTTTTTGTGAGTACGCAGAGCAGGTAATACCACCAGGACTATATGCTTCTGGTTCTATGTGTGATATGTTAGCGTGCTCTCTGAAACAGCAAATGTGGATTTTTTTTCTCAGATACTTGTACCTTAGAGCACCCTCTCTTGTCTTTCTTGTTTTTAAGTTGTGCCCTATCTCTGTTTCGTACAATCATGGCATTGAAACGCTGTTAGAAACATTTTATTTGCATATGTTATTCAGGAGTTTATACCATATGTTGTAGGCTTAATTTTGGAATTAGCCTTTATTTTTATTTTGAATTTTTTCCAACCATTGGCCCTCTCATGAAGGTCAGTGCAGTTTTAAGCAAACACGGTCAAACTTTGGACAGAAATAAAAATGAAGTCAACTGAAAGCATTTCAACCTTTTGATTCCTGCCAAATAACCTCTTCTATCCCTCAAGCTGTCGTTGGAAGTTAAAGAAGACTAAAAAACTATTTCAAAGCTTTAAAAGTATTTAGATTTATAGGAAGAGTCTGTTTAGGAATTGTTTATCTCCCAAATGAGAATTTTGTCAGTTTATGCCATATTTTTAAAAAGCCAAAAATTTTCCAGAAATGGTATTCAAAGACACCTTTAGGGTAGAGAATGAAAACACAATCATGACCACTTTTACAATTGCTATAACATTTCTATTTATTCATTTTCTATCACTTTCCAGATACATCTTTCTTATAGAATTTTTCACTGTAAAAAATAAGCTCTGTAAAGTGTTTAGGTATTCCCCGGGCTTACCCAAGTCAAGAAACAGACCCATAGTAGCTTTGCTTAGGGGCCATGCCAGTATTAAAAATTAGAGAAACTGATTCAAGGCAGCCTCACTTATCCAGGGAAACTGGAATAATTTTAATACAGAAAAATTAATCTCCCCAAGATATGTCAGTAACATACATATATATATATATATTTTTTTTTAAATTGTGTTTTAGGTTTTGGGGGTACATGTGAAGAACATGCAAGATTGTTGCATAGGTACATACAAGGCAATATGGTTTTCTGCCTTCCTCCCTATCACCTATATCTAGCATTTCTCCCCATGTTATACCTCTGCAACTCCTCACCCCCCGCTGTCCCTCCCCTAGTTTCCCCCTACATACCTCAGTGTGTGATGCTCCCCTCCCTGTGTCCATGTGTTCTCATTGTTCAGCACCCTCCTATGAGTGAGAATATGCGGTGTTCGATTTTCTGTTCTTGTGTCAGTTTGCTGAGAATGATGGTTTCCAGGTTCATCCATGTCCCTACAAAGGACACGAACTCATCGTTTTTTATGGTTGCATAGTATTCCATGGTGTATATGTGCCACATTTTCCCTGTCCAGTCTATCATCGATGGGCATTTGGGTTGGTTCCAAGTCTTTGCTATTGTAAACAGTGCTGCAATGAATATTCATGTGCATGTGTCCTTATAATAGAATGATTTATAATCTTTTGGATATATACCCAGTAATGGGATTGCTGAGTCAAATGGAATTCTATCTCTAGGTCCTTGAGGAATCGCCACATTGTCTTCCACAATGGTTGAACTAATTTACACTCCCACCAACAGTATAAAAATGTTAAAAAAAAAAAATGTTCCTATCTCTCCACATCCTCTCCAGCATCTGTTGTCTCCAGATTTTTTAATGATCGCCATTCTAACTGGCGTGAGATGGTATCTCAATGTAGTTTTGATTTGCATTTCTCTAATGACCAGTGATGATGAGAATTTTTTCATATATTTGTTGGCCTCATATATGTCTTCTTTTGTAAAGTGTCTGTTCATATCCTTTGCCTACTTTTGAATGGGCTTGTTTTTTTCTTGTAAATCTGTTTTAGTTCTTTGTGGATTCAGGATATCAGCCCTTTGTCAGATGGGTAGATGGCAAAAATTTTTTTACCATTCTGTTGGTTGCTGGTTCACTCTAATGATTGTTTCTTTTGCTGTGCAGAGGCTCTGGAGTTTAATTAGGTCCCATTTATCTATTTTGGCTTTTGCTGCCAATGCTTTTGGTGTTTTAGTCATGAAGTCCTTGCCTATGCCTATGTCCTGAATAGTTTTGCCTAGATTTTCTTCTAGGGTTTTTATGGTGTTGGGTCTTATGTTTAAGTCTTTAATCCATTTGGAGTTAATTTTAGTGTAAGGTGTCAGGAAGGGTTCCAGTTTCTGCTTTCTGCACATGGCTACCCAGTTTTCCCAACACCATTTATTAAACAGGGAATCCTTTCACCATTGCTTG
The DNA here is from genome assembly GCF_001604975.1 of Cebus imitator. Taxonomy (NCBI): domain Eukaryota; kingdom Metazoa; phylum Chordata; class Mammalia; order Primates; family Cebidae; genus Cebus; species Cebus imitator. The sequence goes on from NW_016107334.1 coordinate 5,383,685, forward strand.
TTTTTATGAGGTCTGTCAAATATCAGATGGTTGTAGATGTGTGGCACTGTCTCCGAGGCCTCTGTTCTGTTCCATTGGTCTGTATCTCCGTTTTGGTACCAGTACCATGCTGTTTTGATTACTGTAGACTTGTAGTATAGTTTGAAGTCAAGTAGTGTGATACCTCCGGCTTTGTTCTTTTTGCTTAGAATTGACTTGGTTATGCAGGCTCTCTTTTGGTTCTATATGAAGTTTAAGGTAGTTTTTTCCAGTTCTGTGAAGGTCATTGGTAGCTTGATGGGGATAGTGTTGAATCTATAAATTACTTTGGGCGGTATGGCCATTTTCATGATATTGATTCTTCCTAACCATGAGCATGGAATGTTTCTCCATCTGTTTGTGTCCTCTCTTATTTCATTGAGCAGTGGTTTGTAGTTCTCCTTGAAGAGGTCCTTTATATTCTTTGTTAGTTGTATTCTTAGGTATTTTATTCTCTTTGTAGCAATTGTGAATGGCAGTTTGTTCTTGATTTGGCTCTCTTTAAGTCCGTTATTGCTGTATAGGAATGTTTGTGATTTTTGCACATTGACTTTGTAACCTGAGACTTTGCTGAAGTTGCTTATCAGTTTCAGGAAATTTTGGGCTGAGACAATGGGGTCTTCTAAACATACAATCATGTCATCTGCAAATAGAGACAATTTCACTTCCTCCTTTCCTAATTGAATACTCTTTATTTCTTTTTCTTGCCTGATTGCTCTGGCTTGAACTTCCAATACTATATTGAATAGGAGTGGTGAGAGAGGGCATCCCTGTCTAGTGCCAGATATCAAAGGGAATGCTTCCTTCCAGTTTTTGCCCATTCAGTGTGATATTGGCTGTGGATTTGTTGTAAATGGCTTTTATTATTTTGAGATACATTCCGTCAATACCTTTTAAATGTATTTGCATATGTTGCCATAGAATTTGCATGCTAAATACAACTTTCCAACACATCCATCATAGGTAGACGCCTCTGGTTTCCCTTGACCAGTTTTCCCATGGGAAGGCAGACTGAAGAATCCCAAAGAAATAAGATGCTCTCCTTCGGGCATGTAGAACACATACAACAGTTACAACTGTGCTCCCCTGTAAAGATAATTCACAAATACCAGACACTGTTTATTAGAGCCACATACACATGGAACCATAATTCATCTGCACATGATACATATTAGAAGTTCGTTATCATGAACAGTCTCACTGACCGTGACCTTATGATCAATGTCTACCATTTAGTGCCATTTTTTCTGTGTTAAAGGCCACTATGACCCTGCTTATTTGTTAATGTCAAGCAATACCTCCAAAATGTTTGTGAACTTGAGAATGAGGCTGTGTCTTGATCATTTTTGTATTTCCAGTACCTTCCCTCTTGTCTGCACAGAGATGTGATTTAGTGAAAGTGTGCTGAATGAAGACTAATACTCAAAGCCACTAGTATTTAATTGTTATAATGATTTACCACTTGTTGCCAGTTACTGCAAATTGTATCTGGAACATCAGAAATATACCAAGCCATGAGACCAGATTATAAAGGGTCTTGAATTACATTCATGAGAGCTTGGGGTAACTCCAAGCATGGGGCACAATTTTCAAGGCCACAGACAAAAGTTACCTTACTCCCTAGAGAGATTTCATATTGGGCATGCCTGGGACAGAAACCTAAACTTTCATTTCCATTTTATGTTAAAGTAAACCTCCTAGCTGGTTTGAGTGTGGACTCCACCTTTGAGGTCCGTGGCATACAAACAAATTTCCCCAAGTCTTCGAAAGAAATAGCTGAAGAAGAAGAAACAATTGTTCTCTGAGATGTACACTCAAGTTGGTTCTGAGCCAATATCAAGGAATAATTGGCTCACATGAGGTTATGGAAAGGTTGTGTGGCATAATATAGTGATTTTTAAACCTCACTGTATGCACAAATCACCCACTGTAAAAATATAGATTCTAAGTCAGTTAATATCGGTCTGGGCTTAAGATAATGCCAGCCAAATAGCCACACACCTGGAGTCTTCTACCACATTAAGACTTTGTTAAAAGGCAAGATCAGGATTCTGGCATCCTTAAAGTCACAGGGGGAAGAGATGATGCCTATCAGAAATGTGTTTGGGGGTTAAACCCCATATGGGGTAAACTCTGGCCAATGACAAAAATAAAATTTTCTTCTTTGCTACTTTCCAAAAAAGACCCTCAGGTTTTACTTTGCACAATTTCCAGAAGAGTTCCCTGATGTTTTAGTAGACAAGCCTGCTGAGAAAGCTGCTGTATCTCACTGTGATACTTCACACAGCAGCAGTTGGAGTCATATGCATTACTCTGAATTGTTTCACATCTTCCCTTGCCTCAAGTTTCCTTTTCTTCATCTTGACTGACCTGAGCTTGCATTGGGTCAACAAATATGCTTTAGGTCCTGTTTTTACATGGTATTATTATAGATGTCTCGCCAACTTTAATATTTCTGACTCAACTTGGGGTCAAACTAGGTCATGTTTTTTGGGAGGTGATATGCAGTGGACCTCAATATTGTGAAACTAATGTTTTTGGTGAATTTCACGTTTGGCATCTTGGACAATAAATGTATTAAATTATGTCAATAACCAATTTCATCATTATTAAAATCAAAATACTACCTTGGCCCTAATGACTACCTTGTTGTGGGGGAATGCCATGTACATCTTAGGGTGTTTAATGGCATCCCTGGAATCTATTTACTAGATTCCAGTAGCACCCCCAGTTGTGACAAATAAAAATGCCTCTAGAGCTTGTCAAATATTCTTTGATGGGCAAAAACCAATCCTGGTTGTGAACCACTGCCATTAACATTTTGGTAGCTTGAACTTTTCAAAGTTAAGCTGTGATTTAAAAATATTGAAATGATCTTCCATATATACATTTCCCACAAGATACTGTCTATATGAAATGGGTGTTCCAGCAAGTTTGATAATGTATTTTTCCCCAATAAATAAATGCAATTAATATGAAAAAAACATGGGAGGGTGCCATTATTAATTAGTGAAGATATGAACTTTAAGAGTTAGATGAGGCAGAAAGGTAGATAGATGAACAGATAGACAGACAGATGGATAGAAAACACATTCTACCAAGAGTATTTCCAAATACAAGTCATGCTAAATATACTTTCTCTGTAACAGCAGGGTATAGCTCTTCATTGCATAGTCACTACATTTGTGTACACATAACACTAAATTTTTGAAAATTGTTTGTTTTATTCATTCTTTACATTGTACTCTGAGATCGTGTTGGGCTTCTTTATCTATTTTTTTCTATTGGGAACTTTTCTTTCAGGATAATGAAGAAAGTATACCTTGTTCAAATTGTCATGAAATTTAAAAGAAGAAGTTTAAATTAATGAGGGTTTTACTAGGCTTGAACATACGTTGAGGACTGATATCAGATAATCGCCAGATTCTGAACCAATAGCAATTATGCTTGTATCTTCAGTGGTGTCAGCTTTATTAAGAATACATCTAACAGACTTCTTAATTAATTTGGAGATAGTATCAAATAATGTAGTTCAGTGCAATTCTTAAAATGATAACATGAAACACCTCTCCCTCTTCCTATTACTTTATTATAAATTCAAGGTTTCTTAAAGGAGCATTATAATTACTGAACATAAGCTAGATCCAGTGGGAAAAACTCATGTTACAGATCCTTTGTTTAAACTATTGGTAAGTTCTTTATCCCATAATAATTGCTCCTTTACTATTAAATTTACACTAATCAATTGCATAATCTATGTGTTCTTCTACCTAGTTTTCTTCAACAGTGAGACTGATGTTAGGGGGCTTTATTAAATTGATTCACTTGCCTGAGTCACTCTTTGCATGTTTTGGTCCCTACTTTAAAAAGCTTCAAAATAAAACACACTCATTATAATGTATGTAAATATGTAGTAGGATGTCTGAAAGAATGTTCCCTAAAAGATTAACAGTAACTCTCTCTGAATGGTGAGACTCAATAACCCTTTTTCTTTTTTCCTTATATTTTTCTACTTAAATTGTTTACAATAACTTGCTGTCATTTTTACCCCAAATTTTTAAATATTTTCAAAACATGATTTATACTTATTAATACATTTTTAGTGAATAATGTTTTCAAAATTCCTAGTAGTTTCCAATATATGTGTAATTTCTCAAAAATATTCCTTAAGGAGTAAAATATGATACTGGATATTTGAAAATACTATGTATAGGTATCATGATAAAAGATTAAAGTAATTTCATCTCATGCTTCTATTTAAATTTGAAATATTACTATTTATGCAAAAAATAGGACTTAAGGAAAAATTAAAATGCTACTATTTGTCATCATTTTTTGAAATTTGGCATTCTAGTTTTCACTTTTTAATTCTTTTTGAAGTCTATCATTTCCTTCTATTGAGATTAATTTACTACATGCATATATACATGCATATTTATACTTTGTAAACAACAGCAATGATGTAATCAATTCTTTTAGGAAATTTACAATGATATAGGGATAATTTATTTAAGAAATGATTACTACCTATATGTTTATATTATGTAACACACATATATGAGAATTCAGTAAAGAAAATAATTCTTAGAAGACATAGCATTGATTTAAATCATTGTTATAATGTTATTAAATACATATAGATGTAACCAGATAGAAAATACTTATGCTTACCATTCCTTTACAACTAGAAGTTCTAAGCAAATTTATAAATTCAATGCATGCAAAACCATAAAGCCAATAAAATCCTATTAAAACATTACCTTTAATATTGTAGATTATTTTATTTTACTAGAACTAAAAGGTTGAGGTTTCTAGTAGAAGCACGTAGCCTCATATATGTCTATGCAAAAAGTTTGTGTATGTATTTCAACTTCAATGTTATTATTACAGAATTTGTATGTGGTGTCACTAGATATATATTACAATTGTATAGGGATAATTTATTAAAGAAATTATTATTTAGAAGACAGCATTAATTATACATATAACAATTTTTCTATATATAAAGCAACTGTTATATGTATATATAATTTTGATATATATATATATATATATATATATACACACACACACACACACACACACATATAAAACTTTTATAAGACCCTGCTTGCTATTCTGAGATTACTGAGCCTCAAATTGTATCCAGACTTCACATGACCTACCTCCAAACACCAGTTTTAAGGAATCATTTGCTGTATTTGTAAGACTTTCTTGTTCACTTTGAATATAATGCTGGTGTTATTGCATTAGTGATGACTGTATTAAATGGGCATGTAATTCACTCAGTTGTTGCTGAAACCAAAAATAGAAAAAATTCTTCATTGTCTTTTTAGCATTACATCTACTGCTAAGGAAATGGCGCATGCTGTTATACATAAAAACATGATACATGCAATATGTCTGTCTTGAAGGTGAATATTGGCATTCATCTTAAACACAGTTTAGTTTAAATAATGAACTCAGATGCAATTTGGCCTTGATTTTGGCTTAATACATCAAAAACAAACAAAAAAAATGTAAATTACAGCACTGAAAATGAGTGGCAGAACTTAATTTACAGACAGTCCAGAATATGCTCATGGTTCGTTTATAGGATCATTAAAAAATTACAAAGTAATTGTGGATAACTGCAATTTCCAGAAAATGGGCCTGTAGAATATGTCCTGGGTTTAAAAATGTTAGTTTCATGGGAGGCATACGTTTAAAACTCAACTCCTTTTTGCTCATAAATTCAAAATTTTTAATGTATTATTCTTATGTCTTAAGAGAATGCTAGTGCTGGATAAATGCAACAGATTTGCTCCAAGCCCTCCTGGAACTCACAATTTAATAGGTGTAGACAACACTGTAATAGGGGAGAAATTAGACCCTGTCATTTATCAAGTGACCTTAAACAAGCTATGAATTAAACTCTCTGAGACTCAACTTGATTAGCAGTAAGAAGAAGGTGGTACTACTCTAAGCATTAGATGATAGTAGGTGAAAGCGTTAAAGTACTAGACAAAAGGAAAACATCAGTCACATTCACTTATGCTAAATTAAATCACATTCAAGGTAACAACTAATAAAACCATTTCTGGCCGGGCACCATGGCTCGCGCCTGTAATCCCAGCACTTTGGAAGGCCAAGGCAGGTGGATCACTTGAGCTCAGGAGTTTGAGATGAGCCCAGCCAATGTGGTGAAACCACGTTTCTACTAAAAATATAAAAATTAGCTAGCCGTGGTGGCTATAATTCTGGCTACTTGGGAGGCTGAGGCAGGAGAATCACTTGAATCCAGGAGGCAGAGGTTGTAGTGAGCCTAGACAGCGGCACTGCACTCCAGCATGGGCAACAGAGAGAGAATCCATCTCAAAAAAAAGAAAAAAAAATCTAAAATAGTGCAACTTCCAACCTAGTACAATCATTAGAGTAAGCAATATTAATAATTTTAAGTTATAATTTCCCTGGAAGCTAGCCTGTTTGGACTCTGAATCCAAAATAATGATTCCAATGATATTGTTATGCCTATTATTGAAATTAGTCATGTCTGCAGTGTGACGTGGCATCTGTCTAGCAGCTGTCTGAAGCACTAGAAATAGATGGGGATGGTAACTGAAAAGCAACTTCTTCAGCTGAAATTTCAGGGGAATGTTCAAGAGAGGTAGCACATGGCTTCCTAGCTTGGAACAGTGCCAGGATCATTAGAACTAACAACCATCCTGTGCTAGTGGAACATACCATGGGTGCTTTAATGATCATCTTGACTTCCCATCTGAAAGATGTCATCTCTGACAACCAAGGGTCTGCTGCTTACAGCACAACACATGAGGAATTAGTGGGGTTGTAAATCATTGCTATGCTTTCTGTGAGAGAGGGCTTGCTGTAGCCTTTTTGCTGTGGAACTGGGAGAACCTGAAGAGTTTGAACTGCTCATGCCCTGAGATTACTTTTACTCCAAAGCTACTTCCTCTACCATTAGTGGATTTGTTTTTAGGGAGTGCTAGCTAATTTTAATTTTTGCTTAAGAAAAGCATAATTAGAAAGGTAAACCTGCTGAGGGACAAATTGTATCTTTGTGTGTGTGTGTGTGTGTGTGTGTGTGCACGTGTGCACACGCGCGCAGGTGCACTTTAACCAGATATTCCAAAGGATGTGTCTTCTCCTAGCACAGTACTTAGCACACAGTAGGTTTACAATGAATATTTGATAAATGTATCTATTATTCAAGACAAAAGGTAAATTTGAAGGTTATGCATGTCCAAAATTTGCCTGAAATCAGTTTTGGATCAAGGCAATATATACATAATTTCAAATTATATGTATTTTAAAATTTTAAATAAATTTGTATTACTTTTTCTGACTTCAAAAGCAAAATAAATTTTTAGTAAAAAAATTAAAAATATATAAAAAAGCCATAATCAGGCAGACTAACAGCTATCAGGAATCTGTTTATCTGTTGATAACACTAGAGAATTTCCCCATCTTTTATTCACATAGATCTATAATTTAAATCGCATGTGTTTGTAGTAGTATTCTAATGTTATCATTGATAGCACTAGTCTTTTCTGTTGTTGTTGCTTTCTAGTGCTAGTAAAATTGGAGTCTGTTCTTACCAAGAAATGAGGGAAGTATTTTCCAGAATAAGCCCAGCAAATACATTAAATTAAATTAAATGTTTAATATAAAAGCAAATTAGCATGTTGTATCTTTAAGAAAAGTCCACTAAGCCAATTTAGTCTTGGGTCAACACAATTCATCAAGAAAGGGCATGCAGGACTAAAAATGCTATAAAATAGTTTTTCCCCCTTAATGTAAAATATTGCTCATTTATGTTCCTTTTTATTCAGTATCATTCTTCTGGTTTTGCAGTATAAAGCAGATATGCCTGGAAACCTTATTTAAAAATTTGGGAAAAGAAATGGAGAAAAGTGTAATGATATTAATGTGTTTCATTAATTGTAGAGAATGTAACCTCATTCACTCAATTGCCCTAGGGATATTGTTGCTGCTTTAAATGGAGAGCAACTGGTAAATTAGGAACTAAGGGTCTTAATGCTTAAAACAGAGCTTCCAGCTCAAAGATGGAAAGTCATGTTCTAAAGAAAGCAGAGGCTCTGCTTGCCCATTTAAAACTGAACAAAATGTAGTGCAACTGAAGAATGCAAGGAAACATGAAACAGCTGTGAAATCCTGGGAAAAAGAGAAGCTGAGTGAAAGTGGAATTTTTGATAACCACATCAGCATTATCTTTCCCAGTGGTGATTGCCAAAACTGTATTTGTTTACAGTTACTTGAAGATAAAGAGCTAACTTTGGGCTGAGGGAGGAATACTGTATTTCCTTGAGAAATAAGAGCCTTTGAGATTCTCTTGCAAAGTCTGGAAAGCATGTCAGACAAGCCTGCTTGTGGGATATTTCCTGACTAATTTTGAAGTTCTGAGGGGTCATGGCATGCTCCAGAAAAAAAACATCAATATTGAATTGTGCTATTAAAGTTTAGAGGTGGGAAGGATGCACTCGAATGCAGTTTGCCTAAGTAGAACTGAACATGCAAGCTAGGGCATCTTTGTCAGGCTGGGGCTCTTCTTATCAGCTCTGTGGTTTGAGGTCAGCATTGATGGTATCTGGTTTGTGAACCTGTAAATCTGTCCCTTGTGAGTCATGAGGTTTCCATCATTTCCTGTTACATTATTTTATGAGTTTTGCATGGAAACAAATGAAAACTCTTGGATATGGCATATGGGACCCTCCATAATCTGGCTTTTGTGACAACAACCTCTTTCCTTTCCCTTTTCCAACTTCTTCCTCATGAACCAGTTATTCTAACTTGGTAATTTGCTTTTGTGCTTTAATGGGAATGTGCTCTCTAGGTATGCAGATCTAGGCTAACGTTTTGTAACCACTGCACTGAGCACAGATCTTTGCACTCAGCAAGCATCCCATACATGTTTATTTACCCCCCGAACTTCCATGCTACTGTAGGTAACAGTGAAATGCCCATTGTCAAACACTGAGGCAGCCCTTATGGATAAAAATGGCTTCCTTTTCCTTTTGGAAGTATTTCATAGTACCTGATTTTCTTTCATATGAGTGAAAAGAAACTGTCTCTCCCTGTGATTTTCAAAGGGGATGATTTTAATAATATGGAAAGATACTTGGGGTGTGCAATCAAGTTTTGAATAAAAGAGATTCCAGATTTCATAGTGAACTTTCATTGAAAGTCATGCACAGCGTTCAATAACAACGAGTAAGAATTTGTTTTTTCCCATATGGAGCTTACAGGATACTAGAAAAACAGACATGCCAAGGACAGATGGATTTTTATCAGATAGACAGTGATAAGGATTGTGCAACCCCAAGGAAAGGTGCTGGATTCTTACAGGTTTCATGGAAATATGGTAGTAAGTTTGGATCTTGATGAACAGATTTTGATAGGTGGAGACAAAGGACAGGGAATATTAGGGGAAAGAGAAAGGGTGGGCAAAGTTCCAGAGATGAGGGAAGCTATTTGTAGCTAAGGGAACCAGACATTAAGGATGGAGACTATCAGAAAAGAAAAAAAAAAAAAGGTTGAAAAAGTAGGGAATAGGCTGAAAAAGTAGAGAGTAATTGTGCCCTAATTCTTCCACAAGCACTGTGGGAATACTGCAATAATGAACAGAAACCATTGATGAAATGGAGGAGACAAAGCTGGCAGAACTTACTGTTTTGTGATTTTGATGAGTGCAGAAGTAGCTCAGTCGCAACTCCAACCTAGGAAGTGACGAGGAAGACTGAGGAGTCCAGGGGACTGCCTGGCAGTCAGGCTGTACCTGGAGCCTCCACCTCACCACTAGAAAGCAGAGCACATCTCCTATGATAACACTCAGTTAACCGGAGCCAAGGGTCAGCTGATTCATATACAGCATGATTAGATGCCATAGGGAGAGGAAAACAACAGTATACAAGAAATGTACAAATTAACCAGATTACATTCTAGGTGGGAAGCTATAATATCCAACATAAATTATAGGTCACTTGTTTTCTCAGCACACAGCTGCTAAACCTTTACTGGGTGCAGGTACTGAGCTAGGAGCGAGGAACACAACATTAAATATAGCACTTGTCTCAAAGGATCTCCTAGAAAGATGCAAATACAAATATATGCAGATGTGCATATGCAAATAAATTACAATATAATAGGATAGTGATTATCAAACTGGGTAACTGGACTCCCTTACACTCTTAAAAAGTATTGAGGACCCTCAAAAATATTTTGTTTATATGGATTATATCTGCCAGTTTTTCCTGTATTAGGAATTAAATTTTTAAAAGTTTAAAATATTTATTCACAAAATTTATTTTTTGTGGTTTTTCAATGTATTTATTTGGTTTAGTTAGTAAATAAAAGTTACATATATTCATGGTGTACAACATAATGTTGGTATATATGTATGCATTGTGGAATGGTAAATCAAGCTAATTAACATATGAATTACCTCACATGCTTACCAATTTGTGTGGTGAGAACATTTACAATCCATTCTTCCAGCAATTTTAAAGTGTACAACATGTAGTTATTAACTATAGTCACCATGTTGTACAACAGATGTCCTGAACTTACTCTTTCTGCCTGAGATTTTAGTACCCTTTGACCATCATCCTCCTAATCTCACTTCTCCCCTCCCCAGCTCCTGGAAACCACCATTCTACTCTCTACTTCTAGAAGTTCAACTTTTTTAGATTTCACATATCAATGAGACCATGGGGTGCTTGTTTTCCTATGTCTGGCTTCTTTCACTTAGCATAAAGTCCCCCTGGTTCATCTATGTTGATACAAATGACAAATAGTATTCCATTTGGAATAAATAGTATTCCATTGTGTATATGGAATGTATATGTGTAATGATACCACATTATCTTTATCTGTTCATCTGTTGATGGATGCTTAGGTTGATTCCATGTCTTAGCTATTGCAAACAACACCGCAATGAGCATGAGAGTGCAGATATATCTACAATGTACTGATTTCATTTATAAACACTTATTTTTAAATGGGCAACTGTAGATCCATTGCATGATAGCTTTAAGGTGAAGATGTCATCCCATGTGTTCTCTGGAAAACGCTACTGTACAGTTGTGAGAGAATGATAGTAGGAAAGGTAAACAATATTTTGGTATTACTATGAAAATAGTATTGACCTCACAAAACCCTGAAAGAGTGACAGGGACTCTGACAGCCTCCTAGCCCACATTTAGAGAACTGTTGTAATAAGATGGAGCTCTAATAGAAAAAAAAAGGAAGGAAGGGGGTGAATAGCTACAGTTAGATCCCAAGCTGTATCCGATTTATACTGTTTAGATAACACAAGATTTCAAAACAAATGAATATGGTGTTTTGACCAGATGTCAGCCCCATATCATCTCATTTAATATTCAAAACAATTTTCTATGGTCTGGATGTTTGTGCCTTTCTCTTCAAATTCCTGAGTTGAAACCTAACCCCCAATGTGATGGTATTAGGAGGTAGAGCTTTGGGGAGGTGATTAGGTCATGAGGGCAGAGCCTTTATGAATGGGATTAGCACCATTATGAAAGAGATCCTAGATGGTTAGCTAGCCCCTTCCACTATGCCAAGACCCAGTGAGTAGGTGCCATCTATTTATAAACCAAAAAGTAGGTCCCCACTGGACAGCTGACCCACAGGCTGTTACCTTGACCTTGGACTTCCCAGAACTGCGATATAAACATCTGTTGCTTTTAAGCTCCCTAGTCTATGGCTTAGTGTTATAGCAGCCTGAGCGTTCTAAAACACAACCATAGGAGGTATGATTTAACATCGATATTCAACAGTTGAGAAAAATTAGTCTGTGAGGTTTTCAATAAGTTCTACAGCAACTTAGCAGCAGTTCTGGAATCCAAACCAGGTCTGTCTTACTACAAATCCACAAACATGAGGCTATTCAGCAGGCAAGAATATAATTAAATAACAAAATCCAGTTTTTAGTCAGCCCTTAGTATTTGCAAGTCCTTGGGCTAAACCCGTTATGTCCAACATTCAATTCCTATAACAACATTAAAAAGTGCCATAATTATCCCCATTTTATACAGGCATACTCCAGTTGTAGAGGTTAAGTAACTTGTCTGAAGTCATAAACTTGGGAGAGTAGTACAGATAACATTTGTACCCAGATCTTTTTATGTCAAAACCATATTCTCAACCCCCAACACTGCCTTCTATAAAAATAACTGTCCTTTGGGTTGGTTCCAAGTCTTTGCTATTGTGAACAGTGCCCCAGTAAACATACATATGCATATATCTTTTTAATAAAATGACTTATAATCCCTTGGGTATATACCCAGTGCCCATCAATGATAGACTGGATAAAGAACATATGGCATGTATACACCATGGAATACTATGCAGCCATAAAAAAGGATGAGTTCATGTCCTTTGCAGGGACATGGATACAGCTGGAAACCATCATTCTCAGCAAACTGACACAAGAACAGAAAACCAAACACCACACGTTCTCACTCATAAGTAGGCGTTGAACAATATGGACACAAGGAGGGGAACATCGCACACAGGGGCATGTCAGGGTGGGGGACTAGGGGAGGAATAGCAGTATGTGGGGGGGTAGGGGAAGGGATAGCATTAGGAGAAATAACTAATGTAGATGATGGGGTGATGCAGCAAACCACCATGGCACATGTATACCTATGTAACAAACCTGCACATTGTATACATGTACATCAGAACTTAAAGTATAATTTAAAAAAAGAAAAATAACTGTCCTAACAAAATAACAAGACAATAATAGCTCAGATGTATCAAGCACAAAGCCCTTTCAATACAGTGACTTATCTAATGCTCAAAGAAAAGTCTTCTATGTTTATCACCATTTTGTATAAGAGTGCTTGTTAAAGATTTTAAATGATAGAGGATTACAGGAGTGAGACATCTGAATGGCACATAAGAATTGAAAAAATAAATAAGTAAAGTCTTCCAGAAGACACAGGTCAGGAAAATGCAGTCCACAGGATACATACGCACAGGCTGGGCCTCAGCTTTGGGTTGGAAGTGGGAAGGCAGGAGGCTGATCTCAGTACTAGAGGAAAAACCCATGGTTTAAAAACTAAAACTAAAACAAACAAAAAAAACCAGTGACCTCAATATTTCAAAAATCAATATTCTTTGTGTCATTCAAAATCAGAGTGGTCCAATTGCTGCCCTCCCTCTTCTTGCGTTCCTTCTGCACTCAATTTGACTACAAAGTGGATTTCTCCCCCTATAGCTCTCACGGAGAAGGATGCCTCAGGTTCTGCTCCCAGTGGTGAAATGTCACCACGTTTGGCTATTTGCAATGCAAATCTGCAGGCTTTGGCATCTGAGATTGATGTCCCTAGCATGAATGTACTTAGTTGCTGGGCTGGAGCTGAGTGGAAACGACACAGGTCTCTTCCCAGCCCCGAGTGGTTGTCAGAGGTAACAAAGCGGGGCTGGCAGAGATAGGAGCCGTGTGCCCTTTTGGTACCATCCATTAACTGCACGTGGTATTAATGCATCTAAATTTGGTTGAGGCCACCAAGGCTGGACTGGGGGCAGATGGCATACCCAAGCTGGGGCAAAGGGCAAGGGGACTTTCCACAAACTATTCTGAAGACGAGTGAGAAGGCGCAAAGCCCGTGTCTCATCCGACTCCCCTGTGTATTTCCAGCATTTCTGGGCCTTCAGGATTGTGGTATTTGGCCAGGCTCCTTAGGTGCAAGAAATTTGCAGGAAAGCTTGGAAATGCCCTGGAAAAAATATAATCCACTTGAAAGCCATCTTTTCCTCTATGTGGTACTTGCTGCAGTTAAAGACATTATTTTATTAAATGTATTACTATCTGTGGAGAGTTTGATTTACTAACAACAAAGTGGGAGGAGACTTTCCTTATTCAGGGCCCTGGAGATCCCAATTATGTGGCTGTGTCTTGGTTGATTTTTAAGTGAATCTTTCTTAGATGTATGTTTCTGAGTGTGTTAGGAAAAGAAAACATACAATGAGAAATAAAGCATAACCAGATATCTCACTTAGTAAATTATAAAATCAATATAGAAAACAGAAAATATTGATGGGAAAAAATAACTTTTTGTAGAATCCGCAAATATCTAAATACCTAGACAAAACAGCTGTGAACATTTTGTACACGGCTTTCCTAGGCACACGCACACACATACACACACACACACACATACAGTTTACATTATAGCATGAATATGCTGTAATTGCAAGAAGCAGGAAATAATAATTTTCTGTCATCACTTTTATCAGTTGCTGAGTATTCCATTGTACACAAGCACCATCATTAGACTTACTAATCCGGAGTTATGCACTTAGATTTGACTATTTTTAAGAATTGCAATAAATATTTTTGTGCTTTAGTTTTTAGGCATTTCTATGATTAAACATTCCTACTTCTAAATCTAAAAAAAGGTCTGGATCATTTTTTACTCTGTTATTTTTGATTGATCCTTCTCATCAGCCTTCATACTCTCTAGGCACCTTTTAAACAAAATGATTTGGAAGAACTTTTCTCTTTTTTTCAACTAAACATGGCAGCATTTCTACCAACATTCAAATTTGGGCCACGCTGGGAACAGCTAGAAACAAAGGGATGACACAAATGATAAGATCCTGGCATTGTTCTTTCTACTCTTTGCAGGTTAAGCATCAATATCTTTCTCTTAGTGTAGATAATGTATGATGCTTAAATGTGTTGTCTGGAAACTCATTTACAAATTGAACACTTGGCAATGGAAAAGTATTTTTCTATATACATAACATTAAAACTACAAGAATATCTCCCAAGAGAGTAGAACAAAGCTTACAGAACTCTTGTTAATGATATTTAACATTACCGAGCAACTTCTATATGCCAGGCAATTTATATACATCACCTTTAATCCATATGGACCCTGAATTATTTATATTTGTAATTTTGTCATTTTTCACTGAAGGCAGAATGATGGAGTATTTTTTTTTTCTTTTAACATAAGTACATTTACTTTATCAATTCATAATGTGTTAAGCATTTTGAAATTTGTTATACCATTATTTTTGTCATACACATAAAAAACTAAAAAGAGAAGTCAATGAAATTACATGGGAAATAGACTTTATTTTAAAAGTTGGTGTTTGAGAGTAGAAGGTAATCTTGAAGAGGCCCTGAAGAGGCCCTCAAAAATATTTTCAAAGACTTTACTGACAGCCAGGACCGTAAATGACCCTGATCCTTCACTATGTTGAATGTTTTTCATAAAAAAGTTTATGAAACTTTTTTCTTGATTAACATAATAGAAGTCTGCAAATTGTCCAGTGTGATGTGAGTTTTCTGAGATATGGATTGAAGGCTGATTCTCTTGGATTCAATATAAAAAAAAAAAAAAAAAACTTCTTATATAATGAGATTATACAAGGTCACTTAACATGTAGTAAACTCCCATTAAATATTCACTTTTTAATTATTTGTGTATTTATAAATGCACGTATATTTAATTACTATCTATACCCCAAAAAACACTCTGCCTTTGCTCTCTTTAATTCTTTGGTTTCTCCTAGCACCTCCCAGTGTGTCACTACTAACTCTGCTTACCTCCTTTCTTTGGTTTAATGTTTCTTAGTGTCCATACTGAGTAGTGGATTCACAGCTTTCTCCTCTGACATGGCCACCTGATTCAGCGGAGAAGGCAAAGGAGACAGGATGAAATGATCCATCCTGACAGTGTAAGTCCATACTCTAGGATGTCTCCCAAACTTCTCACCTAAAGTAGAAACCTCTTCTCTGACTCTGGAGTTAGTATTGGCCTTTTTCTTTTTCAAAATTCATTTAAAATAAGCCATTATTCACCTGAGGTCAGGAGTTTGTGGCCAGCCTGACCAACGTGGTGAAACCCTATCTCTACCAAAAATACAGAAATTAGCTGGGCATGGTGGTGCACACCTATAATCCCAGCTACTAGGGAGGCTGAGGCAGGAGAATAGCTTGAACCTGGGAGGCGGAGGTTGCAGTGAGCTGAGATTGAGCCACTGCATTCCAGCCTGAGCAAAAGGGGGAGACTCCATCTCAAAAACATACAAATGAAAATACATGCATACTACTTAAAACACCTTATTTTTATCTCAAACCATAGAAATTATCCCATGAATGAAAAGCATAAACTACATCTACAATGTATCATGGATGATTTTTAAGTTCCTTACAATGGGCAATAACATAAGGCAGCAGTCCCCAACATTTCTGGCACCATGGACTGGTTTCATAGAAGACAATTTTTCCATAGGCCGGGGTTAGGGGCAGAATGGCATTGGGATGAAACTGTTCCAACTCACATCATCAGGCATTATTTAGATGCTCAAGGAGCACACATACTAGTCCCTGGCATATCTAGTTCACAATAGGGTTATTGCTCCTATGAGAAGCTAGTGCTGCTGCTGATCTGATAGGAGGCAGAACTCAGGCGGTCATGCTCACTGCCATCCAACCTCCCATCCATCACCCCACCACCCCTGTGCTGCCTCCTTCCTAACAGGCCAGTCAGCGGCCTGGGTATTGTGGACCCCTGACATATAGCACTTGCTATAGAGTCTTGATTTTTACTATTATTTCCTAAGAGTTTTATCATCTCTATTGACTGATTGATTGATTGAGACGGAGTCTCTCTATATTTCCCAGGATGGAGTACAGTGGTGCAATCTCGGCTCACTGCAACCTCTGCCTCCTGAATTCAAGCAATTCTCCTGTTTCAGCCTCCCTTGTAGTGGGGACTACAGGTGTGCACCACCATGCCTGGCTAGTTTTTTGGGTTTTTTTTTTTTGTATTTTTAGAAGAGATGGGGTTTCACCATGTTGGCTAGGCTGGTCTCAAACTCCTGACCTCGTGATCCACCTGCCTCAGGCTTCCAAAGTGCTGGGATTACAGGCATGAGCCACTGCACCCAGCCATCCCTACTTAATTTCTAAAAACTATTTCGATGCTTGTATGGGCTGCTTGTTATGGATGCTTGTTATGGACTGATGCTTGTTATGGACTACATATCAATCCTCCCCCAGATTCATATGTTGAAACCTACAACCCCAATGGGATATCATAAGGATGTGGGGCCCTTGGGAGATAATTACATTTAGAGGACGTTGTGAGAGTGACACCTCCATTATGGGATTAATGTTATTACAGGAGAAGAAAGGAGAGTAGAACTCCCTCCTCCATGTGAGGACATAGCAGGAAGACATCTATCTGCAAACCAGAAAGAGGGCCTACACCAAGAATAAAATTGACCAGCCTCTTAACCTTGGACTTTCCAACCTCCAGAACTATGAGAAATAAATGTTTGTTGTGTATGCCACCCAATCCATGACATTTTTTTATAGCAGCCCACACTGGCTGAGACAATGATTCTACTTTACCTCATCTTTCCAAAGCCTGTAATTTAGTTTTTATGGTGGCAACGACTCATACAAATGTATTATCATTTATGTATTAAGAATATAATTATAATTATGGTAAACATGATATGAATATAGTTTGAACAAACTTAACTGATTCTTGGTAAGCATCATATTCAAGAAATATGTTGTTGCAAATTTTGCTATTAAGCAGAAGTGCATTGGCCTACTGAGTTGTCTCCCTTGCACAGAAATGTATGTACTTATGCTATAATAAGAGAATGGAGAGTGTTTGAGATCCTGTAATTCATTGGGTGGAGGCTGGTTGAAATCTTCTACTCTGCCTTTCATTTGGAGATACCAGAGAAGGGAAGACTCTTTTCTCAAAGAGGAAGAGATGGAGCAAGGAAATTGATTAAGTCCATGGGCATGAGGTGACATATATTTTCCCCTGTTCTCAGCAGAACAAGATGTATGAAGTGAGAGATGAAACAAGCCTAGAGTGTATCCGTGAGACAGGTCTGTGGTCAGACCAGAAATGAAAGTGCACATTTCAACCTCAAACCTGTGGTCAGGTAGAAGGTAAGTCTTCAGGAAAAGGAAGATAAAAGGAAGTACTAATAAGTAGTATTGATAAGTAGCATTAACAAGAAATAGGTTGGATGGGACCAGTCCTTCTATGATGGAGATCAGAGAATTCCTATAATGAAACCTTATCACAAAAAGAGAGGTGACCTTAAGTGATTCTAGAAAATGTTCAATGACCAGAAAGAAATTAGGGCAATGGAAAAAATGACTTGAAACTGACTTTATAAGACCACATAATGAACAACTGTGATGAGTTAACATACAGGTCCTGACTCTAGAACCCCTTTAGAACTTTATTTTCCTTTAATATTCAGTAATGGAATAATAAAAGCAAACATGTATGAATTACTGCATGCCAGATAGGCTACTTTAAATTGACATGCCAATTAATAATTCTGATAATTCCATAAAGATGGGTATAATTATCATTCGTGTGATCAACTGATGAGTCTGCAGTTTAGAGGGTTTTAGTAACTGAAGTCAAATAGCCTGAAATTCCAACCAAGGTCCCTGGCTCCAGAGCTCTTATAAGGAACCATTGCAAGACTTTATATTGCTTATGCTTGCATGTACTTTCAACGCTCTGGCTTTGTTTTTAACTCTTTGGATGGTAGGAGGAATAGAGGAGTGTGGGGAGAAGAAAAATTCAGAAAAGTAGACCTGGCAGTCATTTGGTACACAGCCAAAGCCATTCCCCTTCTGCCTGGCAGAGAAAGTGGGTTCTAAATTCCTGTCCACACTGTCTGTAGTCTCCATTAGAGATTCCGACAGTTACTAGATAAAGTTAAAGACTTGTGTAGTGATCACCACACTAATTGGACTATAATGTATAGCCTCGGTCAAGCACATCTCTTCCAGCCCTCCTCTCCGCAGATGGCAATCAAGTGATTTGTAGAAGATGCATTGGCTGCAGAGACCCTGGAGTAACCTTAAGCTATGCTGGCCTTTTAGTGGAAAACACAATTAATTTTGATACTGAAGGGCAATTAAGACTAGGGTTGAAATAAAAATCTTTTGGAACATAGAATGTCAAAGATTGGATAGGAAATGTTTTCCCTTCACATATTTCAGAGGCCCATGAGCATAATAGCCTCTGGTTACTCTAAGTTGCCAAATTCTCATTTCATTAATTGAAATGAATAGCAGTGTTAGCTGTGTTGCCATTCTGAAAGGAGATTACTTACATCAACTATTTTACTAGCATTAGCCTTGAAAAAACATGTGTGCTTGGACACCTGTTACATCCATACACTTGTAGAAACACCTACACAGGCTTTTGAAAACACATGCTCACAACCATGGATAATACACCATGTGTTATAAGTTGCTCTAGCTAATTTCAGTGCAGAGAAACTCTTCCTAGAAAAAAAAATGTTTTTGTTTAAATAAAAGGACATTCCAAAAGGAGGGGAAGGCTGATACTGTTACGCATCACTTACAGAAGCAGACACTTGGTAGTTGTATGAATATTTGAAAGAAAAAAGTGGAGTAGTGGAAAAAGGCTGGATGTGCATCCAAGCTACACTGGGCTACTTACTAACAAGTTTCCAACTATCAGTTAGTTCGCCTCACTCAGTTTATTAGTCATGTGGGTTTTCTTTTAAGTGAATTATATTTTCATGTATTTTTTCATTTTTCTAATGGGAATAATTTTTTTGACTTGTGGGAAGTTTTATTAAAGTATATTTAGACAGGGATTTTTGAACATATATATGCGCAGAAGCTACCTTTTCCTAGACTGTGGATTGTCTATGCCAATATAATTAGAATGGAAGAAATGTTGGTGGAAATGCACCTTGATATCAACAGTTTGAACTGGATATTGTATATGCTACAATCCAGAAATTTTATGAGATATGTATAAGGATGTTTTCTGCAACATTGTTTATAGGAACAGTTAATTCATTCCAAAGATTAGCTGATTTCTGAGAACTAGTCTAAACTTTGTATTAGTTAAAAATAATACATTTCAGCCTGGGTGACAGAGTGAGACTGTCTCAATAATAATAATAATTTAATTTTCCAAATTACTATGTGGTCATACAGTGACGTAGAGTTATTCATATTGGAACAGTATAAGTAAATGAAGGCATAGCAATCAAATAATTTTCCCAAGATCAAATAAACAAGAAGTAGTCAAATAAGGGTTAGACCTCAGAAAGTCTAGCTTCAGGGCTCACACTTCAGGGCTCACAATGAGAACCACTATGCTGAGTTCTCATTATTGTAAGATTGAATAAACAGACTTCAGTTGATCATTCAACAGAATATCATTTTGTTAAACTGTAGATTTACATGTGTGACATGGTAAAAGCCCCATAAAACTGCACACCTCAACCATACCTCGGCTTTCTATTGAAACGGCTCTCTGTGACCCTAATGTGACAGGCAAGCAGTCCAAACCCATGCCATCTTGGCTCCTGCAACTTGTAATAAGTAACTAAGGTCTGTAATTCCCACCACTACTCAGACAATGTGTAAACTAACGCTTATCTTGACTTCATAAACCACTTAAGTAACAATCAGAGTGACAAAAGTCCCCTGGCCCTTGGAATGTCTGGAGCCCCTCACCCTCATCTCTGCCCTGGAGGTGATTTACAGAATCCACTAGTCCTCGGAATGTCTGAAGCCCCTCATCCCCATCCCCGCTCCTCACCCTCACCCCTGAGGTGGTTTTAGGGGTATACTGTAAAAGGTCTTGACACCCTCCTTTTGGGGCTACGGGTTGGAGAGACACGAGTCCCCCATGGCTGCCGGCAATAAAGACCCTGCAATTTGGCATACTTTTGTCTTGGTGTTGACTTTCTATGCTTGCTCCACTACAACAGCTGGAGGCCCCAGCAAGATTTATCTTTGTCCATCACCAGATAAAAGCCGTCTCAGAATCTCGTCCAGACTGCCGCTCCCACCTTGGGGACCTTTAGGGAAGGTGCCCCCTGAGCTGTTCCAGGGCCCCAGAGTTCCAGCCCCCTGGAGGATAAGCAACTACCTGGCTGACATTCACCCGAAATTCCTCAGGGTCCCAGGAACCTCCGGAGGTAAGTCAGGTCTGGAAATCAGGGGACTGGTCTGACAGGGGGGCCTGAGCCGGGGGACCAGACGCGGTCACTGCAACTCTGACCAGGCAAGCCTACCGTGAGACGTCACTGGAGGCTCAGGTTGCCTTACTAGAGGCTCGGGTAATTTAGTTTTTGGTTGTTTTCCATAACCTCAGTGTGAGTGAGAGAGTGAGTATGTATATATGTTGTCCCATGGCTGGAAGGCTACGGGGCATGTGTGGGCCTCTACCCGTGGTTCCACGGGGACGTCATAAGGCATAATGGTGATTCACCTCAGGAAACTAAAAATTCTGAGGTGACCAGGCCCGGGGTTTATATGGTTACACCTTAGCCAAGATGCTCTTAAACATCCCTCTGGGGACGTGGCTGAGCAGGCATCAGACTGGTCTCCCATCTGGGGGGCACCCATCCTTTGTCTGTCAATCCTATATGTGGTTCTGTCTTTATTGTAGATTCACCAGTTTTGTTAGACTCCTGTTGGCTCATATACAGTGGTTTAGGCCTGCTTCCCTTGAAGTGAAAGATATTCTACAGTGGGTAACAGACCACTGGCTGCAGGGGACCTTTACTGAATTCATGCCCCTAGAAGTAACTCTGTTCTCCTTCCTTCTCCTATATTTCTTCTACTACTGAGGCCTCACTTCTTCTGACTCTGCCATGTGACAAATAGCTTTAGCCCTATCTCTTTTTGTTTTCTTCCTTATTATAATCATTGCAGCCTGTAGGTTCTCTCAGCCACCCCCTCCAGGACAGGAGTATTTCTGCCTGTGTTGGGTACAATTTCCTTTTCCCTTCATCAGCTGATGTCCAAAAGGGAATTCTGCTCGCAACGTCTTGGGTGTAGTTTTTTCTCTGTCCTGGGAAATCAACTCCTAGACAAAAAGGTGCCAACTCTTCTTGGCCATTTGGGGTGGAAACAAGATAATTGTCTGTTTTGTCAAAAAGATATTAAGTGTTGTTATGGCCAGTGCTCTGAAGTCCACCCCTATTCAGTTTTTTGGCACCGCCCTGACTGCTGGGAGGTGGGGTGTCACGGCTTAATAAGAACAGACTGGCAAATCTCTTGTCAACTCTGTACGCTGTAGTGGATTCAAAATTCACACCCTGTGTACCTCCTGGTTCATTTGTTTTGCTATTCTCCAACTTTACCAAGGCCACTGGACATCAGGTGTCATTTAAGAGAAGGCCACGCCTGAGTGGCACTAAGCCTATACAAGGCCTATTATTGGTCCCTCTGGGGCTTCTTAGGGGAATCCTATCCTCACTTTTGGCCCCTTCCACCTGTTCCTCTGGCCTGTGCAAAAGACAGACCCATTAAATTAACTGTACTTTCCTTACAAGATTTAGCTGTAGAGGCACTTTTAAAACCAGTGCTGGAAAGGGCAGAACATGAATATAACACCTGCCAAAATTGGAAATACTACAAAAACCACAAGACCCGTGTCACTATCGGGAGACAGAGGAGAGAGGAGAAAGAGGAGAGAAAAGACAAATAGGGAGAGAGACAGGAGAGAGAGAGAGAGAGCAGGGAGAGAGGAATTTAATGCTTTTTAGGGTCCCTGTGTCAAGGTGACCAAAAGCCTCAGGGGTGGGGAACTCGCAGCCGGCCCAGCAGCTACGAGCTTCATTTTAAACTGACGCAAAAAGTATTTTTCTTTTTTCTGCCTGCCACTAGCTCCACCTGGCTTTCAGGCAAGCCACACCGCCTCAGGGTGCAGCATTTGCAACTGCAAGTTGTTGGTTTAAATCCTCAGTGAAGCCAGTTTTAAATTAGAGAAATATCTTGGGGCAAATTTGGCATTAAAAACACACACACATACACACACACAAACACAAATGGGGTCATCTAGTTCCTGGCCTTGTACCCCTCTCCAATGCATGACGGCCAACTTCAAGGTTGAGTTCTCAGGACAATATGGGGTGAAATTAACCCCTGGAAAACTCTGCTCTTTGTGTGAACTAGAATGGCTGTCTTTTGGAGTTGGGTGGCCAGATACTGGGACCTACGACCCAAAAATTACCCAGGCTGTATGGAAAATGGTTGCAGAAACTCCTGGATACCCTGACCAGTTTCCATACATCGACCAATGGTTGGATTTAGTCCAACTGCCTCCCCTATGGCTAAAGCACTGCATAAAACAAGCTCGACTTCAGGTCATGTCAGCCAGCCCAAAGAAGGCCCCTACCACACCAGCCATTCTCCCTATCCCAGAAGAGGATCTAGAATTACCTCCACCTTACTTTAGGCCCTCTGGACAGAGGTCTCAGCAACCCTCTCCAGACAGTACTGGTAGCCAGCCCTTGCCCTCTGAATAGGGGTCTCAGCACCTTTCTCCAGACAACACTGGTAGCCAGCCCTTGTCCCCACTCCACACCCATAGCGGGGCTCCATACCCACCCAGGGTATTACCCCTTCGAGAGGCATCCCCAATGGAAGGAGGTAGCCAGGGCCACCCTTTCTCCATCCACATCCCCTTCTCCTCTAGTGACTTATACAATTGGAAGGCTCAACACCCTCCCTTCTCTGAAAGGCGCCAGGCACTCACAGGGCTCCTAGAATCTGTCTTACAAACCCACTGTTCCACCTGGGATGACTGTCAACAATTACTCCTAGTACTATTTACTTCAGAAGAAAGGGGCAGAATTAGACAGGAGGCCCATAAGGCCATCATTGGAACAGGGGGAGGCTCAGTGGAGGACCACCAGTAGCAAATTAATGAAACTTTCCCTTCCACCCGACCCCAGTGGGACCCAAACACCTCGGCAGGTCTACAGGCTCTGAACAATTTTCACCGGTACCTACTAGAAGGGGTTAGGGGAGCGGCCCGAAAGCCCACTAACCTCTCCAAGGTAGGGACTGGAACTCAGGGCCCACAGGAGTCACCGGCTGCCTTCCCTGAGCGTCTACAGGATGCTTATCACACCTATTGACCCTGAGGCTCCAGAAAATCAGTGGGCCATCAATCTGGCTTTCATTTCCCAGTCAGCGCCTGATATTAAAAGAAAGTTACAGAAGTTAGAAGGATTCCAGGGAATGAATTTGTCCCAATTGCTGGAAATTGACCAAAAGGTTTTTTACAATAAGGACATTTCAGAAGCCAAACAGGATAAGAGAGTTACTAAAGCAGTAATCACAGCTCTTCAGGAAACCCGAGTTATCCCATGGGGACAGGGAACCCCACAGGGGAGCCCCCAGAGTCCCAGGCCCAGGCTAGGACACAACCGGTGCGTGTACTGCCGACAGAAAGGCCACTGGAAGAACGAGTGCCTGGAGAGGAGAAGGCAAGAAACAGCTCAGGGAAAGCCACTGAGGGCCATTCTCAATTTAGAAAGCCAGGATTGACAGGGCTGGGGGCTCCTAAGTCCAAAGGAGCCCAGGGTCACTTTAAAAAATTGGGGGCACACCTAGTCAGCTTCCTAGTCAACACCGGGGCAGCCCACTCAGTCCTTACTCAGCCTCTAGGACCACTATCCAGTAAAACCACAATTATCCAGGGGGCCACAGGAAAAACCATGACAAGCCCTTGGACCACCAACCAATTCATTGATCTGGGGAACGGCACCGTCACCCACTCCTTCTTAGTCATTCCAGAGTGTCCGTACCCACTCCTAGGACAGGACTTACTCCACAAACTTTAAGCAAATATTTCTTTCAGTGAGGGTCAGGCTTGCCTCTCAATTCTTCCTCCCTTGGCATTAGGACCACCTCAGCAAATCCTCATCACCTGTGCTCTGTCAGATGAGTATCTCTTGCAGGAAGCTCTATCCTCAGAGGCAGATCAACCACTCACATCAGACCTCCTTCGCCAATTCCAAGAGAGCGTACCTGGAGTGTGAGTTGAAACAAATTCCCCAGACTTGGCAAGTCACCATACCCCAGTCATGGTTCAGCTATTGGCAACGGCAACTCCAGTCCAGGTACGACAATATCCCATGAGCCAGGAAGCCACATGGGGAATTGCTCCACATGTAACCAGATCCTAAAAGGATGGATCCTTACTACCTGTAAGTCCCCCTGGAATACCCCCTTGCTCCCCATCTTAAAACCAGGAACAAAGGACTATCGACCTGTACAGGACTTAAGGGAGGTAAACAAATGAGTGGAAACTGTCCACCCTACGGTTCCAAATCCATATACCCTCCTAAGTCTCTTGGGCCCGGAATACCACCATTACACTGTCTTGGATCTTAAGGATGCATTCTTTTGCATCCCGATGGCCCCTGATAGCCAGCCCATATTTGCTTTTGAATGGACTGACCCTGATACTAGGGTTTCGGGGCAACTCACTTGGACAAGACTGCCTCAGGGGTTCAAAAACTCCCCTACTCTGTTTGATGGGTCACTTAGCCCTACCCTACTCTAATATGTGGATGACTTACTATTGGCTACAAAAACCCGGGAGGCCTGTAAAGAGACCACCCAGTCATTATTAAAGACCCTACAGACTTTGGGTTACCGGGTCTCAGCTAAAAAGGCCCAACTCTGCCAACCGGGCACTGGCACCTAGCCAAGTCCAAGCGGTGCTGCAAATACCCACCCCCACCAGAAAACGCCAAGTTTGAGAATTCCTTGGGGTGGTAGGGTACTGCAGGCTATGGATTTTGGGATTCGCCGAGATAGCCAAGCCCCTATATGCCTACAAGGAATCAAGTCAAGGAAATCAGCCCTTGACTTGGACAGAGACAGAGCAATGGGCTTTTGAGAAGCTCAAGACTTCCCTGATGACAGCCCCAGCCTTGGCCTTGCCTGACATCTCTAAACCCTTCCGGTTGTTTGTGCATGAAAAACAGGGAGTCGCTAAGGGGGTGCTCACCCAGACATTGGGATCATGGTCCTGGCTAGTCGCCTACCTTTCAAAAAGACTTGATCCCGTAGCCTCTGGGTGGCCAGCTTGTCTGAGGTCGGTGGCAGCTACAGCCCTGTTAGTCAAGGAGGCGGACAAACTAACCTTGGGGCTGGAGTTAAACGTAGTGGTACCCCATGTGGTGGAGTCACTACTCCATGGAGCTCTGGGAAAATGGATGTCACATGTCCGTATAGTTCAATATCAGGCCTTACTTTTGGACCAGCCCTGCATAAAATTTTTAAAGGCTACAGTTTTAAACCCTGCCATGCTGCTACCAGACAGCGAGTTGGAGGAGCCCATACATGACTGCCAACAGATGATGGACGTCCTCCACACAGCTCAACTGGACCTCACCGATGTCCGCCTGCAGAACCCAGAGGAGGTATTGTATACGGAGTCAGGTATGCTGGGGCAGCCGTAGTCACCCTAGAGCGGGTTATCTGGGCCCAGGCTCTTCCACATGGAACTTCGGCCCAAAAGGCAGAACTCATAGCTCTTACGAAGGCGTTGGACTGGGCAGAGGGAAAAACTGTTAACATCTACATGGATAGCCGGTATGCCTTTGCAATGGCTCATGTACATGGAGCCATTTATAAAGAAAAAGGACTACTTACCTCAGAGGGAAAAACCATCAAAAATAAGGAAGAAATCCTAGCCCTACTAGAGGCTATATGGAAGTCCAAGGCAGTGGCATTAATACACTGCAAAGGGCACCAGAAGGGAAATTCACCAGAGGTGAGGGAAAATAGGGCGGCTGACCTACAAGCCAGACAGGCAGCATTGGGACCAGTAAAACCTCTGACTCTTCTTGTGACTCTGCCGGCCCCAACCCTGCCCCCCACCCCTATGTACTCACCTGATGAAGAAAACTTTGCTAAAGAACAAGGGGGCACACAAAATTCCACAGGATGGTGGATTCTACTGGACACAAGGATTGTGGTCCCCGAGGCTCTAGGACGGGCTCTAGTTAAGGACTCACACCAGGCCACTCACTTAGGACAGACCAAACTAACTGAGCTTCTAAGAGCCAAATACTACATTCCCCACTTACATGAACTTATCACGAAAATTACTACTCGGTGTGATGTATGTGCCCAAGTAAATCCGGGAGGGAACAGGTCTAGCCAGGTAGGAGTAAGACTCAGAGGGTCTAGCCCTGGGGAGCACTGGGAAGTAGATTCCACTGAAATAAAACCCCCAGCAAATGGCTATAAATACCTCCTGGTGTTTATAGATACGTTCTCTGGATGTGTAGAAGCCTTCCCCACTAGGTCCGAGACTGCTTTGGTGGTCACAAAAAAACTATTACAGGACCTTGTTCCTCGGTTCGGCCTCCCTCTAACACTGGGGTCAGACAATGGGGCCGCCTTTACTGCACAAATTTCTCAGGGCCTAGCCAAGGCCCTGGGTATATCCTGGAAATTACACTGTGCCTATCATCCCCAGAGTTCAGGGCAAGTCGAACGAATGAACAGGACCACAAAAGAAACCCTAACAAAGTTTATCTTAGAAACTGGTGAAAACTGGGTCAGCCTGCTTCCTTTTGTCCTCCTCCCAGTCTGGTGCACACCCTATCAAAAAGGCTTCTCCCCTTTTGAAATCATGTTCAGCAGGCCCCCTCCCTTACTCCCCAGACCTGCGGATACCGTGCATGCTGAAGTCCATAGCTCTACACTCTACTTAAGTCCTTACAGGCGCTCCAGTCTGTTCAATCCCAGATACACCAGCTCATTAAGGACACCCATCCCACCCCATTGGACCTCGCAGAGCAGCCAACACACCCCTTCCAGCCTGGAGACTCTGTCCTTGTTAAAAGATTCGCCACCTCTGGCCTCACTCCCCGTTGGAAGGGACCCGACACGGTTATCCTGACCACACCCATTGCACTCAAGGTGGACGGACTAACGGCCTGGATTCATTACACCCACGTCAAGACTGCTCCACCGGAAGGACAATGGAGCGTCAAACACTCATCCCCCGATTCACTGAAGCTTAAGACTTATGCACTGTTCGCGGTCATCACCCTCACCACCCTAATCTGTGCTGTAAATCCCTATAGCAAACATCCCTTAGAACCCACCTACTATCAATGGGTCCTCATCAAGGGCTCCACTGGAGGATATGTTAGTTCATTAACTGGGAAGGGATCCACTCTAGTCAACTTAACCCTGGAGTACATTCTGAAGACCCCTATTACCTTTTCCCTAGACCTCTGTGCCCTCCTGGGCCCCAACCTAAATTTCGGAACAAGTGGAGGTGTAGCTGGGTGTGGCAGTTTAGGGGCAGAGCAACAACTCCAGACCATGGGGTTATATCTGTACCCAGGATCCACCCCACAAAAAAGATGGAACTGTGGCGGCTTAAATGAATTCTTTTGCCCCCACTGGGGTTGTGAAACTATCTCCACTACATCAGGATATACCAAAAACATAGATTCCTTCATCTATTTTAACCAAGACTCTTCCCCCATCCCCATGCTACAATGGGTCTTGTAACCCACTCAAGATAACTGTAACTACCCCAGATGGTAGATGGACAACAGGGCGAACCTGGGGTCTCAGAGTATATATGAGTGGGTGGGACATGGGAAACATCTTTACCATCCAGCGTATAAGCCCGCCCAGACCCAACTGCCCTCTAGGACCCATTGCCCAGGTCTTACAACAACAGGAGGCCCCCTTAAAAATACAAAGCCCCCTCATCCAGATAATCAATACCCTCCCTCAACAATCTTCCCCTACAACCCCAACTCGGCTCGAAGAGAAGACAACCCTGTTAACCTTATTGTCCTCGGCTCACCACCTCAACAAATCTAACCCAGATTTAGGAAAAGACTGTTGGCTCTGTCTAAACCCTCAACCACTGTTTTATACCGGGTTGGCTTCCCAATTACCGGCCAACCTGTCCAATTCTTCATGCTCCCAATCCACACTCCATTTAACCCTGGGAGACACAGAAGGGTCTGGGCACTGCTACCACTCCCCAGATTACACCCTTGCAGGTTCTCCCTATGGGCACTATTGTAATGTTTCCCACAATGCAACATTTAATGGTAAAAACCTTTACTATCGGGCCCCAGATACCACTTGGTTAGCCTGCACTTTTGGCCTCACCAGCTGCATTTCCACATACCAGTTCAGCAGCTCCAAGCCCATTCTCTGCAACCCAGTACACATCCTCCCCAGAGTTGACATTTATGATGGCCAACAGGGACTTAACCTCCTGGCCCCATCAGATATTATAACTGCCCGATGGACACGAGTCCCTATCGTCATCCCTCTACTGGTTGGATTAGGCATTGCTGCCTCCACTGCAATTGGAATATCAGCTCTTACAACCGGGGACCAAAATTTTAAAACTCCCTCTCAGCACATAGATGCTGATCTAAGCCACTTGGAGAACTCCATTTCCAAACTCACTGATCAGGTTGAGTCTTTGGCTGAAATGGTCCTCCAAAACAGGCAAGGACTAGATTTACTATTCTTAAAACAAGGGGGGTTATGTGTCACCCTTAATGAACAATGTTGCTTCTATGCTAATAGGTCAGGCCTCATCTGAGAGAGCCTCTCCCTGGTCAGACAGAATCTTGAAACCAGAAAACAACTTCGAGAGGCTTCAGAAAGTTGGTACCAAAAAATGTTTTCCTGGTCCCCTTGGCTCACTTCCCTTCTCATGGGCCTGGTGGGACCTCTGGCCCTATGCCTACTGGGACTCATGTTCAGCCCCTGCCTCCTAAACCAACTGCTGAGGTTCATAAAGTCTAGGGTAGACTCCGTAAAATTAATGATATTAAGGTCTCAATATGAGCCCTTAAAACAAGCAAGCAATACTAACCTGTTGGAGAAATCAATGATTTAATTCCTGTAAATAAAACAAGGAGGGAATATGACATGGTAAAAGGCCCATAAAACTGCATACCTCAACCATACCTGAGCTTTCTATTGAAACTGCTCTCTGTGACCCTAATGTGACAGGCAAGCAGTCCAAACCCATGCCATCTTGGCTCCTGCAACTTGTAATAAGTAACTAAGGTCTGTAATTCCCACCACTACTCAGACAATGTGTAAACTAATGCTTATCTTGATTTCATAAACCGCTTAAGTAACAATCAGAGTGACAAAACTCCCCTGGCCATTGGAATGTCCAGAGGCCCCAACCCTTATCTCTGCCCCAGAGGTGATTTACAGAATTCACTAGCCCTCGGAATGTCTGAAGCCCCTCATCCCCATCCCCGCTCCTCACCCTCACCCCCAAGGTGGTTTTAAGGGTATAAAAGGTCTTGACACCCTCCTTTTGGGGCCACGGGTTGGAAAGATGCAAGTCCTCCGTGGCCACCGGCAATAAAGACCCTGCAATTTGACATACTTTTGTCTTGGTGTTGACTTTCTATGCTCGCTCCACTACAACACATACATCACCATAGATTAATCTCAAAAGATTAATGCCAAGTAAAGGAACGGTAATTTCTTAGAGCATATATTTATCATAAGGTATTTTTTAAGGAAGATGCAAAACTGTACACACACATTATGCATTCATACGTAAATGAAATAAGTATGATTAGAATTAACACATATCAACTTCAGAAGAGGATCAACCTCTTTAGAGGAAGATAAAGAAAGGGATAATTACTTTTTTTTCATTGTAAATAATTTGAAGAAAATATAGAAAAATATGAACATCTTTGAAATCTGGCTATGTATTGCTTTTTCTATATTTATTTTTAAAATATTCCATAGATCAAATTTAAAAAGAAGCAAAGAGATAATATGTAAGGTCCCTTTTAAGAGCTATTATGCTATTCTAATTGGATCATTTATGCTATAATCATCAAAAGCAAAGCAGAGGAGCTTGATTTCCAAAATGGCCGAGTAAGGACTTCTGAAATCTACTGCTCTACAAAAGCATATGAAGTCTGGAAATTAATTAAAGCTTGCAACAATCTGAGAAGTGTTTATTGAAAAAGTCAGCTGAATTTTAATAAGAACAGTAAGCTTTTTTTTTAAATTGCCCTAATTTCATCACCCTATCCCCAGTTCCATAATGGCCTGGAAAACCAACAGTGTCATAACTATAGTAGTAATTAAAGTAAGTAGGCTACTATCCACTTGAAGGTCCAGAATAGTTTGGAGCTCTCCAAAAGCCTCAAAAAGTGTTTCCAGAGAGTAGCACTCTTTGACCTGACTGCAGCTTGAGAAGAAGTCCACTTACAGAGCTTGCTTTCACTTGACCTGACTTGAAACTCTGTGTGTACAGCCCTACCCACTGGGTATTTGCTAAAAACAATCAGCAGCAATTGTTTAACACCACAATTGCCAGAACCATGATATATGTTCATTCTAATAATACATTGACCAAAAAAGCTGAAAGGAGAAATTAGGAAATAATAGTGGAAAAAGGTCTTTAAAGAGCTATAACATATTTCTGGAAATCTCTAAAGCCATGCATATGTGGAAGATTGTGCCTATTACCTGGGTTGTATGTATGCTCAGCAAAGACCTGAGAAAGCCTTCACCTTGTGCCTCTGGCTGACTTTTAGGATCCTCACAAGAAGTGAAGGTTAAGACAGAGTGGTAGACTGTCAGAACATCTAAGGCATGCTCAACAGAGCCTCTCATAAAAGGGTGGGAGACTCATTGGGTCAAGCATTTAAGGTAATCTCTGTCTACTCATTACCTTATAGTAAACTAACTGAGCAGACATCAGGGGCCACACATG
>NW_016107334.1:5415384-5467872 GCF_001604975.1 Cebus imitator
GCGATCTCGGCTCACCGCAACCTCCGCCTCCTGGGTTCAGGCAATTCTCCTGCCTCAGCCTCCTGAGTAGCTGGGATTACAGGCACGCACCACCATGCCCAGCTAATTTTTTGTATTTTTAGTAGAGACGGGGTTTCACCATGTTGACCAGGATGGTCTCGATCTCTTGACCTCGTGATCCACCCGCCTCGGCCTCCCAAAGCGCTGGGATTATAGGCTTGAGCCACCGCGCCCGGCCTACATTCTTTTAAATATGTAGTTTTCAATAAAAAATTACAAGACACACAAAAACCAGAAAACTATGATCCATGTAAAACGAGAAAAACAGAGACTTACCCTAAGGAAATTCAGATGTTGAACCTCTTCTAGACAGACTTTAAATCAGCTATCCAAAAGATGTTCAAAGAACTAAAGAAAACATATACACAAAATTAAAGAAAATAATCAGAACTATATGCCATCACAAATAAAGATCAATAAAGAGACATAAAATAAAAAAAGGACCAAATAGAAATTCTATATTTGAAATGCAAAATAAATGCTATAACCCATTCATTCACTAGAGGGACTCACCAGTGGATTAGAACTGACAGAATAAAGAAACAAAAAATACAAAGACAAGTAGGTTGAGATTACCTAATCTGAGAAAGAAAATTGAAGAAAAAAAAAGAACAGGGTCTCAGAAACTTAGGGACACCATAAAGCACACCAACATACGCATATTAAGACTCCAGAAGGAGGGAACAAAAAGAAAGGAGAAGAAAGAATATTTGAAGATTGAATTGTGTAACTATGACATATCAGTGTAGGTTCATTAATTTTAAGAAGTATACTACAGTAGAGGATGTCGGTAATGGGAGAGGCTGTAAATGTGTGAGGACAGAGAGTACATATAAACAGTCTGTATTTTCCTCTCATTTTGCTGTGAATCTAAAACTTCAATCAAAAATATTTTAAAAAGAATAGCCAAAATCTTCCCAATTTGACACAAAAATATTAATCTACTATGCAAATAGTTCAATAAACTCTATGTAAATAGTTCAATAAACTCTATGTAAAATAAACAGAGACCTATACCTAGAGACATTTAATCAATCTGCTGAAAGCCAGAGACAGAGAGAGACTCTTGAAAGTAATCTGAGAAAAGCAACTCATTGTATACCAGTGATTATCTATGAGATTAATATCTGACTTTTCATTAGAATCATGAATTCCAGAAGGCAATGGGATAGCACACTAAAAAATGCTGAAATAGAAGACTGTCAAGCAAAAAAATATCTGTCCAGCTAAACTACCCTTCAAAAATGAAGAATGGAGGAGAGATGAAGGGACTCTCAAACAAATCAGAATTCATGCCCAGTAGATCTGGTTCACAAGAAACACTAATGAGATTACTTCAGGTTAAAATGAAAGGATATTAGTAACTTAAACTCACATGAAGAAATAAAATGCACTGGTAATGGCAAATCCATAAATAACTTTAAAAGACATTACAAATATATTTTCATTCATAATACTTCTCTTATTCTATATGATTAGACAGTAACAACTGCATAAACAGTCATTATAATACTGTGTTGATAGGATTATAATGTATAAAGATGTAATTTGTATGTTGGTAAGAGTAGAGAAGAGAGGATATGGAGCTAAAATGGAGCAATTGTGTTGCATACCACTGAATTAATAGCAAATAACTTGGTATTAATTTAAACTAGATTGTTTTAAGTTAGCATGTTAATTATGTCCCCAGGGCACCTGTTAAGAAAATAACATAAAAACATATAGTAAAATAAATAAGGATACTCTATAAAATATTTAACATAAAGAAGGCAGAAATGCAAAAATAAAGCAAGAACAAAGACATAAGCCATGAAGAAAAATAAATAGAAAAGTATCAAATGTAAATTGTGCTTTATCCGTAATTACATTAAATATAAATAAATTAAATGCTTGCATTAAAAAAATCAAGACCGGCAGAATGGAGAAATAAACATAAACCAACTATGTGTGATCAGTAAGAAACACATTTTAGATTAAAACGCACAAATAGTTGAAAGATAAAGCTTGGAAACAGAAATACTATAAAAACAGTTCACAACAGAAATCTA
The DNA here is from genome assembly GCF_001604975.1 of Cebus imitator. Taxonomy (NCBI): domain Eukaryota; kingdom Metazoa; phylum Chordata; class Mammalia; order Primates; family Cebidae; genus Cebus; species Cebus imitator. The sequence continues at coordinate 5,417,493 of NW_016107334.1, forward strand.
GAGGTACTAAACCAATATCAGAAAAAATAGACTTTATTAGAGACAAAGAAGGATATTTTAAAAGTATAAAAACACAACATATATGTACCTAAAGAGAGTGCTCCAATATACATGTTACAAAAACTGACAAAACTAAAGAGAGATATAGACAATTCAACAACTGGGGACTTCAATATTATGCTTTTAATAATGGATAGAAAAACTAGGCATAAAAACCAACAAATATATGGATAACTTGAACAACACTACAAACCAACTACACTAAACATACATCTATATATTACCCCATCCGATAAAAGAAGATTACAGATTATTGTCAAGTGCATATGACATTCTCAAGAGCAGAACGTATTTTAGAAAATAAAACAAGCTTGAATGAATTTAAAAGAGATGACATTACACAAAATATGTTCTCTGATCACAATAGAAGGAAATTAGAAATCACAAAAGAAAATTTAGAAAATTCAGAAATGTATGGAAATTTAACATTGTGTGTCTAAGTAACCAGTGGGCAAAAAAGAATAAAAAAGAAAACTAGGAAATACTTTGAATTTAATAAAAATGATAAAATATACTGAAACTTATGGAATAAAGTTAAAGTGATCATTAGAGGAAAATTTTATAGCTATAAACATCTCTAGTTAAAAATTTCAAATTGGTAACCTAACCTTCTGCCTGAAGAAAACCTATAAAAAGAAAAGAAAACTAAACCTAGTGCAAGCAGAAGGAATAAAATAATAAATATTAGAGCAGAAGTCAACTTACAAAAGAGAAAACAAAAACAATAAAAAATTTAAAAAAACTAAAAACTGGTTCTTTTAAAAGATAAACACAGTTAACCAACCATTATCTAGATTACTTAAGAAAGAAGACTCAAACTACTAAAATCAGGAGTAAAAGAATGGATGTTACTACAGACCTATGCAGAAATTGGAAAGACTACAAGGGAATATTAAGAGCAACTGCAGGTCAGCAAACTAGATAACCTAGATGAAATTGATAAATTTCTATAAAGACACTAATAAATCTGATTTAAGAAGACATAGAAATTAGAAATAGGCCTATAACAAATGAAGATACTGAATTAGTACTAAAAAAATTTCACTATGAAAAACTCAGGCCTATATGGACTCTTGAGTGAATTCTATCAGACTTTTGAAGAATTGACACCAATCCTTCTTGAACTCTTCCAAAACATTCAAGAGGAAATAACAATTTCCAATTCATTATATGAGGCCATTATTGGAAGCATATATAAAGACTTAAACACCATAAAATGTGGAATATGTTTTAAGAATTCAAGGTTACTTTAACCTAAGAAAATCAATCAATGTAATACACCCTGTTGGTAGAGGAAATCATAATCAGCTGAATAGATGAAGAGAAAGCATTTGACAAAACTCAACACATTTTCACAATGAAAACAATAACAAAGTAGGAATACTGTAGAATGAAATTTCCTCAACCTAATAGAGAGCATCTACCAAAACCCCACAATTAATATAACATGTAATGGTAAAAGACTGCACACTTGCCCTTAAGATCAGGAACAAGACATAGATGTCCACTCTCATCATTTCTATTCAACATTGTACTGGAGGTTCTAGCCAGGGCAATTAAACAAGGAAATGAATTAAAGACATCCAGATTGAAAAGTAACGTTAAGCTATCCCTATTCGCAGATGACATCACTGTGTATACAGAAAATCCTATCAAATCTTCCACAAAACTATTAGATTTAATAAATCAGCTCAATAAGATTGCAAGATACAAGACAATGTACAAGTTTCAAAGATGAAATTTTAAAAACTCCACCTATAAGAACATAAAATACTATACTATTGAGAAGTATAGCAAAAGAAGTGAAATATTGACACATTAAAAACTGCAAAACATAATTGAAAGAAACTAAGGAAAACAAATGAAAAAAACACAAAATAGACTCATACTTTGATTTTCAAAACTTACTACAAAACTTCAATAATCAAGACAGCGTGGTGCTGGCATAGGATAAATACAGAGATCAATAAAATAAAATTGAGTGTACTGAAATAAACCTTTACATTTATGAGGGACTGATTTTTTGACAAGTGTTGCAAGAAAATTGAGTAAGAGAAATAAAAATCTTTCCAACAAATGCTACTAGGACAACCAGATATCAACATGAAAAAAAACAAAGTTGACCCCTTACCACATACCATACATAAATGTTAACGCTTATTGGATCAGAAGCCAAATGTATATGTTATTAGAATTCTTAGAAGAAAGCAGTTGTAGATCTTCACGGCCTTGGAGTAGGCAATGTTTCTTTGATATGACAACAAAAGCTCAAGCAACAAAGGAAAAATAGATAATTGAACATTATAACAATTTAAAATGTTTGTGCTTCAAAGGGCACCATCAATAATGTGAAAAGACAATCCATTGAATGCAAGAATTGAATGCATATTTAGAAGTCATATATCTGGCAAGAGACCACTTTGCAAATATTTAATGAACTGATTAAACTCAGCAATAGAAAGACAACTCAAATATAAAATAGACAAAGGATCTACATAGACATTTCTCCAAAGATACAAAAATGGCCAATAAGTACATGAAACAATGCTCAATGTCATTGTTGTTGGAGTAATAAAAATTAAAAACACAATGAAATATCATATCATACCCAGTACTACGACCACAGTAAAAAATGGTGGGCACTAAGGAGTATTGAAGAGAATATGGAGAAATTGGAACATATATACGTTGCTGGTGGCAAGGTAAAATAATGAAGCCACATTGAACATCAGTTTGCCAGTTCTTCAAAATGGTAAACATAGAGTTATCATGTGGCTTAATAATTCTACTATTAGGCATACACTCAAGAGATACGATAATGTGTCCACACAACAAATTATATACAAATTCTTATAGCAGCATTCTTCATAATAGCCAAAAAGCAGAAAAAAAATTGTGTTCATTCTATTGCATGTCTACACATTTGTTTATCTGATGAAAAGATAGATGTAATAGAATGTTACCAAAAAGGAATGAAGTTCTGACACATGCTATAAACATGGGATAAACTTTAACAGTGTTATGTTAAATGAAAGAAATCAGACACAGAAGTATGTTATGTGATCCCACATATATGAAATGTCCAGAAGAGGCAAATCCATAGAGACAGAAATTATATTAGTGGTTTTCATGGGCTGGGGGGAGGGGGAATGAGAGGTGACTGCTAATATACCTGAGTTTCTTTTGGGGGTGATCAAAACGTTCTGAAATTAGCCAGTGTTGATCTATACATAACTGAACATTTATGAATATATTAAAAACCACTTACTAGTACACATCAAACTATTATACTCTATGACATGGAATTAAATCTCAATCAACTTATTATTAGAGATGTAAAACAGTCATCTCCTACATTGAGATGAGATGCCTGTTTATGTTGTCAATATTAATCAAATTAATTAGACAATCACCAAATCTGTCAGCAACCTCAGGCCATGAAGTCGCAGCTACTATCATACACCTCATGTTCAACCATAAACTCATGATACTTTGTGGTGCTTTCAAATGCATACTTAGGAGACAAATGATATAAAAAGTCATGGTGTTGTTATCTCCTTGGTATATGAAATTTCCACAGCAGAGTTGAAGGTAAAGTCTCCAATACTCTGAGGAAATTCTATAATAATGATGAGTTCAGAAATAAGAAGCTATCATAATTGTTAAGGTGAGATGAAAACGATAAATATCTGAAGCCCCAAACCTGTGATTAAAAACTCTGTCAGAGTAAGGAGGCAGTTTCAAGGCCTCATCCCTCACACACTAGGTCTGAAACACATGCTTTGCATCCTCGGAAAGCCACTGAGATTCAGCACTAAAAATCTCTGCAAAAACATGTTCTCATCAGTCTGAACACCATCTCACTCCATTATTTTTGGTCTTAGAATTGTGGTTACCATAGCCACGAAAACAGATATATGGACACCTGTCTGCAAGTGTACCTTTTCATGTTCAAACTAGATCCTCATATTAATTCTCTACACAGACCAACTTGCAAGATTAAATTAATATATTTGTATTAAGATAATTGGAAGTCAGGCTAATGAAAAAAATGCCTTGTACGAGAGGTCCTTAAATTTAGAGTATGAAAGAGCTACTTCTTGGTATCTTAAATAATTGACATTACAAGGTGCAGGTAGTGAGAGTATAAAACTAATTCAGGGAGATTACGAAAGGGTGCTGCAATATGATGTACAAGAATGAAATTTAAATTATTGTTATTCATCATATTACCTCTCTTCTTCCTCTCTCCTCAACAATATACTTGAAATTAAAAGAGGCATCAAGAAAATCCCCCTAGAATATGTGGAGGGACTATGGCCTGGCCAGTACCTTGATTTTTGACTTCTGGCTTCCAGGATTGTGAGAGAATAGATTTCAGTTGTTTGAAGCCACAATTCTTGTGATAATTTGTTATGGCAGCCATAAGAAACTTACACACTTACCAAATAGCTTTCTACACATATGTTCTTTTCAATTCTGTGGTATTATCATTACCACTGACATGAATATTGCACCATCTGGTGACCCAAGGTGGCATCTTCTCAAAATCTCCCTCTAGGTGGCTAGGGTGTCAGGTATGCATTCTGTTTCAGCCATATTTAGTTTTTACAGGTCTACATGGATTCATGTACCCATTAATACAAGTTTTAAAAACCAAAGTGATGATGACCTTAATCATTTCTTATTTAAACAAGAGAGTATGATTTTAATCAGAATGATACTTGTTACAGCAACAATAGTATTGTGTGGTATTAAGGTTTGAATTCTGACTGTGAGGCCTTGGATCAGCAACTTAATCCCTTTATGCCTCTGTTTACTCATCTAGAAAATGAGGATATTAGCAGAGATGTAGTTGGCATTCACTGTCTCAGCTGCTTGCTGAGGTCTTTAGCCTTGTTCTTGCTATGGCAAGCTTTGGCTCTCAACACCATTACCCTTATCACTAATTGAAAAACAAAGCCAAAGAAAAGGACTAGAACTAATTGATACTGTTCTATGAGTTCATCTGCCTCTTTCTGCCAGTGTAAAAGGGCTCAGCCTAGAGAGTACTTTTAATAGTAAAAATAGATTAATGCTGCACTATTCTTGATGTGATATTATTATCCACTACAAAACAAAGGTGACTCCCACCACCAATGTCACAGTCCCACTTCTCAGATTTAAAACACAAATTTTGTCATGTTTCTCCACCCCACCTAAAACCCTTTCATGTCTCACCCTGTCATTAGCAAGAAGTGTATGCCAGTGACTATGCCGACTCTCCGTGTCTTTGCTCATGCTGTTCATTCTGTCTAGATTTAGGTGCCCTTTTCTTCTTGCTAGAGAACCCTACTTTTAAATTTTTGGCCAATTTTGCAATTAGCACTCCAGTCCTGCTGGCTGGTGGACTGTATTTGCTCTTTATTTTTATATTTTATATAGGTCTATATAAAAATAAGTTTTTTTTTAATGCTTTTATATTTATAGAAAAAATAAGCAGAGAGTATAGTGTTTCCATATACCCCATATTCAGTGTCCTCTATTATTAACATCTTAGATTATTATGGGATATTTGTCACGGTTAATAATACTGATACATTATTATATACTAAAGTCCATACTTTATTTATTTATTTATTTATTTATTTATTTATTTTTTTTTTTGGGACGGAGTTTCGCTCTTGTTACCCAGGCTGGAGTGCAATGGCGCGATCTCGGCTCACCACAACCTCCGCCTCCTGGGTTCAGGCAATTCTCCTGCCTCAGCCTCCTGAGTAGCTGGGATTACAGGCACACACCACCATGCCCAGCTAATTTTTTGTATTTTTAGTAGAGACGGGGTTTCACCGTGTTGACCAGGATGGTCTCGATCTCTTGACCTCGTGATCCACCCGCCTCGGCCTCCCAAAGTGCTGGGATTACAGGCTTGAGCCACCGCGCCCGGCCATTAAAGTCCATACTTTATTCAGATTTCCTTAGTCTTTCCAGAATACCCTTTTCTGTCCCAGGATACCAAATGACATTTAGTCCTCATGTCTCCCTTATTCTCCTCTTGGCCATGACAGTTTCTCCGATGTTCTTTGTTTTTGATGACCTTGACAATTTGGGGCGTACTGGTTAGATATTCTGTAGGATGCCCCTGTATGGAAATTTATCTAATATTTTTCACATAAGAAGACTGGTTTTATGAGTTAATTGGGAAGAAAAACACAGGTAAAGGGCCATTTTTACATTAAGAATACCTACTATCAGCTGGGCACGATGATTCGTGCCTGTAATTCCAGCGCTTTGGGAGGCTGAGGTGCACGGATGACTTGAGGTCAGTTTGAGACCAACCTGGCCAACATAGAGAAACCCCATCTCTAAAAAAATATAAAAACTAACCAGGTGTGATGGCCTGTGCCTGTAAACCCAGCTATTCCGGAGAATGAGGCAGGAGAATTGCTTTAGCCAGGGAGGCAGAGGTTACAGTAAGGCGAAATAGTGCCACTGCACTCTAGCTTGAGTGACAGAGTGAGACTCTGCACACCCCCCAACCCGCCAAAAAAGAATACCTACTATCAACATAATTTATGACTACTGATATTGACCTTGACTTTTTTCACCTAGCTGAGGGATTATTTGACAGGTTTCTCTACTACCTTTTACTGACTTTTAATACTCATTTCAAATGCTACCACCTTTTTGAAGTCCTCCAGAATTCCTTCAGCCCCTAGTAGGCTAAATTAATACATTTATTAGTCATTAATAAGTATTTTAAAATCACTTATTATGTGTCTAGCATGGTGCAAGGTGCTGAGGATGCAGTAATTTAAACATGCAATAAATGTTTCATAAAAGAATAACTACATGAACTGGTGGTTTTAAACAGAAGCAGAATACTTTCCTCATATTAAGTCACATTTATATATTGAGCGCCTCTAGTTTATACAGTACTGTGTTAGATGTGTTAAGGACAACATACATTTAAAATATAGACCTTACTCTAAAGCAAGGGCTCGCAAAATCCAGCATTCGGGAACAAATCCTGCCTGATGCTTGTCTTTGTTAATAAAGTTTTATTGAAACACAACCACACCCATACATTTACATATGGTTTATGATCTCTTTGCTCTAGAGCAGCAGAGTTTAGTAGTTACCACAGAGCCTATATGACTTGCAAAGCTTAACATACTTACTATCTGGTCCTTTATAGAAAAAGTTTGCTGATTCCTTCTCTCAAGCATTAAACTTCACAATATACATAGAAACTCATGACATTTAGGTACTTGTAAAAATGAAATAGATTTAACTCTAAATGAAAGAGCTAATATAAGAGCTTAATATATTTTCGTAGTCACTCTCCTGAACAGGAGTCAATGAACACATTTGTTAAATACTTGTTATGGGCAAGCATAGTGTTGAAAGCAAAGGATTTATTGATGAACAAGACAGACCCCTGCCACTAAGAAGCATACACTTTAATGCTATAGGGCTGCATTAACCAATATGGTAGCCATTAGGGACCTGTGTTTGTTGAGCACTTGAAATCTGAGTGGTTTCAACTGAGATGTCTGAAAGTATAAAATAGAGATTTCCAAAGAGATTTTTCAAATAATTAGTGTAAAAAAATAAATGTCTGACAAAACGTTAATATTAATTACATGTTTATTTTATTGTATATTAAGAGTGCATAACATGATTATAAAATGTCATTAACTTTTACTTGCATTTTTTTCTTTTTTTTTTAGCTTTTTAATGTGGCTACTAGAAATTTAAAAATTACATATGTGGCTTATATTATGCTTCCTATTGGACAGTGCTTATCTAGACTTCAGAAAGGTGCCTCCAATACAGTAGCCACTAGCTACCTATTGCAATTTATATTTATGTTAATAAAAATTAAATATGCTCTAATTATAATTTCAGTTTCTTGAGTTAAACTAGCCATATTTCAAGTGCTCAATAGCCACATGTGGCTAAAGGCTACCTACCATATTGGTCAGCATCGCACAGATATAAATCATTTCCATCATTGCAGAGAGTTCTTAATGTAGTTTGGCTGTGTCCCCACCCAAATTTCATCTTGAATTGTAACTCCCATAATTCCCACACATTGTGGGAGGAACCTGGTAGAAGATGATTGAATCATGCGGGCTGTTTCCCCCAAACTACTCTTGTGGTAGTGGATAAGTCTCAGGAGATCTGATGATTTTATTAGGGGAACTCTCTTTTTTTGGCTCTCATTTCTCTCTTGTCTCCTGCCATGTAAGACATACATATCTTTCACCCTTCCACCATGATTGTGAGGCCTCCCCAGCTACACAGAACTGTGAGTCCTTTAAACTTTTGTTTTATAAGCTACTCAGTCTCAGGTATGTCTTTATCAGCAGTGTGAAAACAGACTAATAAGAGTTCTAATTAGCAGGGATGCTCTAGAGGAATATGAAAAAGGCTTCCCATTTCTTTCAATGACAAATAAAAATTGTATGCATTTTTTGGGTACCATGTGATGTTCTGAAATATGTATACATTATAGAATGGCTGCATTGAGTGAATTAACATATACATTACCTCACATACATACCATTTTGTGTTGGTTTTGGTAAAATCACTTAAAATCTCTCTTAGCAATTTTCAAGAATACAATTTGTACAACTATGTGTACGACAGTTTGACTGCCGTACAATGGATCTCTTGGACTTATTTCTTCCAACTGAAAGTTATGTCCTTTGACCCACCTCTCCCCAACCCCCAATCTTTTTTTTTAACTGATGGTGATAAGCATTCTACTAGGAAAAAAAAAAAAAAAAAAAAAAAAAAAAAGGGAGATTGATAATGGGCAAATGCATTTACGTTTCCTGGAAGTGAGTTCCTTCACATGTGTGGATCTTTGAATGGCCACATTGATGTGCTTGTAGAAAAAGGGCAGGAACCATCAGCAGACATATGACTTGGAAGAATGGGGAGAAACCTCAAGACAAGGAAACAGAGACAAATGCTGCTACACATTTAGCTCTAACGTACTGTAGGAAAAAGTATGACATCTTAACTATGTTTTTTAAAATATATATTTTGGAGCATTTTGACTGGAGGACCTATATAACTGTGTTGTGTATTAAAAGGATGAAACATCTTTCCCTGGACACAGAAGAAAGTTTTTCTAATGGCAGGAAACTATATTTTCTTTATGACCACTTTTAGTTTCAGTAGCAGATATAACACCAGGGCCACAGCCTCACAAGCAATACACTAAAAAGAGAGCATCTAAGGGTGTGGAAAAGGAGGAAAAATGTATTCTAAAGGCAGGAAACAGGCAGCACAAAGACAGATCAGATCTTGCTCCCTGGGTGACAAGATTATGGGTTTTGGAGCTTCAGAGAATTTGGTTTGGATCTTATCTCAACTATTTACTATCTGTGGAATAAAGACATCAGCATTTACTGAGCTCTTGTTATATATCGGGCACTTCAGATTGATTATCTTATTGAATTTCCCAAGAACCTTATGAGACAGGTTCTGTCACTATTCCTGTTTTACAGAAGAAGAAAATGAGGCTTAGGGAGATTAAAAATTACATCCCAATGAAGAGCACAGGCAGGCTCTGCAACCAGCTAGTCAAAACTCCACTTCCCAGCCTTACATTTCATTGTCTACCATGAAGCCTTCATCAAGTCAGTTAACCTCTCCGTAGACCTAGTTTTCTCATCTATGAAATAAAGATAATTATATCCACTTTTCAGGGTTGTTACAATTATTCAATCAGACACAGTTTAAGCATCTAATTGGGTGTGGGCATAGGATGTAAATGTTAGTTTACTCCTGTATTTGTGAGGTAAAATGAAGTTGATACATTTGGAAAAAATACGTATCGTAGGACAGGGGTCCCCAACCCCCATGAACTGGTACTGGTCTGTAGCCTGTTAAGAAGTGAGCCAAAGAGCAGGAGGTGAGAAGCAAGTGAAGCTTCATCAGTATTTACAGCCGCTCCCCATCACTTGCATTACCGCCTGAGCTCCACCTCCTGTCAGATTATTGATGGCATTAGATTCTCATAGGAACACAAACCCTGTTATGAGCTGTACATGCCAGGTATGTAGGTTGTGCGTTCCTTATGAGAATCTAATGCCTGATGATCTGTCACTGTCTTTCTCATCTCCCCCAGATAGGGCTGTCTAGTTGCAGGAAAACAAGCTGAGGACTCTCACTGATTCTATATTATGGTGAGTTGCATAATTATTCCATTATATATTACAATGTAATAATAATAGAAATAAAGTGCACAATACAGGTAATGCGCTTGAATCATCCCAAAACCATCTCCCTCCTGGTCTATGGAAAAACTGTCTTCCATGAAACCAGTCCCTGATGCTAAAAAGTTCTGGGGACCTCTGTCTTAAGAAACAAAGATATTTTTCTCATGCTCATAGCACACACAGGTGAGAGTTTCAGCTGGCAGTCTGCTTGCCTCACACAGACAATCAGGGACCACATTCATTAATATTGCATGGTTCCATCATATCTGCATTCTAGCAGGTGGGAAAGCAGAAGGAAATAAGGAGAAGCCACATGCTCTATCATAAGCTACACCTGAAGACACTTACTTCATGTGTGCTCATACAACTAGGGACAGCTTAGTTCCTTGCCAAAGCTAACTAACAGGTGGTTGGGAAGGACCATGGTTTAAACTGTCAACAAGTCCGTTTCTCTTCAATGTCCCCTGAACCCTTCCTTTAATACTTGACTTCCGTCTTGTCTCAGTTCCCTCCTCAGCTGGATTCTGGGCCTGCTAATTTTGGGTAGGAGCCCACATGAGGTTTTCTTGGGCCTATTCTCTTTATTCCACTCCAGTGGATAACCCACTATGTACCTGACACTTTTGAGATACCTTGATCCATACTTTTGCAGCTCTCCTTAATTCTTCATTAATAATCAAGTTTTATGGCTCTATAAAGGCTTTCCAGGTCTTCCAAGGCAGGTTAATACCACAGGAATGTCCCTGGGAATAATTAAGTCTTGAATCTCTGACAGTTACACTTCTAAATTTTTATGACCTTGGTCAAATTACTTAATCTCTGAGCTGAATTTTCTTTATATGTAAAATTGGGATAATTCTTACTCACCTTTCCTCATGAGCCTTTCATGTGAAAAAAAAAAAAAAAACACCGAGATAAAACAATTAAAAAGTGTTTTTCAACAGGTAACACGATGTTACAACATTTGTTAAAATTTCCCTAATGTAGCAGATAAAATTATTTGCTCTTTTTTGCTGGATAGTAAAGTTGACTCTAATTTTAGCAAAAATAAAATATTCTATATAAACAATAATAGTGTATTATTAATAAATGAAATTATGTATCTTGGTATGTAGTTTTTTTTTTTTTTGACTGCATTTCTCTCTTGTTGTCCAGGCTGGAGTGCAATGGCATGATCTCAGCACACCACAACCTCTGCCTCCCAGGTTCAAGTGATCCTCCTGCCTTAGCCTCCCAAGTAGCTGGGATCACAGGTGCCCACTTCCACAACTGGCTAATTTTGTATTTTTAGTAGAGAAGGGGTTCCTCCATGTTGTTCAGGCTGGTCTCGATCTCCCGACCTTAGGTGATCCGCCTGTCTTGGCCTCTCAAGGTGCTGGGATTACAGGTGTGAGCCAGCCACCACACCTGGGTGCTTTGCGTTTTTTTTTTTTTTGGCAGAGCACGATGATGGAGTAGAAACCGATACCATTCATCCACACAGTTAGAACACCAAATTTTAAGGACTGTCTGCACACAGATAAACACTGTCACAGAAACTAAAAATCTGGTACAAACTCAGCCTCAGTGGGGTAGAGCAACAAGCAGGCTCCTGGGGGCCCTGAGTCCAGGCCTACGCTCTAGGACACTTCTGGACCTACCATGAAAGGTGACTCCCTGGCCAGTCAGCATTCTCTGCAAGCTGACTAAAGGGCTTTAAGTGAGCAATGGCGGTCAGCTGGCAGAATCCGTTGACCAGTGCTGGCTGTGACCACAGAGAAATGTACCAGCTCAGCCACAGCGGAGAGAGGAGGAAAGAGTGGGAAGGACTTTGTATTATACTTTGACTGCCAGCTTAACTGTAGTAGAATAAAACATCATGTAATTGCTAAGGTTTTTGACTCCGATCTCTGGCTCCCAGAGAGCATCTCAACATATCCAGGCTGTGGGAGAGCTTGCCTTCCTGAAGGGAAGGGCTTTGAGCCAGACCCAATGCTGTGCTAGTTTCAGGTCTGACCCAGTGCAGTCTCAGTGGTGGTGGCCATGGGGTGTTTACATTAATACACCCCCAGTTCCAGGTGGCTCAGTAGAGAAAGAGACTCCATTTGTTTGGGAGAATGTAGGGAAAAAGAATAAGAGCTCCTGCCTGTTAATCCAGAGAACTCTTATGGTTCTTATCCAAGACTACTAAGGTGGTTCCTATACAAGTCTGCAAAACCACAGCATTATTGGACTTGGGGCCCAAGTTCCTTTGAATACCTAGAAAGCTCTCTCAAAAAGGACAGGCTCAAACAAGCCCAGAATGTGAAAACATAATAAATACCTAACTTGTCAAAGACCAGATACAGATGAACACCAAAAAGCATCAAGACCATCCAGAAAAATATGACCTCACAAATGAAGTAAGTGAGACCAATTCCAGAGAAGCAGAGCTATATAACTTATTAGTCAGAGGATTCAAATAGCTGCTTTGAGGGAATTTAAAGAAATTAAAAATAACACAGAGAAGGAATTCAGAATTCTATCAGATAAATTTAACAAACAAAAGGATTGGGAAGAAATTCTGCAGTTGAAAAATGCAATTGATATGTTTATGAATGCATGAGAGTCTATTAATAGCAGAATTGATCAAGCAGAAGAAAGAATTATTGAGCTTGAAGGCAGGCTATTTGAAAATACACAGGCCAGGCATGGTGGTTTACGCCTATAATCCTAGCACTCTGGAAGGCTGAAGTGGGTGGATCCCTTGAGGCCAGGAGCTTGAGACCCGCCTGAGCAACATAGTAAAACCCTGTATCTATTAAAAATAAAAAATAAAAAATAATTAGTGGTATGTGGTGGTACCATCTGTAGTACTAGCTACTCAGGAGGCTGAGGCATGAGAATTGCTTGAACCTGGAAGGTGGAGAACCTGAGAGGTGGAGGTTGCAGTGAGCTAAGATTGCACCACTGCACACCAACCTTGGTGACAGAGCAAGATTCTGTCTCAAAAAAAAAAATTTAAAAAAGAGAATACACACTAAGAGGTGACAAAAGAAAAAAGAATGAAAACAATGAAGCATGCCTATAAGACCTAGAAAATGGCCTCAAGGGGGCAAACGTAAGAGTCAGTAGCCTTAAGGAGGAGGTAGAAAGAGAGACAGAGGTACAAGTTTATTCAAAGAGATAACATTAGAGAACTTCCCAAACCTAGAGAAAGATATCAACACTCAAATACAAGAAGCTTATAAAACACCAGGCAGATATAACCCAAAGGTGACTCCTTCAAGGCATTAATAATCGAAGTCTCCAAGTCAAGGATAAAGAAAGAATTCTAAAAGAGAAAAGAAAGAAATAACATAGGATGAAGTTCTAATATATTTGGCAGCAGATTTTTCAGTAGAAATCTTACAGGATAAGAGAAAGTGGCATGACATACTTAAAGTGCTAAAGAAAATAACTTTTACCCTACAATAATATATTTGGCTAAAATATCCTTCAAGCTTATGATGGAGAAATAAAGACCTTCCTGGACAAACAAAGACTGAGGGATTTCATCAACCCAGACCTATCTTATAAGAAATGCTAAAGGGAGTTCTTCATTCTGAAAGAAAAGGGTGTTAATGAGCAAAAATAAATCATCTGAAGGTACAAAGCTCATTGGTAATAGCAAGCACACACACAGAAAGACACAGAATACTGTAATTGTGATGTGTAAACTACTGTTATATTAAAAGGATTATTCATCCTGACTAAGGAGATTACCCCAGGGATGCAAGGATGGTTTGACATACACAAACTAATCAATTTAATACATTATAACAACAGAATGAAGGACAAAAACCACATGATCTTTTAAATTAATGCTGAAAAAGCATTTGATAAAATTCAATGCGCCTTTATAATAAAAACACTAAAAAAACCCTGAGAATAGAAAGAACATACCTCAACATAATAAATGCCATATATCACAGACTCACAACTAGGCATCATAATGAATAGGGAAAAACTGAAAGCCTTTCCTCTAAGATCTGAATGCTTATTGTCACCACTGTTATTTAACATATTACTAGAATTTCTACCTAGAGCAATCAAACCTGAAAAGGAAATAAAGTACATCCAAATTGAAAAGAAAGAAGTCAAATTATCCTTGTTTGCAGATGATAGATCTTATATTTGGAAAAACCTAAAGATGCTACCAAAAAACTATTAGAACACACAAACAAATTCAGTAAAATTACAGGATACAAAATCAACATACAAAAATCAGCAGCATACTTCTATGTCAAGAGTGAACAATCTGAAAAATAAAATAATTCCATTTACAGTAGATACAAATTAAATATTTAGGAATTAATTAAAGAAGTGAAAGATATCTACAATGAAAACTATAAAACATTGATGCAAGAAATTAAAAGGGACACCAAAAAATGGAAATATAGACCATATATATAAATTGAAAAAAACAGTATTGTTAAAATATCCATAAAGCAATCAATAAATTCAATGCAATGCATATCAAAATAACAATGATATTGTTCACAGAAATATATTTTTAAAAACCCTAAAATTTATATGGAAGCACAAAAGACCCAGGATAGCCAATATTCTAAGGAAAAAGAAAAAACCTGTGAGAATCACATTACCTGACTTCAAATTATGTACTACAGAGGTATAGTAACCAAAATAGCATGGAAAGGGCATAAAAACAAATACATAGACTAATGGAACAGAATATAGAACCCAGATACAAATCCACACAACTACAGTGAACTCATTTTTGACAAAGTAACTAAGAACATATATTCAGATAAAGGCAGTCTCCTCAATAAATTGTTCTGGGAAAACTGGACATCATGAAACTAGATCCCTATCTCTCACCATATACACAGATCAAATCAAAATGGATTGAAGACTAAGACCTCAAACTATAAAATAAAACATTGGGGAAACTCTCCAAGACATTGGACCGGGCAAAGATTTCCTGAGTAATACCCCATAAGCAGAGGCATCCAAAACAAAAAATGAATAAATAGGATTCCATAAAGTTAAAAAGCTTCTGCACAGCAAAGAAAACAACAAAGTAAAGATACAACCTATAACGAGAGAATATATGTGCAAACTATTCATCTGACAAGGAATTAATAAACAGAATATATAAGAAGCTCAAACAAACAACTCTACAGGAAAAATATCTAAGTCTGATTTAAAAATGGGCAAAAGATCTGAATAGATGTTTGTTAAAAGAAGACACACAAATGGCAACAGGTACATACAAATCAAAACTACATTGAGACAGCATCTTACCCTGTTTAAATGCCTTTCATTCAGAAGACAGGCAATAACAAATGTTGGCAAGGATGTGGAAAAAAGGGAATTCTTGTTTACTGTTGGTGGGAATGTAAATTAGTACAACCACTATGGAAAACAGTTTGGAGGCTCCTTGCAAAACTAAAAATAGAACTACCATACTGATACAGTTTGGATGTATGTCATCGCTCAAATCTCATATTGAAATATAATCTCCAGTGTCAGAGTTGGGGCCTGATGGGAACTGACTGGATTATGGGGGTGTATTTCTCATGAATGGTTTAGTATTATCTCCTTGGTACTGTTCTCACAATAGTAAATGAGTTCTCATGAGATCTGGTTATTTAAAAGTATGTGGCATCTCTCCTCTCCCTCTATTGCTTCTGCTCTGGCCATGTGACATGACTTTTCCCCCTTCACCTTCTGCTATGATAGTAAGTTTCCTGAGTTTTCATCAGATGCTGAGCAGATGCCAGTATCATGCTGCCTGTACAGCCTGCAGAACCATGAGCCAATTAAACTACTCTTTATAAATTACCCATCTCAGGTATTTATTTATAGCAATGTGAGAATGATCTAATACACATATGATCCAACAATTCCACTGCTTGGTAGATACCCAAAGAAAAAAATCAGTATGTCAAGAGATGTCTGCACTCTCATGTTTATTGCAGCACTATTCACAACAGCGAAGATTTGAAAACAAGCTAAGTGTCCATCAACACATGAATGGATAAAGAAAATGTGGTACATATACACATTGGAGTACTACTCAGCCATAAAAAAGAATGAGATTCTGTCATTCACAACAACATGGGATGGAACTGGAGGTCATTATAAGTGAAGTAAGTCAGGCACAAAAAGACAAACTTTGCATGCTCTAACTTATTTGTGGAAGCTAAAAATTAAAACAATTGAACTCATGGACATAGAGAGTAGAAGCGTGGTTACCAGAAGCTGGAGTAGTTAATGGATACACAAAATAGAAAGAATGAGTAAGTTCTATTATTTGATAGAGCAACAGGGAAACTATAGTCAAAGATAATTTTTTTTAAAATTTTGAGGTGGAGTTTTGTTCTTGTTGCCCAGGCTGGAGGTGATGGCATGACCTCAGCTCATTGCGACTTCTGCCTCTCAGGTTCAAGCAATTCTCCTGCCTCAGCCTCCTGAGTAGCTGGGATTACAGACATGCACCACTACGCCCGGCTAATTTTGTATTTTTAGTAGAGACAGGGTTTCTCCATGTTGGTCAGGCTGGTCTCAAACTCCCGACCTCAAGATAATCCACCCACCTTGGCCTCCCAAAGTGCTGGGATTACAGGCATGAGCTACCATGCCTGGCCAAAATGATGTAAGTGTCTATTTTAAAATAACGAAGAGTATAATTGGATTGTTTGTAACACAAAGGATTAATACTAGAAGTGATGGATACCCCATTTACCCTGATGTGATTATTAAACACTGCATACCTGTATCTAAATATCTCATGTATCTCATAAATCTACAAACCTTCTATGTATCCACAAAAATTAATAAAATATAGTTTAATTTAATTTTCAGTAAAGAATAAAGTATTATTACATTGCTTTACATCTATTTGAGGATATTTCAGGGTATTTCTTCATTATTTATTATCCCTCTCCTTTGAAATGCTCATCTTTTCATACTTGCTTTTTATATACCTGCCCTGCTTTTTTGTGTGTTTCAGTTTGTCTTTTTCCTTGAACTCTTATAAAATAAGATTCCATGGATACTTCGAATCTTGTCATGGTCTGATTTTGCTCTAGCACAGCAAGGAAAAGGCAAAGGAAGAATCAGAACCTCACTGACTCTGTCTCCAACAGAGGTGGGTTTTCTTCCTAGTCACTCCAGGCCCTGTTTCTCTCAGCAGGTCACTTTCTGGGTTAGTCACTGCTTTCTCCTCCAAGAATTCTGCAAAGTTTCTACAAGTTGTATTGGAAACCACTAACTGATGCTAAGTTTGCACAATGGGTAGTTTATATAAATGTTTCTCTTAAAAAGCAACATGCCCAGGAAATTTCTGGGAGACATGTATAGTACAAATCGCACTAGCAGCTGCCAGAACATGCTGGAGCTTCCCAAGGTTGAATCTATTGCTCCCAGGGATTGATTCAATTTCTGTTCTGTCAGCCAGTGCAACTGCAGACTGCAACGTGCTCCATGTTTTCATACACAAAAGGGATATGAAAAGAACAGAAGGCAGAATGCAAGAGAAAATGTGAGCCAGTACAACACCATGCAAATGCACCATATTGATTGATCTAGTGTAAGCTCTTTATATAGACAAAAGGAAGCAGGGCCCAAGGCTGATATCTGCATTGTTAAAGGGAATATATGATCTGTCCCAAATATTCAGAGTTGAAGCAAAAATTGAGGATATTTGCCTTTGCCTATAAAATAGAAAATTGTTGACCTGCCTCTGTTCCCATATCAATCCCAGCATTGCTACTAACTAGCTGTGTGAGTAAGTCTGCTAGTTCACAGCCGGGTTTTTTTTGTTGTTGTTTTTTGAGACTTTCAGTCGCGCAGGCTGGAGTGCAGTGGCATGATCTCGGCTCACTGCAACCTCCGCCTCCCAGTTTCAAGCGATTCTCCTGCCTCACTCTCCCACGTAGGTGGGACTGCAGGCTTGTGCCAACCACACCTGGATAATTTTTTATATTTTTAGTAGGGACGGGTTTTCACTGTGTTAGCCAGGATGCTCTCCATTCTCCTGACCTCATGATCTGCCTGCCTTAGCCTCCCAAAGTGCTGGGATTACAGGCATGAGCTGCCCGTGCCTAGCTAGTTCAGAGCTTTCATCCACCTTTACCGTTGGAAAAGTGAAGATGTTGTACCAGCTAGTCCCTAACATCCTTTCCAGCCTTTGAACTATGTTACTCTAGTTTTAGAGACATTTTGACCACTAACTCCTTTTTGTTTTTTTTCTAATATTGTATGAGTTTTTGGCTAAACATGAGTTGAGAGGAACCATGAGATGTCCCTGTTGAATCTTGCAGATATGGCAAAGGGGTGCATGGACTATAGTAGTTGGCATTGTGTTTGATTGAAATTAACAACAACATTCAACCCTAACACAGAGGCTACAACACATTGAAAAACACTGCTCCAGCACTTATGAGGACTCACTCAAGATGCATATATAACACAAGCCTACGTATGGGTTTCCTTATTTTATTTTTGCTTTGTAGCTCACAAAAAGTCAACAGATTCTGCAGGAAAACTAGAAACCACAGGGCTTCACAGGGACTTCCACAGGTTTTAAGAGCACCAATGGTGGGGAGGGAGGTGTCTCTGAGCTACTAAAACATTTTAAAGACACTAAGAGCAACCAAGCAACCATACCATCATCTCTGCAAAGTTACAGAAATGTTTAGATGATCTGATTTTGACGTGAATTATATATATTGAGTATGTCTGAAGCTGTCCTGATCTTGTCTCATACTGATCTTAAGCTCTAATGGGCAGCTATATAAGCTTTCCATGAAGTAAAACACAGTTATAAATTTGGGTTTACAGGCAAAATATTTCAAGGGATAGGGCAGTTCAGTTAAGTCCCTCCCAGAGGAAGGGATGGAAAGAAAGATCTTGGAAAAGATCATCTCAATACAACATGGTGTGTTCTACAGTTGCCTTTACAGCTGGTCCTCAGGGAACACACAGAAAGGAAACTCTACCTTGCTGGTGGATGGTTCCGGAAATCACAAAAGCATCTGAGGAGTTAACCTTTGAAGAAGGTGATAAAGAACTTCCCAGGAAAATGAGATCATCACTGTAAGTAAGGTCAAGGAGTGTTAAAGTCTGATGCATAAAGTTTGAGGAAGTGATTGGCAAGAGGTGAACCTGGTTGGGAGGGAAGAGGCCTGACAAGGGGAGGGCCTGCTGTGCCTCACTAGAAAGATCAGGCATGTCTGTGTAGATAGTGGGGAACCATGGAAAGGTGCTGGATGAGAGTGTGACAAGGTTGATTTTATACACTCCAAAAGTAGAAAAGAATAAAGCATCCTTGTAATTGAAAAATTTAGGAACAACTGCCCTACCTGTCCAGGCATAGAAAATGTTTTAAGTTAAGTTTTAAGTTTCATTATTTCCTGGCACATCATCTGTCACTTAATATTAATGGCTCTATAGTTCCTGCTTAACTAGATCAGGGTCAGTCTCAGCATCTTTGTATATTCACAGTTTGTTTTCTGCATGGATTCAAGATTTTCTATTAGCTGACAAGATCCTTCCTTCCTTCCTTCCCTCCCTCCCTCCTTCCTTCCTTCCTTTCTTTTTCCTTCTTTCTTTTCTTTTCTGTCTTTGGAGTCTCTCACTCTGTTGCCAGGCTGGAGTGCACTGGTGCAGTCTCGGCTCACTGCAACCTCTGCCTCCCGGGTTCAAGCAATTCTCCTGCCTCAGCCCCCGAGTAGCTGGGACTACAGAAGAAATGGAAGGATGTAATTGTAAACATAGATAGGCAGTCAAAGATGAAGAAAACAGCCAATCAAACAAAGATAAATTAGTAAAATAAGCTCTACTTCATAGTTTCAGGACCAAGGTCCTTAATTTCTGTTATTTAACTACCTGTGCTTAAGAGCCAAAGACTGACAAATGAATGACTCAGACCAATACTTTATATGCTTAAAGTGACCAAAACGACCTTACAATCATCTCCTGAGACTTATCCTCTTTCTATGTTTAGTAAATAATATCAAACTATAGAGAAACTAAAATGCTTTAGGGTCAGCTCACAGTAAAAATCAAAAGTTGAGTGAATAGGAATTTAAGTTTAAGTAGAATATTTACCACCAGATCTAGAAATTATGCTGTGGGTAGTGATGGTCACATTGTAGAGGTAAAGAAAAATCAAAGTGATTTTATTTGTGTTTATTAAACACAAAAAATAAAAAGGTAAATAAATCACATATTCAACTGAATAAAATAAAAACAATGAACAGAATGTAAGGAAAGTAGAAAGAAAATAATATAGATAAAAGCAGAAATTAATAAAAGAGCAGTAAAACTTGGTTAATTTGAAATGGACCTTGAAAAGTCCAATAAGATCTGAGAATAATTTCTTGAAAAGATTTCTGTTCTTGAGAAGAAATGACAGAAAAACCTATATATAAATTTTAAAAAATGTCATATCTATGAAAAGATTCAATAGATCATTTATAAGAAAATATTTCAATTCACTAGTAATAAAGTTGAACATTTTGTTAAAATAAGTGGTTTTCTACTAAGTAACCAAACTATGCATACAAAGTTTTTGTTCAAAAACTCTGGAAGGAATTTGAAAATTTGTCAAAATACAGCTGCTTCTAATGTCCACCTTATATCCAACCAAAGGCACATAAGTTAATTACATGAAAGTGTTTCACACATCAAGGAAAGTGTTTCTCACATCAAGGAATAGATATTTCTTATACTAATTTCAGGGATGAGAAAAATATAGAAAATTACAATTATTATGGAAAATCAACTTTCCATAATTAAAGAATATCCAGGCAGTATTATATCAAGTGACTAATATCCATGCTAAATTAGGGTTTATCATATAAATATGAGGATCATTCAATGTGAAGAAATCTACTAATATGCTACCTCATCAAGGAGTAAACACCATCTATTCATCTAAAAATCTGCCAAAAGGCAACTGGTAGAGTTCAACATACATTTAGAATAAAACTTTCAAAATATATGTAAATTGAATGGCATTACTTTAGCATTATACATAATATATTCTGATAAAATAAGCCACTAATGTGCCTAACTGTAATTCACTAGAGATAGTCTTATTAAAGGTAGGAAAATAAATTCCAACTATTCCCATCATTCTGTAATATTGTTCTTAAAATTCGAATACAACATAATAAAATATTATATCTGTAAACATACAACATAGATAATATATGTAATTAAATATACATAATGAAAAACCTAATTATCATCATTTGCAGATAATATTACTGTCTGGCTGGAAAACTGAAAATAATTAACTAAAAAAAAATGAACTAATGGAATTGATAAGAGAAGCTCTAAAATCACCAGTTACAAAGTTAACATAATGAAATAAACAGTTTTGCCTCTAAATCAAACACATCGGTTAGACTCTAACATTACAAAAACCCACTTACTATAAGACTAATATTATAAAATATCTAGAAATTATTGTATCAATAAGCACTTAACAAAATTACAAAGTTTTTTCTGACACTTAAAAGGACTTGAATAGATAGTGAAACATGGAATGCTTTAATCCAAAAATTAAATGTTAAATGAATGTCAATTATTCAAAAGTTAATATATAAAGACAATGCAATTCCAATAAAAATCCCAACATAATTTATTTGGAGATTGGCTATTTGACAAAATATTCTAAATGTCATTAAAAATACTTAGAATAGACAGAATTTTTTAAGTGAAAAAATTGAGGGCTATAAAAGTTTAATTTCTTTAGTTCTAAAAATTAAAAATGACAATGATATACATATATGTATAAGCATGTGAGCATATATATGCTATTCATTGGCTTATACATTGATGTGTTTATGTTTGTGTATTTATACATGTATTATACATATTTATTGGTGGGAACAAACCCTGGTATGATTTTTCTGTGAAGCGTCTCATGTGCCCATTGGTGCAGCATTTTCCTCTCCAGGAATTTGCCCTAAGAAAATATTCATGAACATTTATAATGCAATAGCTAGAAATAAGTTCATGCTAGTAGAGATTATAGCAAGTCAAAATTAGAAAAAAAATTAAGTCTTCAAAGGTAGATTATTTTATAAAATCAGGATACATTCATAAAGTAAATATCATGTAAACATTAAAACCAATACATAAGAATTTTCAATGAAAAGGATATTCTCATAAGAAATATGAAAAGTGTCTTATGAGTAAAGTGGCCAAGGAAAGACTCATTTTTAGGACTATCCTTTTTCCAACTGACTTACAAGCATCCTAATCCAATGCAAACCACATGATTTTAAGCAACGTTACTACATCTAACAAGCCTTTTAAATTACCTCTTTTATAGCCCATTGTAGCTTCCTCACAGGAAGTTCTGATCTTACTCTCTGCCAAATCCTTGTAGCTCACTGTGCTGTGGCTGCACTTATTTGCCTTCTAAATACATCAGGGTAATGAGGATTTGAGCTGATAAGCAACAGCCAGGATGTGATGGGGATAAAGATTTGAGAAAGCTAAGAAAAGTAGGCAACAAAACAACTGACCAAATGTATAATGTTGGGAACAGAGAAAGGCTGAAGACTTTCAAGTTTCTGACAAGTATTACACCACAGGGTCATAGCTCTGAGCTTCTACCATCCCCTTCTCCAGCCCCCCTTACCAATTCGAAAGCAGCCCTCACCCTGCCTGCATGATGCCCTGCATTCACTAAGCCACCAGATACATCCAGCAACTGAGCCAGGAGCTCCTGTCTGATGGGCAGGTGAACTGGGACAAAGCAGAGATGTCATTACATAGTTGGGGGTCCCAATTTGGGATTTTGAATCCATTTGTCCATAAATTATTTTTTTAACCCTACTTATGTTTTGAGAACAACTAGTAAATATTTCTGTTATATGATATTATGTGCTAAGCGAGATTTTTGGATTTCACTGCTGTGCATATGCAAACCCCACAGTCTTGGAGAAAAAATTCAGTGTTCTAAGTATTGACTGGCTTACCTATGGTAAATTGGGGATTATCTGATTTGTAGTACTTTAAAATATAAAAACATAATATTTAAAGCTGGAAGCAGCATAGTAAGACCAAATTGCTATTATATCTGGAAAGTAAAATTCACAGCCAATTGTACATACATATATAATTTTCATTTAAATTTTTTTTAGAACTAAGGAAACTGAACTTTTGTAGCTCTCAATTTTTCACTTGAGAAAAAGTTCTGTCTATTCTAACAACAAGTGTTTTGGGTGAAACTGAGAATATTTTGTCAAATAGCCGATCTTCAAAGAAATCATTTTAAGGTTTTAATTGGAGTTGCATTGTCTTTATATATTAACCTGTGAATAACTGACATAGTAATGTAGAAAGTAATTCATCAAGATGAAACTTATACCTTAAAAATATACCTTAATGTTGACCCAATCATATGAGTAAAGGGAAATCTAAGGTTCCTCAAAAGGTTGATAGACAAGTGTTTTCTTCAAAAAACAAGCAAACAAAAACTTAGAAGTCCAATAATTGAGGATTACTTAAGTAAACCATGTAATAGTCTACACTGAAGTATTATGCAGCTGTCACAAATATTTGAATGTCTGTAATATCAGGGTAATTTATGACACAGCAGTCCATATAATATGCAAAATTATATATATTTTATAGTATCAACTTTGAAAAATATTTCTGGGAAATAGCATTTTAGCAAATTTTATTTTTATCATTGTGGGTGGGGGTGTCAAATCTCAGCTTCCCCACTGATAACCTGATAATCTGTATATAAAGCTGAACTTATCATCTGGCAAAGAGTTAGTGCTTAATAAAACCTGCTGAGTGCTGTCATGCCAGGCACTGGACACACAACTTTTAGTCCTCTTTGGCATCCTACAATATAAGCACTCTTGGTACCTCCATATTGCAAAGGACATCATGAGTCTTGAAAGGACTAAGTAATTTTCCTGGATACTCAACAATATTGAGGGATAGAGGTGAGATTAAACCTAGGTCTATTCAAATCTCACTCCTGGTGCCTCTTACCCCATATGGCACTCCAAAGTAAGGGTATGTTTGCATTTATAGGTGGCTTTTATTTTTATTGTTGATGCTTTGTGTTTTTCAAATTTGCTAAAACAGGTACCTATTGCTTCTAAAATCAGAAGAAAACCTTTGTTTTTGTGTTTGTTTAAAAAAGACTGTTAAGAAAATAACATAAAGGCAAGTTAAAGATGGAGAAGAAAAATTATGTTGATAAGTGTAAGCTCTCAGCTTCCCTCACAATTTAGCTCTGGAAAACAATGCATTCCTAAATGTTTCAGAGACGCATACAGTTTAGAAATTTTCCTATTCAATTTCTATAAAAGTGATAATTTAAATTAGTATGTGATTGTGATACATTTGGATTTGAAAATATAGCCCCTTAGGCAATGGTCTGGTTAAAATTATATCTCTAAAGTATCCCATCGAGTTGCCCTGATTCAGGCTGCATAAAGATCTGCCTGTTCTATCTGCTTTATTTGGATGCCTAGTGCATCTTTTTTTGGTCTTGGACTTGGCCCCAACTGAGGAGGAAGAGCAGCTGGATGGGTACAGAAAGTCAGAGTCCTGGATGCTCCTCCTAGCCGCCAAATTAACCTCTCAATGCCTCATTATTTCCCTGTAGAACATACTTTCACTATGTGTCCTTGAATTAAACATTGGAGAAGACAACTTTCTACATTTAAAGTAAGTGTAAACAATTACTTCTCTAGGGTCCTCTGATTTTTCCACTATCTGCTTCATCTCTCCTCTCTTTCCTGTTTTCTTTTCTCTCTTTCTCTCTTTCCTTTTCACTCTGGCCCCAAAGTATGGGCTTGGCCAGAGGAAATGTTCATAATGAAGGATTGTTTCTTCTGACCAGAAGCTGCTGCTGAGGATGCATATGAGATCTCTACAGAAGATCTATTTTCTTTCTCTCCACTGTTCATGGTTACAGAGCCCTCCCTTCATAAGGCAAATGTCACCTTTGATGTGTTATTCTATTAGTTCTGATGCGTTAAGGGTTGCTAACAAATCAAATACATTTGTGTATTCATTAATATACTCCTGCACTTTCCAAAGTATCCTCTCAATTGTCTTGAAAAGCTCAAGCTCACTGGTTAGGCTGTTGCAAACATGCCTTGTCCCAGCCCCATGCCAGGCCTTGCACTCTGAGATGCTGTACCCCGTTAAGAGAAATGGTCCTGCCTGTTACATGACTCTGAGGGTCTGTTTGTAATCACCATAAACTAGATGGAAGAGCCACAGGGCTACCATCAGCCCTGCAGAGACAGTGGAGCAGAGGAGTCTAATTATGAAATTAAAGCCTGCAAGAGACCCAGGTTGCAAGTGAGGCACCTTGAGAGTCATCCAATGATCTCTGGGCTGGAAAAACGGAAATACACTAACATTAATTAGCCTGTTGCACCAGAAGAGAATAATTTAAATGCAAAAGATAATCTTACTGCCCTTTTGATGTGAAAAAGTTGTCCTAGATTGTAACTTTGATTTCCATGTCAGCAGCCTGTGTGCTCATACATTAGCAGCAGCCTGGAAGATTGAAAAAGCAGGGGTGGGCATCGATTTTGAACAGTGGCCCTGCCACTTGCTGTGTGATCTTAGGCAAGGGACTCCTCCTCCCTAATTCTCTGTTTATAGTTTTATTCACTTTAGAGCAGTGAAAGAACACTCATTTTAATTAGATACTGTGAGAATTAAGCGTAAGTACGTTGATACTCTCCATGACCTAAGAAAAGTTTCAGGCACAGAATATCCTGCAGAAATAAATAGCTGGTGATTTGCTGCATATGTGTCCAGCCAAATGTGCACATATGATTTCTTTTTACCAAGCCTTTTTCATTTTGGTACTGCCATTAAGTCAACTCTGCTGGCTATTATTAAAAGACTCCCCAACACAATAGAAAGGGATGGTCAACAAAGGAAAGAACACATTGCAGCAAAAGCTATTGAGAAATGTACATTCACCCTCCCACACCCTTGACCTCTAGAATCAGATCAGTAACTTCTCCCCTCTTCATTTCCCCTTCCTGTGTCCACAGTGAAGGGAAGTTGGTTGCAACCTTTTGCAGATAATGTGACACAGGGTACACAAGAGCGGAAGGGAGAAAAGCATTTCAACAAAAGCCTGGGACTTCAGTTTAGGTAAATTCAGGAAGGCGTGAGATAGGAAATGGCAGCAACCTTGCCAGGAACTGAAGGAAAAGGATTCTGGCATCAGCCCCGGAGCAAAATGTTAGGTCATCTATAATAAGGGCTGGGTGAAAAACCTTCAACTCAAAATGAAAGATACAATGACACAAAGAAACTTATCAAGGCAACCTTTGAAAGCAGTTAAGAAACCAATTCTTCTTTTTTAAAGAAAGTCCTCAGACAAAAGAGATTCCCTGATCTGCTTGTGTCAAGTTCCATGTAGAATAAACTTTCTTCACAATGTCAAGAGCCAAGTTTCTGTGCCAATTTTTTTTTTTCCTTTTATGAGGAAAAGGAGAGGAAACAGAAACTTTAAAATGAAATAGAGTAGATTAAACTTACCTTTCCCCAATTAAGTAGTTTTAATGGGTGGTTTCTATTTTTTATCAAATTTCATTCCATTTAAATTTTCATAATAACTATAAACGACACAAGATACAGTTGGTATTGACAAGAGAATCAGTTCACATAATAAAATGAGAAAAGAAAAATGTCCCATTCCATAAACTTCACTTTAAAACTGGAAAATGAAAGAGCACATTCCAGGGAAAGTGAATGTATTTTTTTCTAAAGAGTTAACATTTTAGTTCCCCTGGCACTGGAAATGCTGAGCCTCTGAGAAAAATGTTAACAATGAGATTAGAACCATATCATGGGGGAAGAGGATAGGCTAATTTCAGAGGTCCTGCCATGGAAAAGATTGTTTCTTTGGGCTTCAATGAATTAAATATTTGTCCCCCATAATTAGTATGTTGAAATCCCAATACCCCTCTACAAATGTGATGGTATTAGGAGGTGGGGGGTTTGGGGGTTAAGTCATGATGGCAGAGGGCTCATGAATGGGACTAGTGCTCTTATACAAAGGACCCCAGAGAGGGCTGTCTCTCTTTCTACCATGTGAAGATATAAGTAACCTAGAAGTCTGTAACCTAGAAGAGAGCCCTCACCAGAACCTGATCATGCTGGACCCCTGGTCTTGGACTTCTAGCCTGGGAACTATGAAAAATAATTATCTATTGTTTATAAGCCTCTAAGTCTAAGCTGGGAGCTGTAACAGCCTGAGCTACGATATCTGCTTCTAATATCTGACTCACAATTCTATACTAAGTTTTATACTGTTTCCTAATCACTTATTTCCAAGTGGACCACTCATTTTGCACAAATGTTATCCAGACATGTACACCTTAGAAGGAACCTCTTCTTGATATAATGTTTTAGTTTTCACACCAACAACTTAAATGACAGCATTTTAGTAACTCAAATTCTCCTTGTCAAGGGGCCAAAAAGTAAGGTGCCAATAATTCACAGTGGGAAGATTCTTAGTTTAACATGTTAGAAGAGAGAAGAAGAAAAAGATCCTTTTCCTTAATAATCTTCACAGTTAGGTGGTAAGTGAAAAAAACTTCTGCACTAGGTTGCAGTGAATAACGTGTCTTCCACTATGGTTGACAGGGAGGATCATTAACCATCAGTGAAATTACTAACTGCCCTGGAACACAACACATTCTTCGGTGAAAAGTTACTTGAATACCTGTTGGAGCCATCATTATGGATTGCAGGCCATTGTGACTTGGAGTTTAAGCCTGACATTTGAAACCACAGGTTGTCGGGTTCATTGCTTCATCATGTTTTTCTAGGGGATATTTTAGCCTCTCAGATGTGAATTTCACACATGTTGCTTGGGCTCTACCCAACCATTATCTCATGATTTGATACAAAACCCATTTTTAAAATGTTTCATTTATATAGAACATAAGCTATCACCTACCCATATATCAAGCTATGACCTGTACTGTCTTTCATTTTGGCTTCATGTTAAAACTTCCAGCAGATGCTGTTATCTTCAGTTTAAGGATAATACAAATATTGACTCAGGAGAATTTGAGAAACTTGTTCAACTTTGTTTGACCAGTAAGTGACATCTGAAATTTGAGCCTATGTGTTTCTGTTTCCCAAGCCTGTATTCTTCTTCCTTTCCACTCTACAGCCTTGTAACTTACAAACTTACCTTCACTCATAAACGTACATTCCCTTAAAGCAATGACTTTTTATTATACAGGATAACAATGTCTCCATAGTCAATGATGCTTTCTCATAATTTGGTTCCAAATTTGTTACAAGAAGAATCCACATGCCTCTGATCTCTTCAGGTCCAGGGGAAGCAATGTATCCACTGTTCAGCACAACCCATCCCCCATCACTGTCACTGCCAGTATCTACCCTAAGGTTCTCTTTCCTTATTGAGCCACTTGATTTATGCTTAACACGATACTACTTACTAAGGCAATTTATGGGTCCCACCTTGTAAAGTGTTAAAGTCCAAAGATTTAAAAAAAAAAAAAAAAAGGGGGCCGGATGCAGTGGGTCATTCGAGTTCAGGAGTTTGAGACCAGTCTGGCCAACATGGTGAAAACCCGTCTCTACTAAAAACATAAAAATTAGCTGGGTGTGGTGGTGGGTGCCTGTAATCTCAGCTACTTTGGAGACTAAGGCAGGAGAATCTCTTGAACCTGGGAGGCAGAGGTTGTAGTGAGCTGAGATGGCACCACTGCACTTCAGCCTCTATCTCCAAAAAAAAAAAAAAGGACTTCATATGTGAAGTTTGGCTTTTTCTTTTTGTCACTGTAAACATTGCCAATAGAAAATTTTAAAAGAAAAGTAAGAGTTCCAAAAGTTTGAGATACATGTGGCTTGATTATTTAGTCATTCAATGAGAGCTTTAGTCTTAGTTTCTGAAAATCTGTGTGGATTTCTCTCTATTTCTAGTCAAACCTGTCTCTAGGTACATAGGAATTTTTCTGGGGGGAGGAAATCAAATAATTATATATTTTAACATCATTTATGTGCCCCAAACATAAGCAGATAAAATCTAGATTTCCCACTTTTTCCCAACCCCTGACTTAACTTTAAATTCTTCTCACTGATGTGGTTTAAAGCTAAGTGTTTTCTTTGTTTTATAACTTAATGTTATACCGGAATTTCTCTGGTTCTTCCAACTTCATGCCACACCTGGCATTCTGTCCTTATCAAAAATCAGATCATTTCTCTCAAAGAGAAAAAACTGGCAGCAAGGCAAACCCTGGAGATGAAAGCAAGGGTTAAGTTTACTTCCAATATTAGGGAATGATTCGGAAATAAATGTCGAGGTTAAAAAGTCCAGATGGCAATTCAACTGTATCCTCACTATAAACATGATTTGATTTATGGGAACTACTAATGGTATCTCCGTTTAGATCTGGACGGCTTTGCTTTCTCTCATCTGAGTTTTAAATTCATCAGATTCTTTTACTCCTGCTATCAATCCTTCACTACAAAGAGACACTCCTCATTCAGAATTTGGGAGTATCTTAAAATGCAGAAATTGATAAATGTTAACAATCCTAATCCATGCAAATTACTGTCTGTTGTCATTATTTATAACCTGGCGGATGTGCTTATTCAAAAGATCCTCAAAAAGCTTTGACAATTCATGCTTCCAGTTGTGAATCATCTTTTGCTCTTCTTCCCTCTTTTATAAGAGATCCCACTGAATTAGTTTTCACTTTTTTCTTTGCCTGACATTGCAATTATTAGCTTTCTTGGCTTTGTCAGAAGAATCCATCAGAAATGTTTATCTCCTGGGGCAAATCTCAGGGAAACAGCATGTTTATCACTTCAAGGGGCTGTAATGCAAAGGCAACCCCAGGCCCACCAGTTTTATAACATAAGGACTGGAGGAGGAAGCAGCCATGTAATTGAACAGCCGTGATACAATAAACTCCTGCCATGAGCCTCACTGCCTGCCTGGCCTGTCTTTGTTCTCTAACCTAATTTGATTAAATGTACAAGCTGAAATAATACTAATTTAATCTCTTATTTCCATTTAACTTTCTTCAACTCACACAGTATTGGCCTGGAGAGTGGACACTATTCAGAATTAGGCCACTTCCTTCCACAGGTAGTATCAGTGAGTTTCATGTATTGGCCAATGTTGACTAACAACTAATTTGAATATCACACCAGGAAAGGGGATAGTTTGAATCAGAAGGATGGCTGACATGGCCAGATGCATTTTACCTTATGTTGCAAGGATAAACATAACCAAGGTATCTCTTCAATAATAGAAACATAATTTTCTATTACTCTTCATATTCTTTTAAGACCCAGTCCTGATGTCATTTCCATTATGAAACACTTAACATTTCCAGAACCTGCATTCCAGAACCAGTACTGCTTCCTCCTTTGTGCTCCCAGTGGGATTTTGGATACTCTTTGATTCATTGTTATTACACTTTTAGCAACTGCATTAGTTACAGCTAGAAATATAATCAGGACCAAGACACCGTCCAAGAGCTCAAGGGAGAGAAGTAACAGCCAGTTGCAATAAACCATTGATAAGCTCAAGATATTGCGCCATACAAGAAGGGCCTCTTTCTTGTTGGGTTAAAGTCATAACCCAAGCAGAACTAGGGTAAGGACAAAAAAAAAAAAAAAAAAAAAAAAAAAAAAAAAAAAAAAAAAAAAAAAAAAAAAAGCTTTCATATCATTAAGATATTGATATTCAATGCTTTCTCTTGTCAGAAGAACATATTTTGGGGGGAAACTACAGGTAGAACAAATTGATTTAAGTATATAATTCAATGCGAAGAATAGAATTAAAAAATAGACTGGATAATTAAGCAGAGGTCAGTTCATAAAGGATTAAGAATTTATATTTTCTTACCGGGGCAATGGAAGTTAGGACTTCCAGGTGAGTGACTGTGGAGATCTGAATGCTGTGAAAGGTTAGGGGAATGGAGAAAAATCTAGAGAGTCAGCAATTATCAGGAGACAGAATCAATAGAGACTGTTGACTACTTGGTATGGAAACCAGATACAAAGAAACACAAAGAGGAATACACAAATTTCTGTTCTGAGCAAATGGAAGGTAGTGGTAGCTTTGGTTGATAGGAACTCAGTAGAAAGAACCTGTTTCAGGGAGAAAATATGGTGTTTGATTGTTTCAGTGTAGAGTTTAAATGCCTATGAAACATTCATTTGGGACATCTAAGAAGGTGCATATTTATATGATGTGTTTACTGTCAGAATAGAAACTATTTTGTGCCAGTTGGAAAAACAAAATGATTATGATTTGGATAGAAGACTAAGAAGAAATACCAGAGAAGTAGGAGGAAGCACAAGAGAAACCAATGAAAAAGAACATTTCAAGAAAGTAGTTTAGGTCAACAGTGGTACATTTCAAGGAAGTAAAGTAACAATGAAAATTGATAAACATCTATATAATTTTAAGGAGTAAATAGGTTATTGGTAGACTTAGTTGGAGCATTTTTAGGGGTGCAGAGGGGCCCAAGACAAATTACAAAAATGTGAAGAGTGAGGGAGGAGAAAAAGGTAAATGTTCAGAGTAGCTTTCTACAAAAATTTTAGATAAGGGAGATTTAGATAAGGAAGAGGATGTTCGCTCCTTTGAATCTACAGAGTAGTCCTTTTTGCCCACTTCCTCAAACTACAATGCCAGATTGAGCTTTTGCAGTCAGTTGACTTTTTAAATTTATTTGGAGAGTCTCAGTTTCTAACCTAGTGCTTGGAACTCTGTAATGGACTGTTAAATCAATGAAGGACTGGGGAAACAGTGATGAACACTTTTTCTGTTACTATTTTCCAGGGAAACACCAACTGTTTGGATGGAAATTATTTGAAGGCACTGGAATACAAATCTGTATGAAGTGAGTTAAATCTCCAAAAGGCCAAGATACTCTTTATTTAATTACACCTTCAAGGAAACTCAATTATATCATTCTTGCTGATAGAAAACTGACTCCCTTAAAAATGAAATGAATTAAAATGTGTGGATGACAGGACTATTATACCAGGAACAGTTCCACTGCAAGTACATGAGACTGTCATGACAATAACTGAAAAACTAAAGGAGATGACTATATAGTCAGCTGCTCATTTACTGCCTGAGGCTCAGAATCAATCACTCCAGGTGAAGTGAATCCCTCAAAGCACCAGGGGAAACCTGAGAAGCATTCCAGGAGATCGCTGGTTGACTGGCTTCTCGGATATATATAACATAAGCTGAAGTGTGCTGTCAAGACTCAGCTATTAAGTATTCTAAACTCCATTAAAATATGTCTTTGCAAGAGAAAGAGCTTCAGATTTGGTGCAGGAAGGATCTCTTCTATGATTTTGGGGTTTGGAGCTCAGGTGGTACAATGGTGATGAAGGTGGAGATTTGGATGTGGCCAGTGTAAAGATGGTGACTTAGGAGGGAGGACTAATGAGTAAGGAGAGAGCAGATGAAATTGAAAGAGGAGAGAACTAGCCTCAAAACCCTGTGAAACACTAGCGTTGACTACTGGGCAGGGAAGGAAGAAGCCTCAAAGGGACCTCAGAGGAATGGTCTCTATCCCACAGGAATGTGCACTTTATTTCTAGTTTTCCTTTATATCTTTGACAATGGAAAAGAAAATCTATCAAGTTAGGCATAGCCATCTCTCAAGATATGTTTTCCAAAATTGTGTCTTTCCTTTAAAATATTCCCCTATACATTCTATTTATTGTTTTGGTAATTTTCTGTGAATACTTGACCAACACTTATTGAGCACCTACTATATAGCCCATATCACAAGTAAAGCTAGCCACTTACACTTGCATTATCTCATATATTGTTCACTGTCAATGTAGAGATGGGACATTGATGCCCACACTGAATATGGTCCCA
Organism: Cebus imitator; assembly: GCF_001604975.1. Classification (NCBI taxonomy): domain Eukaryota; kingdom Metazoa; phylum Chordata; class Mammalia; order Primates; family Cebidae; genus Cebus; species Cebus imitator. The sequence goes on from NW_016107334.1 coordinate 5,450,658, forward strand.
GATCACATACCATTAGCAGACAGGACCAGATTTTGAACTTAAATTTTCTGAATCCTATGATCTTTCCACGATGATTGATTGGTATGGATATTTGATACATATATTGGTCATAAAATTCATGTTCTTAGATCCTTCTCAAAAGTGTAAGACTTCATGGCTTGTGCAACCAGTCATGTTACTACACAGTGATACCGAGAGTTTTGTGAAAGGAACCCTCCCCACAGATGACTCTGTGGCTTATGCAGAACCTGTGTAACAAGGGACCAGAGGTATGTGTTGGGTGATTATCCTCTGAACTCATGTTCTACAAATTTTAGTGTTTAGAAATACATGAGAAAATACATGTCTTAAGCTGGGGTCATGGCACGTACATGGAGTCATAGCCTACATGTGACATACATAGTTTGCTGTGTTTGGAAAAGTATGTTGGCCATTTTTTGCATACTCTCTGACATTTGGGAGTTCAACAGTACACCGACCTCTTATATTTTGACATCTCCTATGAGAAAAAATGTTTATTTGGCATCCCATGTTTAAAGAACACGAGATAACAAAGTAGGATTTCAGAAAGAAATGAATAAGAGAGACTAAATGTTATCAAGTTGCTGAGAGAGCAAAGAGGAAAGCTCTTTGTCTTTAGAAATATGTGGGTGGGGCCGGGCGTGGTAGCTCACGAGGTCAAGAGATCGAGACCATTCTGGTCAACATGGTGAAACCCCTTCTCTACTAAAAATACAACAAATCAGCTGGACATGGTGGCATGTGCCTGTAATCCCAGCTACTCAGGAGGCTGAGCCAGGAGAATTTCCTGAACCCAGGAGACGGAGGTTGCAGTGAGCCGAGATCGCGCCATTGCACTCCAGCCTGGGTACCAAGAGCGAAACTCTGTCTCCAAAAAAAAAAAAAAAAAAAAAAAAAATGTGGGTGGAGGAGAGGATTGTGAGTGAAGTGAACTATCTGCTCTGTGATCTTATGGCAACCTGATGAGTAATTTAGAAACTTCAAATGACTGACGCACCTTGATTTATTCTTATTTTATATATTTATATAAATAATGGCATAAAGATATTATATATTAACCTTATCTTAAAGCTTTACTTACTGTAAATATAAGACACAGAAAAGTATCAATGACACAACAAAGGAGCTCAATGAGTTATTATCAACACATGCATGTGTAATCAGCACTGTGTCAAAGTTAGAATGCTCCCAGAGACCGTCTCCAGTAAATCTGTTCACAATCACAGCACCATTCCTTCTTCCAAAAATCACTACACTCTTTTCAGAAAATTATTTATTTGCTCTGTATATACATTGACCGCCTACATATGCATCCTTAAACCTAGCAGTTGAGTCCTTCCTTCTTTTGAACTTTAAACTTTTCATTCTATTGTGTCTGTCTTCATTTATCTACATTACACTTGAGAGATTCATCAAGTTACTGTGATGAAATTAATCTTCTGTAATTCATTAATCTTCTGGTATATTCCATTGTTATAGGATTGTTTACCTGTTCTGTTATTGCTAGATATTTGGGTTGTTTTGGGTTTAAGATTATTAAAAATGATGACTTTATGAACTTTCTTGTATCTGTCTGTATTAGTCTGTTCTCACACTGCTACTACCCAAGATACTGCCCCAGACTGGGTAATTTATAAACAAAGAAGATTTAATAGACTCACAGTTCTGCACTGCTGGGGAGGCCTCAGGAAACCTAGTCATGGTGGGAGGAGAAGCAGACATGCCTTACATGGTGGCAGGTAAGACAGAGTGTGAGAAAGAGCAGGAAAAACTGCCTTATAAAACCATCAGATGTCATGACAACTCACTCACTATCATGAGACCAGCATGGGAAAAACTACCCCAAAGATCCAATCACCTCTCACTTGGTCCCTCCCTTGACACATGGGGATTACAATTCAAGATGAGATTTGGGTAGGGACACAGCCAAACCATATAGTGTCTCATGGTGCATATTTGAACACATTTAATTGGGTATATGCCTAGGAATCAAATTAGGAAATCATAAGATGCACATCCTCAATGTTAGGAAAAAAACATTAAAACAGCTTTCCAAAGTGGATGTAACCAATTTACACACTGGGATGTGTTTGCATTGCTTCACACAGCCCGTGTTTTTTGTATTTCTTTCTTTCTTTTTTCAGAAAGGAGTCTCTCTCTGTCCCCAGGCTGGAGTGCAGTGGCGTGATTTCAGCTCACTGCAACCTCTGACTCCCTGGTTCAAGCTGTTCTCCTGTCTCAGCCTCCCAAGTAACTGGGATTACAGGCACGTGCCACCGTGCCCAGCTAATTTTTGTATTTTTAGTAGAGACAGGGTTTCACCATGTTGGCCAGGATGATCTTGATCTCCTGACTTTGTGATCCACACACCTTGGCTTCCCAAAGTGCTGTTATTACAGGCGTGAGCCACCGCACCCGGCCTGTATTTCCTTTAATCTTAGACATTCTAGTGGATTTTTAGTAGTATTGCTTTGTTTCTATTATACATGATTCTTATTTTGTTTCTATTATACATGATAATGTTAAGCACTCTTTTGTACGGTTTTGAGCATGTGGATATAGTCTTTTATGAAATCCCTTTAGAAGTCTGGTGTCAATTTTTCTAATTGGTTGCATTTTCCTTATTATTAATTTGTAGAAGACTTTTCCTTGAGGCAAGAATTCTATATTATGGATTCAATTTTTTTTCTAAAATAGTGGTATTATACATTGTTCTCATTCATTTTTGTATTTATTTTGCTAAATAAACTTTTAGAAATTTGCCTTTTAATCTAAACTTTCAAATTTATTAACACAAAGTTTGTCAAAAATACCTTTAGTCATCTTCTATCCTTAAATACTTTTATCATAGGATTAGTAGTCATGTCTCTGATATAAGTTACTTGTTCCTTCTCAAATATTTCTTGAACAAATTCATCACAACTACAGCAATTTTGCTATTTTTTTTCCAATGAACAACTTGTGGCTGTGTTGATTCTTTGATATATTTATTTTTAATTAATTTTTCCTCATTTCATTTTCTCTACTTCTTTTGGGCTTAGTTTGTTCTCTTCCTAATCTGAGATAAATTTTTAGTTTATTACTTTTCAGCCTTTCTTACTTACCAAGATGTGCATTTAAGGCTATAAATGTTTTTAAAAGCATGGTTTTAGATGTCTTTCATTATTTATAGATATCATACTTTTTATTATCACTCAGCTTCAGATATCGTTTAATTCTCATTTTGACTTTTTCCTTGACCTGTGGATTATGTTCCAGTCCTGGTATATAGCAAGCATGTATATTTTAAATTCTGTGTTTGATAGTTCCAATCCCTCAAGCTCTTGAACAGCTTAGTGTAATGCTTTAAGTTTCTGCTGGCTTTTCTTCATATTACTTTATTTTTTTTTAATAACCTTGTGATATTTTATTGTGTGCTTTAAGTTATATTTTAAAAATTGTTTGTAGCAATAGTATGAGGGCTAGGATAATGCCATTTCCTTTAGAGATGATTAATAGTTGTTTCTACCAGGTACTGGAGGCATTATCAAACTGGAATTTTCTTCATCCAATTTTTTGGTTAAGAAGCTTCAGAGCTGAGCTGCAGTTTCTATGAAGACCTGTCAACATCCACTTTACTCTTCTAAGTTGTGAATTCTCCTGTGGTTCAGCTTAAACAAGCGTGTTCATTTGGGCCCCATTTGCCAAGTTCCAGACTCTAATCTCTTATTCTCTAGTCTCCTTGGATGGTCATAATCATTGATGATCTCTCCTCCTCTCAACCACCCCATTCTGAATGGCAACTTCCCTGAGGAGAAAATTTCAGGCCAAATTTCAGGCTTTTCTTCATTGGACCTCTGTCCTCCTCTGTATCCTGGCCTAGTCACTTTTCAGTGTCCTAATAGCAATTTTGCATCTTCAAAGAGAAGATAAAACTGACTTTCCTGGTTATCCTCACCAGTCCAAATTGCCTAGTACATTCTTACTAAAGGTAGAAGTCCAACCAGGAATATTTTTGTTCTGTAATATAAATAAAAAGCAGTAAGAGTCTCCTTGTTTTTGATATATAAATTTAACTAGGCAACATGAGTTATCAGACCTAACTTACTCACTGCATATTAGCTTTTGTCCTGATGCAATTGGGTCTTTACTCAATTATATCATTATAGCATATTGCTCTGAGTGACTTTTCCTATTATAAGCATATGGCGTTTTCAGTTCTACTGTTAATTCTTTTCCCCTGGACTTGTTTAAAAGATGCTGATTTTCCATTTAGAGTCTGGGCAATCCATGCATTACATTCTAAAATGCCTGGCCAGCTTCCTCAGGAGATAAAAGTATGAACTGGTCACTTAGATTTGCATATATTTTCTAGAATTTATTTGCAGAATTACCAAGTACCACTGATACAAGATTTGAGAAAGGAGCTGCAACCTGTCTTACTAAATTAGGAATCACAAGCCTCTTATTTCATGTGGAATGCCCTTTATCAAAGCAAAAGAATAAAAGCTTGGGACACTAGGTCTGAAAGATTTAAAACTATCCAAAGATTAATTCAAGATTTGCAGTGAGGACTCACAAGAATATTGAGCCATGTACCTACATACATACCACAGTGGGAGGGATTACCCAGACTTCCAGGAAGCTGTCAGTCAAAATGAGGGAAAGAAGTCAATTTAAGAATGTTAAAAGAAAAATCAATTTCTTCACATTTCAAGAAACAGTGAATATTTATTACTTTCTCTGTTATAAAACTCTACTTTCTTGTTGGGGGAAAATCTCTTTCTCTCTGTTTTGGAGAAATAGTTTCTCCTTCCTTACACAAATACTCCATCTACTTCCATCGTCAGAGGATATGGTATAGGTGTGAAAACATTTCCCAATCTGAAGATCACATTTCCTTCTCCACAGTCATTGCTCTGGGGGATGGGCAGGTGATGTTGTTCTGGTCAATCAACCTAGACCTTGCCTGGGATTATGTGATTTAAAGTGACTCAAAAAGTCTTTATTTTGTGAGATGACAGAACTAGAAGGATGTGAGCACAAAGTGTCTGGGAGAATGAGACTATCAGAGGTAATGAAGCTCACACAGAAAAAGCAAAGGTTAATAATAGCCAAACTTCTGATGATATTTGCACATTCTGCCCCACTGACCAAGAGGCTGCTTTACTCCCTGCCCTGCCAACAGTCGGGACAAATTGTCCATTAAATTATTCTTTTTTGATCTAAGCTACTTTGAGTTGGATTCCTTTAATTTGTAACTAAATTTATAGAGTTGCAAAATAAAATAGAGTATTCCCAATGTTTTAGTCTGTTTTGTGCTGCTGCAATGAAGTACCAAACATAACAAATAGAAATTTACTGGCTTATGATTCTGGACATTAGAAAATCAAATATCAAGGTGCCAGCATCTAACCAAGGCCTTATTGCTGTGTCATATGTGGGGGAAGGCAGAAGGGCAAGAGACAACAAGAGAGACAGAAAGCAAGACGGGATGATTACACTCTTATGATAACAAACCCACTCTCATAATCATGGCACTAGTCTACTCACCAGAGAAGGGCCCTTATGACCTAAATACCTCTTAAAAGTCCCAATTCTCAATATCATCACAAAGGCTATTAAATTTCAACATGAGTTTCAGACGGGACAAATATTCAAACCCTAGGACCAGTTATAATATTCAAATATTCAAATATATAATATTCAAACCAGTTAAATTCAAAACCAGATGAACAGAAAGAAAAATCTCTTAGGATAGGTATGCCCCTAATATTGCATGAAACATATATACACTAAAAATTAGTGTTTGTTTACTTCAAATTTAAATTTAACTGGTCATCCTGGTAGTTTATTTGCTAAATCTGGCAACCCTGAATTAAAAGAATCTTAACCAATATGTGGGTTATAATCTGTTTGTATTACACATTCTGGACTTTCATGGGTAAAAATCTTTCATTAAAAGTGTGTTCATTTTTACTAACTAATATATTCTTAAGATGTATAAATTATTTTTACTAAGATTTTATTTAACAACTTTATTGAATTTCTGCTGTGTGCAAGACAAGTTACTAGGCTGTTTGCAATAAGAGATAAAAATAGATCTGAAATCCTTATAGCTAAAGATCTTAGAATCTACTTTGGAAAAGAAAACTAAATTTATTAATATAATTTATGTAAAATATAAAATTGAATACAATCTTCAATTTATTTAACTCTATAATTTACAAACTATTTTGAGATCACTTTTCATTAAATTCTTAGAACTTTGTGAAATAGGATTATTGCATTTGTTCTCATTCTTTAAAAGAATAAATTGGAGTTTAAAGACATTGACTTTCCTATATCTCCCAGATAATATGTGACACAGCCAGAATTTAATTCCAATTATTGTTACTCCAAAGCTTTTCACTCTTATTAATCTACTATTAAATATTAAATAAAATTCTGAGATACATGATAGATGGCATAAATATCAGGTGAAGTCAGAAAAAAATTGTAAGGGAGGAAATATGAGAATGACTTTAAAAACTGGACATGACGGCCGGGTGCGGTGGCTCATGCCTATAATCCCAGCACTTTGGGAGGCCGAGGCAGGTGGATCACGAGGTCAAGAGATCGAGACCATCCTGGTCAACAAGGTGAAACCCCATCTCTACTAAAAATACAAAAATTAGCTGGGCATGATGGTACATGCCTGTAGTCCCAGCTACTCGGGAGGCTGAGGCAGGAGAATTGCTTGAACCCAGGAGGTGGAGGTTGCGGTGAGCTGAGATCGTGCCATTGCACTCCAGTCTGGGCAGCAACAGCAAAACTCCGTCTCAAAAAAAAAAACAACAAATAAACAAACAAAAAAAACAACTGGATATGACTTAAATAACAGAACAGAAACAATGAAAGGTATATAGGAAAGAGAAAAACAAAGGGTTTGAGGTGTGAGAGAGCGTGCATTTCCAAGAAAGCTTTGGAGCTTTCTGGAACAGAAGTCAGAAAAGTTGTTAAATTGTACTCTCCATCATCTCTGCCTGCACTCACATGTGTAAAAGAGACAAACATCATCATCAGTTCAAATTACCAATAAGAAATCATATCACAACCCCAAACTATTGACTCCACTGCTCTCCTAGACCACTATTTCATGATACTTTCTAACTCTTCAAACTTCCAATCCACTCTTCCCCATTTTAACTCTCAGTTGATGACCTTCATTTCCAGCTCACTCACAAAGTAGAAACCATTATAAAGCAATTTGCTAATGACTTCCAAATGCAAATCTTTAGACTACTGCCTGGACTCTGTACTTGTATCTCCAGCTGCTTACTCATCATGTTCATTGGGATATCCAGGTAGTTTCCCAAACTTTCCATACACAAATACAAATTGCTGATTTTTCTGTTCCATATCTGCTCTTCTTACCTCTTCTTCAATTCCAGCAAGCAGTAATGCCGTCATTCTACATGTTTTTGTTATTATTGTCAACCCTTCTCTCATACTTCACACATAGTCCAGCATGAATTCCTTTATGTGCAATATTAAAAATATACTTAGAAGGTACTTGCTTGTCACCAGCTACTGCTACCCCCTTGGGACAAGACATCATTATCATCACTTGGACTATTGCCATTGCCTTCTAACTAGACTGTCTTCTCTGAGCCTTGCTCCCATTCAGTCTACAAATAACATCATCTAAATGACCCATGCTACATATTTGCTTATAACCTGGTAATGGTGGATTTCCATCCCCTCCAGGAAAGCCTAAGTCCTTGAAATGGCCTAAAGGCTCTACAAGATGTGGCCTTCTGTCATCTCTCCCACAACATCCTCTACTACTGCCAACCTTTTCTTCCCCTGCATTCCAGCTTCCCAGGTATTCTTGCTATATAATAATCATAAGACTTTTTTTTTTTAAACATGTGACCTGCTTTGATCTCAGGGCTGTGCAACGGATATTCTCTCTGCATAAACTTTTCTTTGCCCAAATGCCAGCCATGGCCTACTCTCTCATCTCTTTCTAATCTTTCATTTCCCCTTTTACAAATTGCAGCACCACACTGGATCACTGGCATGCTCTGTTTTCCCTGCCCTATTTTCTCTCCCATATTTATCATAGTATCATACCCTATCTATATTTTACTTGTCCACTCATGGTCTGTCTCCTCCCACTTGGACATAAGCTCCCTGGGGAGAGGAATCATGTTGTGTCCATTGCTGCATTCCTTACACTGAACACAGTGCCTTTCACAGAGCAGACTCAATAAATATTTGTTGAATGAATAAATGACTGTGGCTAAGCAAGTCTGATCTATGGTAGGCTTTGAGTTTAGGCAGTGAAGTAGAGGGATAATGAGCCACAAGATTTTTTGGCTATGTGAAGATATGTGTAAATTAATATGGCAGAAATAGCTAAGTTATATCATATATTGGAGAAACTAAGATAATAATGCATTATCTGAGAAGGCTGGTGGTGTCAGCAGAGACCCTTAGGACCTCCACTGGGTCCGAGAAGAGAAGTTTCTTAAAGTGTTCTCACAGCTACAGGATATGATCGCTACATGAGAGACAAAGAGACCACATGGGAGGCTGTCACAGAATTCCAGGTTTGATTAGAAGTGTGATTGACAATGAGGAAGACAGAAAGGCATAGATTTGAGAGACGGTTAAAGGAATAATCCCTCAGATTAAAGGACAAAAATGGATATGGAACACAGATTGGAAATTCTGGATAAAAAATGACCTTGAGGTTTCCAAATTAGAATACTGAAAAACTAAGTGCATCCCTGATTTAAAAGGATATTTGGCCAAGTTAGATGGTTTCTTTTTGCTATTTTTGACCTATTTTTTACTTTATCAGGGAAGAGAGCAATGATCAGTAAAAGATGGAGGCAGAATACACAGTCACTAAGGACTTGTGATTTTCCCAAACATGTGAAAATCCTTTTGGGATCAGACTAATGCCTGAATACCCCATGTCAATTCAGATCTGTTTCGATCATATCAATGTCTGTATCTTCTCTACACTATGGTAGGGCCACATATTTTCTATAGTATTTCTATTAAAAAGGACTTTTACATTGCTGTTATCCCATAATGCCACCAGTAAAGAGGGATCTAGTGGTGTTATGACAAAACGAAGTCAAGGTCACTTGGGAAGGTTTTGGCTTTGCTGGGAATTCTCACTCACGAAACTCCCAGTAGTTGTGTGTCGGAACAGGTCACTGTTACGGTTTGTCAGCTATGCTCAGCGGTAGAAGCTCGCACACCATCTGTTCTCAGATGCCTAGTTTTGCCCAGAGCTATTTGTTCTTCATTTTTTTCCCCCTACCAATATCCACAAATACCAAGCAAGAAAATCTTAACAAATTTTGCTAGCATTGGAGTGTTTGAGTGTTAAATGAATTAAACTTAATGAGCTTACCTTATTGAGGGATTGTGCTAAAATTCATGCATACAGAGAAATAGCAATTCTCCTGCAAGCAGATGATCCCTAGGCAGACTTGCCCAAAAGGTTGAATAAGTAGGTGAAAAACCATTCTCTTTTTCCCTTGTAGCTCCTTTTGCCCACCACTAAAGATAAGGAAATGAAGGGAATAGGCACTTAGACATCATTATAATTACCTGCCATTATTGAGACTGACAATGTGCTGAGCTCTACACAAGGCACTTTACATGTAAGACCACGGCTGAGAAGGTATCTGGTTGCTTCAATCTAATTATTCTTTTTAAGAAAGAAATCACCTTTAGAAATCAGAAGACATAGATGCCTCTCATTTTTATACTAGTGAATCTACTTTATTGGAGAAGCCCAAAGAGTAGGGATTAATACAAAGGAAAGCGTACAAGTGAAGATGCCAGAGACACTGGTATGAGATCCAGCCCAATACACTCAGCTGAGGCCACTTTGATCCAATCAACCTTTACACATCTCGGTTTCCTTAGTTTTGAAATCAGAAAAACACTATAAACCCCCTTTAATAAAAAGGAAAATCACAATTGCACAAATACCTGGCACCCCATAAATATGAAAGACATGAAACCTAATATGAATGTAAAAACTAGAGAACATGAATACTTCTTAGATGCACTTGAATTAAAAGACTGTTCAATGATACATAAAGTGTGGGCTAATCATTTTCTGCTGCTTAAAATTTACTAATCAATGGAGAAATGAAAGCCTCCAGCCACATAAAACCACTCAAATCTTCTTGTTGAAGCAGCCATGGGAAACCACATAGTTAACTAAAGCACATTGAGATCATCTGTGCTAAGGTCAGAGTATTACATGCAGAAAATCCAGAATTCTTAGATATGCCATCCTTCATTGGACTGTGATTTGGAATATAGTATTAAATATTCTACATTTTTTACTGTCTTGTTCAGTTTAACTTGGGGAGCTATGGCACATACTACATAATCTATTATAGGCTGTTTGGAATGACATTTAGATACATGTTACCTAAAATGGTTAATGGTAGGTTTACAATACTTACAAGTGGCTTTGTCTATATTCCTTCATTCAGCCAGTATTTACCTAGTCCTTCTACATATAACATACAGTGCTGGACACTGAAGAGAAGTTTGCTAACATTTAAAATATATTTCTGCCTTGAAAGATTTGTAATTTAGTGGCAACAATAAGAAGAAAGGAGAGTGGACTTGAGAACAAGCGGGAGAAGGCTACAGTCACTGAAGAAGGACTGCAAAACCTCATTGTCTCTTGTGGCAAGATTAAACTTCAGTCACATATACCATGCATATAAATGCATCGTGTATTCAATGCATATTCATATCCCTCCTGAGGGTCCAGTTTTCCAGACACAGAACCAGCCAAATGTTGTTAAAACTTCGGCGTTTGCATTGGTCTGTCCACCCTGTCCCTGCCTCTTTAAGGCTAAGGCTGTATCCAGAGAGATCCCAGCAAAGCAGTTTAATGCAACAGATTTGAGTGGCAGAGATTTGAGGCTGAACTCCACTCTGTTCCCTGTATGCCTTGCAAGTTCGAACAATGTATTTACATTTTCAGAGCCTCAGTCCCTCAGCTGTAGAAATGGATAATCACAGCAGTCTCCAGTGAGTCATCTAGAGAAACCCTGAGATGACAAGAAAACTGTTTATTTAGAAGGCAAATATAAAGTCCTCTTTACTCTGTATTCTGACTGGATATTTAATGATAATAAAATGTTACTGATATAAAATTTTAGAAGCGATGATATTACATTTATTTTTCGAGAGTGGTCTTTTGGAGATATGTTTGGACACAAATGGAGGTTCAATATACTATTAGCTCTACTATATATAGTGAAATACATAAATTGAAATAATAAATTTTATAAGTTGAAATATACAAACTGAAAAAATAGTATATACATATGCATTTATAAATTGAAGTATTTCACAATAAAAGTTAATAAAAATGCAAGATGTTTGACTAATGGAATGAACGGAATGCCTTTTTCCAAAACCAAAATATTTTTTCCCTATCTTTCTCATGGGCTCTTGTCATTTACTCAGAGACACACTGGATATACATAGGCAGCAAAAGGAAGAACTATAGAAATCATTCCCCAGCATCCTTAAACTAAAAAGGGAAACTATTACATGTTGCCAAAATGTGGGAAGGCCCTCCAGCTTCCCCACCCTGGGTCTCCCTTTATGATGCCTACTACAATGTGGATTTATGTTCACCAGAATATCACCTACTGTATAACAAGTAGAGGATAAAGTACCATATTGGACTACCATATGGCTACCGACCTCAGAGGTTGGTACCAACTATCAATGTAGAAATTTGAGAGCAGAATGAGCCTCAGGATAGAACCAGTTCTCACTCAAGCATGCTATATAATTGGCTGTAGTGAGAAACTAAAAAATGTCTCAGAAACCAGATGGATTTGAAATGTTCCATTATTCATAAACAGTTTTTCTATTTTTTTTTCTTTTTTTGCCACTGTACTTGTTCCGATTCCCAAATATTCTGCCACAGAAGATTGCTGAAGAAGGTGTGAAAAGGAACATAAATCTCTGCTTGCTTTTCTGAAAGGTGTACCTGCAGCCACAGCACCCAAGGAGCTGGAGGCAATAGCCGGGGCAATTTGTTTAGGGTCCCCTCTCTGCCTGTGCGTGTGTTATCCGTGAATGTGTATGTGGAGCAGTTTCTGTAGGGAGGACGCGAAGAGGGTTGTGTGTCAATCTGATCACAGGTAATCACAGCCTTCCAAGTTGTGCAACTAAGAAAATTCAGCCTCTCCAAACTCAAAGTGCTATTTCCTTCTTTTTGTTGATTCAAATGGCAGTCATTGATGTTCTGACCGGAAGTGACTACCCAGGGCAGAGAATTGCTCAGTCTACTTCCTATTTTCCATTGTCCCACCCCACTCCAGTTGGAGAGAGGAGAAGCAAGGGCACTTCAGTTGGGAGAGGAACACTTCTTTCAAATAAGTAACAATCCAAGCAATGAAAGAGAAACTCATCAGTGACATGTATGAACAATGATGGGGTATAAAACCCTGTCAGATAAGCAGACTTGCAGTCTGGCAATTTACATACCAGATGAAATGCAGTAAGGAGAACACCTTTCAAAGAGTGTTTGTGTATGATAAAATGTGAAAGAAGAAAATCCAAGTTCTCTTCTCTGTTCCTAACATGGTGATGGGGAATGCAAAGTCATGCAGCAATCCTGGTAGCCTTTCATCAGACATTTTATTCTCCTTAGAAATAATGCATTTATTCTAGGGATGTTGAGAAAATGTCTATTTAAGGTGTTAGTGTAATTATTGCTTAGGGAGAAGTTTGTTTTGTGTGATTTATATACAGAATTAAATAACTGATGGATTTGAGGTTGGTAATATACAGCTAGTAAGAAAGATTAATCCTTCCATGCTTCCACACCTAAATCCTACTCATCCCAACTTCAGTTCATTAAATCTAAACAGTCAGAGGATAAAGCTGGACAAAATTCACAATTGAGAACTTCATTTCATAGGTGGTGAAATTTAACTGTCATAATGATTAAAAGTGTGTTTTGATGGGGTGCTAATGATTTCATTATAGATACCACATTTTTATATGGTTGGGTCTTGGTTATGGAGAAGAATGTGCTTTTAAATAACTTGGATAGAAGGCAATCTGTGAATGACTTAGCTATAACTTAAGAATATACTCTTTTTTTTTGACAGAAAATGTACTTTCTCATATTAGTTCAATATTAAAAATATTTTTAAGTTCTCTGCACAAGTAACATGATAATAGCCACCTTTCCAACCCAGTCCTCTAGGCTAAGGACAAACCCCATCCTTTCAACTCTCCTCTGAAGTATTGCCAGGAACTATTGCCACTCATGTATTTTCAAGAAATTTGCTCCTCATAACACGTATTATCTCTGCCATACAATATCACCTTTAAAATGTTCCTATCTTTTTCAACCCAGTAGCAATCCTACAGACTGTCACATTCAATCTTTCTGTTAACTAAGAGACATCAAGTGACTGGTCCAGGATCAAAAGCTATCTGCAAAAACCCAGAGAGGAATTAAGGTAAGCAAACTCTTCTCATATGCTAATGGTACCAACTTTTTATAGTCTGTTTTGTGTCATTATCCAATTGCTTTGATTAGGACTTACTTCCCAAATGGTTTAAAAAGCCTTTGATGGCAAGGAAACTGTTTTATTTATTTACTGTTGTTCTTTACAGTGCAACGCTGGAAATACACTAAAAAAGCAATGAGTATAATGAATATGTTGCATAGTAATAAGGAGTACAATGTTTTAAAATTGAGGCAAAATTCACATAACATAAAATTCACCATTTTAAAGTTAATTTGGTGTCATTTAGTACACTCACAATTATATGTGAACAACACTTTAGTCCCAAAATATCTTTAATCACCCCAAAAAGGATACCCTGTACCTACTAAATAATTATTCCCTATCCTCCTGCTACTTATCCCCTACAAAACACCAATTTGCTTTCTGTCTCTATAGATTTGCCTATTTTGAGTATTTCATATAAATAGAATCATACAATATGTGAACTTTTGGGTCTGGCTTCTTCCACTTAGCAGATTGTTTTGAAGTTTAATCCATATCATAGTATGTATCAGTACTTCATTTATTTTTATGGCTAAAAAAAAATCTCATTATATGTATATGTCACAATTAGTTTATCTGTTTATTCATTGATAGACACCATGTTGTTTCCACCTTTTAGTTCTTGTAAATTGTGCTGCCAGGAATACGTGTATATGTGTATTTGAGTATCTGTTTTCAGTTCTTTCGGATATATACCTACAGCTGGAATTGCTGGGTCATATGGTATTTCTACGTTTACCTTCTTGAAAAACTGCCAAACTCGTTCCCATAGTGGCTGAACCATTTTCCATGAAAAATACAATTTTGAGGATAGAAAATTATATAATGTGATGTTTGTACACACAATAATAATGCCCTTTGACAATCTGTAAGAACTGCTGTGCAACAGTTGTCATTTATGTTCATTCTCCATATACAGATAAGAACTCTGACACATCCAGATTTCGTATGTTGCATAGAATGGATTTCGCAGGATGCATCCAATTTATGGACTCTTACAAGTGTGTATCAACACCTACAGCTCTGATCTCTGGGGTAAGTAATTGTGCTGCTATGCACAGTTGTTGAGGGTGTGCATAGTCTATCCTGTCATATGTAACAATCCTGATTAAGTGGTAGTTGATTCTTTACATTCCTAACTCAGCTCTTTCTGATGTGAGGAATTATTTCTCTACCCTAATGTTTTCAGTCATGTTTTGGAATCTAAGCACCTACTCTACTGCCATTAATCAACAATATCTTTAATGGCATGCACAAGTCCTTATGCCAGACCATTGAAGGGATTGCAAAAGGTATGAAATGCAGGTCTTGTCATCAAGGAAGTTCAAGATTTTATGGAGAAATTAAACTGCCATGCATGACATATTTATCAATAGTATAGAAAGTGATATGGTTTGGCTGTATCCCCACCCAAATCTCATCTTGAATTCCCACATGTTGTGGGAGGGACCCTGTGGGAGGTAATTGAATAATGGAGGCTAGTCTTTCCCATGCTGTTCTCGTGATAGTGAATAAGGCTCACAAGATCTGATGGTTTTTTTAAAGAGGTGTTCCCATGCACAAGCTCTCTCTTTGCCTGCTGCCATCCATGTAAGACGTGACTTGCTTCTCTTTGCCTTCCACCTGATTGGGAGGCCTCCCCTAGTCAGGTGGAATTGTAAGTCCATTAAACCCCTTTCTTTTATAAATTGCTTATTTTCAGGTATGTCTTTATCACCAGTGTGAGAACAGATTATTACAGAAAGTATTAAAAATTGTGGGAGAAAAATCTGGCTAAATGATTAGGGAAGACTCACAGAAAAGATGAAATTTGAATTAGGCTCTGGAGAAGGGGCAGGAGTTCAAAGGCAGAGAGGAAAAAGGCTGTTATTCTTAGTGTATTGTACAGAGAATCTGCAAAGCAAGTTTGACACAAGTTTGAATAGAAAACAGAATTTATGCACCAGAGTAGTGAGAGGTATGAGTCTGTGATGATAGTCTGAACCAGCTGGTTGAAGACTCTAATGTCAATCTGGCCTTCACCCTGAAGATATAGGGTCTTTGAAAGATCAAAGATGATGAAAAGCAATCTCTTAGCTCAATTATTCTTGCAAGATGGATTGGTGAGGTTAGTTATGAGGTTTTCATTGTTCTCCAGACATACAGTGACACAAAAGGATCCAAATTAAGTTAAAGACAGAAGAAACTGAAGATAAATAACTGTATCTCTTGATAATGTCAAGAGGATTTGGGGACTGATACAGTTTGGGCTTTAGAGGAAGGG
Organism: Cebus imitator; assembly: GCF_001604975.1. Lineage (NCBI taxonomy): Eukaryota > Metazoa > Chordata > Mammalia > Primates > Cebidae > Cebus > Cebus imitator. Next base: position 5,466,504 of record NW_016107334.1, read on the forward strand.
AAACAAAGAATTAATGGTGACGGTGAGGTTTCAGAGCTGTAGGACTGAACAAATGGTGGCATTCTTTGCAAAGCTGGTTCATGTGCAACAAGGGAAGAGGGCAAGAGTATTGAGGTCATGTAGACAGTGACACCTTTAAGGAGAAATGCGGTACATAATCACTGCAGCAAACTGTGTCTGGATAAACCTCTAAGCTTTCTAGAGAAAAAGTTGGGGTAGATGTCTAAATAAGGAAATATTTGAAGACATTTGGAAACAAATGAGGACTTTGAGGATTTGTGCTTGAGTCTACTTCTTTAGGAACATCTCCTTTATAATGTTCAGGCAACTTTTTTTGCCTTGCTTTTCCTTTTTTTCTTCTTTTTTCTTTCTTCCTTTTTGTTTTTTTGTTTGAGAAGGTGTTTTGCTCTTGTTGCTCAAGCTGGAACGCAATAGCACGATCTTGGCTCACCACAACCTCTGCCTCCGAGGTTCAAGCAATTCTCCTGCCTCAGCCTCCCAATTAATCCCTCAGCTGGGATTACAGGCATGTGCGACCACACCCAGCTAGTTTTGTATTTTTAGTAAAGATGGGGTTTCTCCATGTTGGTCAGGCTGATCTTGAATTCCTAACCTCAGGTGACCCACCTGCCTCGGCCTCCCAAAGTGCTGGGATTACAGGTGTGAGCCACCAAACTTGGCTACTTTTTGATATTTTTATTTCAATGAGATATATGCCTCCAAGACACAAAACTCATAATGGGTTTCACAGTCTTTCTCCCAGCCTACTTCTCATCAGAAGCAATGCTGACCAAAATCCAGATATTTTCCCTAATGTCTCTAGTACACGCAATCTGAACCTCTAAATCTTCCACCTTTTGATTAATCCCGAAAGCCAGTACTGCTGTTGCTTATTTAGTAGTTTAGAGCACCGGAAAGAGATTTCTTGACTATGGCTTAGAGTCAAATTTAGAATTTGGAACCAACAAGGTATCAATTCTAACCTAAGCAAGGGCTTATCTGACTTTTTTATTAGGTTTGCCAGGTTGCTATTTGTGGTTTTGTAGGGGAAAAAAAAATCAACAGTGTATCACTGCCTTATTTGGCATAAGGAGGGACAGGCTTCTTTCTCATCTGTCTAAGGAGATGGATGACATAAAGAGTAAGTGACTATGATAACTAGGTAAAGAAAATTTAATTATAAATGTTTAGATATTACATATTAAACTGTAGTATCTTCCAGAAAATAGTGTAAATATTGCCTACAAGAAATTATCATAATTGATTAGTCTCAGCTGTTCCCAAGAACAGGTAAAATTGTTTCCTGAGAGTGCCAAGTGTTTCCAATCCCAAGCACTCTTCCATAAAATAATTTTTTTTTTTTTTTTTT
>NW_016107334.1:5468437-5477697 GCF_001604975.1 Cebus imitator
AAAAAAAAAAAAAAAAAAAAAAAAAAGAGAATAAAAGCAACACAAACAGCACTGTTCAATGGTTTCTGTGTGTTAAGCCCTGTGCTGAAGATTACCTTGTTTAAAACTCACAACAGTTATATGATTATTAACCCCATTTTATAGATGGGAAAATTCAAACTTGGAGAAGCCCAGGTTTTCGAGGTCAAAGAAAATACAAATAGAATGTTCTTGACTACAGCACATTTTCTTAACTACATAGCTATTGGAGAGTGTTTCACTGAAGTAAAGAGGCCAGAGAGGAAAATGATGACTAATATAGAAGTGACTATGAGGAGAAATGCTTAGAAAGACAGCAATATCAAAACATGTACACAAAGAGAATATAGATTAAGATATGAAACCAAAGAAAAGAAAGTCATGGGTGGAACTTTGAGAAACGACAATTTTAGATGAGTCACAATAGTAGAGCTCAGATGCAGGGAGTTAAGTTGAGACAGGATAATGGAGATGTGGCAGAGTTTAGCAAAACAATTCATCCCAGAAGCCTTAGAGTGAAAAGAAAAACATGATAGCTATCATTGAAGAGCCACACGTGCCATCCTCAGTACAGGGAATGTGTATGTGAATGAGGCAGGCATAGGGCTTGACAACTGATAGGGAGGGCCAGAGGTCATGGACACAAGGGATAGCTGAAGGAGGAAGTGAGAACAGGAGCTTCAACCGGGAAGAAAGGACTTCAAAGAAGGACACCTTTGCTTCTAAGAGGGGAGGAGGGTGAAACTGGAATGGGTGACCAAGAAAATAAAAACCTACTACCAGCTTTTCCAAAATTGCAACTTTGTATTCATGTATTTGTTTGTCTCAGTGGCAAGAACAGCTCTCTTCAACCACATATGCCTGAAAAGTTTGGGTTATCTTACACTTCCTCCATGCTTCCTCCCATCCGTTCAACTCCTGGCTGTGAATACTTTCTTATCCAAAACCCACTCCTAGCTGGCAGTGTTTTAATAATAATATCATTTACCAAACCCCTTCTATGTGTCAGGACTGTGGTTAAGTGTCAGAGTGGCACTGTTGAAGAGGAGCATTATCATACCTTTTTGTGGTAAGACACTGAGGCTTTCAGAGGGTAAATACATTGCTGGAGTTCACATGATAACAGATGGAGAACCAGAAACTGAACTCAGATCTATCTGACTGCAAAACCATCCCCCCAGCACCATACCACACTCTCAAAGGCATATGTCTCTTACTTTACTGAGTGGAGAAGATACTTAACAATAGTTTTGATGAACTAGAAAATCAACAGAGGTAATTATCCATATTCATATTGATAGCCCATTGTATTTGCATGGTGCAAACCTGCAGTGTTCACTTCCACCCAATTCAGAGACTTCCTCTAGCAAGGTATTGCAGATTGGAAGTGGGAACAAGCGTGTGCAATCTTCACAGGACAATTTTGTCATGACAAACAGGGCAAATAAGTTCAAGGCAAAAGGCAAATCATTGCCTTGGGATTCAAGGAAAAAGTCATTAAACACAGAGATAAATGAAGGACTCTCACCCAAAGGCTCTCTCTGCCCAGTCCAGTTGGGATGGAAGATTCCATTCTTAATATTCAGTGTTGACTGTGTACATTCGTCATGTAGGTCTCAGGTGTTGGCCTATAACTGCTGATATTTGTCAATTTATTTCTCGTTATCTCAAGCTTTTTAAGAAGTTTTAAGTTTACACTTTCCTTAGTTCAACTAGTACACTAGAATATAATGAGAGTCCCAAATTTTATATATATATATATATATATATATATATATATATGTATATGTATACACACACACCACTCCTATAACAAATTTACTTTTTTCAACGTTTTCGCTTTCTCTTCAAGCCTTGAACAAAATCATATATGAACTTTAGTTTCAATGAGAAAAGAGATGCCATATTTTGGTGTGCATGTTTCACTGCTCCTTATTCATAATTTTCCGTTTTAATTGTTGCTAAGATTCTATCAGTTTGCGCCCATTTTCCCCTAATCAATCCCCTCTGTTGAAGATTTAGCTTGTTTTCAAACTTTTATTATTGAAAGTAACACTGCAAGAGAATATTTATATGAAACTTCTTTTAACTGTTTCCTTAGTTTAAGATTTTGAAGGAGCAGAGCTACTGGGTCCAGAGATTCTCTTGTAAGTCAGTATTATGCCCCCATTAGTTAATCTTACATTGTTCTTTTTCACCCCTCCCATATCCAAACTAATTATTTTCCCAAATGTGGATTTTCAAAGACAAAGCAATAGCTTTCACATTCGTATCATGCCTATTTTTGTTAAACAGTGATTTATGTAAAGTGCACATGTAATTGTAGAACTGACTGATGGGTGTAGAGTATAGCAGTTGTTACACAAAATATTCTATATATTTCTCAATAATTGATACATTAGACACCCTTACTTCCCTGTGAAAAATCATTTATGGATATTTGTTTTCTGGCCACTACAGTCCCTTGGATTTAGCTTTTTGGTAATCTATTGGGAGAGCAATCAGCAAACACAGTGATGATAAAGATAAACCCAGTGACAACCGGCGCACCAAGACCCTACTCAAGAGTTCATAGAGAAAATGATTATTTTTCTTTATGAACAAAATTGCATCGCAAAAGATCTGTAGATGGCCTATCTGTTTGAGGGGGCTAATTTGGGGTTTTAGGATATATTCTATAGGCTTTTCTACGGAAGAGTATTTTGGGTTGTTTTTCATCCCAGGTCCTACGTTATAAGACATCCTTACCCTGATATTATTTTATAACTTTTTTTAAAGAGGGAAATAAATGAAAGAACATATCTTAGACTTGTGGGAAGCCAGAAAGATACTTATCATGTCCTTTCATCTGGCTTCTGGCTGAGGAGAAATGTTCTTCCTGGATGCCTTTAGACATTGGAGAATAGAAATAACCACTTAAAGGTTGGTTCTTCAGTGACTTCTTTCACTCTAACATCAATTCTTACAGACTTTGTTGTATTTTTTGGAATTATTTTAGGAAAATTACAACGAAATCTAAAATACCTTTTCTTGTGGAAAATATATGAATTTACTGTATCTGTTTTGCTCATGAATTGCCTCTGTAGTCTTACAAATCTGATAAAGAAATCTATTCACATTCATGTGTTGGATATTTAAGATGGTTTTCCACAGGTAAATGAAAGTATAAGAATAATAAAATACTAATATCACATTGCAACTGAAATACAAATTTGCGGTTTATTTCCCTCCAAATCTTTGCATATAGATGAAGACTTAACTAAGTCTCCTTTTCTCTTGAAAAGTTTGCTATTGCTTTGCTTCCTAATAATTGTCTAATTGATTTGTGTGAGATCTTTTTTTGGTTAGTTGTGTTTTTTCTGTTACGTGAAATAGTTCCTGCAATTTCTATTCTTTGGCATCCCTGAAAAAGCTGAAAGAAGCTGATCAACACTAATGTAGTGAATATCTTTTGAAGCGCCAATGATCACAACCACCAAAGAGTGGACACATGTGCTATCTGGATCAGCATTTCTTCCTAACTCCTTAACAAAAACCTCCATGAAAGTTTGATAAGCAAACAGACTTAACAATAGAAGGGCAGCTCCTTCCACAGAAGGACTGACGGAAGCCATACTCTCAACTCAGGAAAAGAAAGCAGGACATGAGTGATTCTGAGAAAGGTGCAGCCTTTCAGGACAGACAGGAAGCACTGACATATGGCAACTGAATCAAAGGGGATCGTCAAGTCTCTGTTCAATTGTTTGAGTCACAAAGTCTCCAATCATTCAGCAACATGGTACTTTGACCATGACTTGAGCAAAACCAAAGCTATAAGTGATGGTTATGGTGATGAATAAAAGAGCATTTCAGAGTGAATATGAAAGATAAATTCGGCTTTGATTTTAGCTCAGGGATGTAGATAGATATTTTTCCTAAGAGTTGTAACTTGGAGTTTGGGAGATTGGTTTCCATGAAGATTTTGAATCCTCTCAGATAATATATTGATTTAGAGTAGAATAGCGATGAATTCAAATGAAGAGTGAGGGAAGCTGTACTTTGAGAAATAAGAAAATAGGTATAAAAACATTTAGTGAACTCTTAAATTATGCTATAGACAATCATCATAATGATCTATTTAGGAAAGTCAGAGTCACAAATCTCTGGATTTAGCTTCTTCTGTACTCTGTTGCAAAGGAAATTCTTTGGTAGAGAAAATAGATGGAAGCCCGTCAGTGGCAGAGAGGCAGAGAAGACAGTGGAACGCAGGAGAAAGCATTCCTAGAGGGATGTTGCTTTCAGTCTACTACCCTTCTTCAGTTTCTAGCCAGCACATGGCAACAACCTCTCTCTTCTGCCACCTTCTGAAGTTACTGAGATAAATCTCTGTTCCTTTGAACCAGAAGAAGTGGCCCCCACCAGCCACCTTTGTCCCATTACATGGCCTATTATGCTTACCTTATCTCAAAGATACACTCGAGTTTTTGGAAATTTCCACACTCCTGAAAGCGGAAAGGACCACTACAGGAAAAGACAAACTAGGATATCTGTTAGTGTCCGCAGTTATATTGAGGTTAGAAATGGAAAACCCACCTGATGCTCTGTATTATTATTTAAAAATCAGCAATAAGAACAAACCGGAAGCTCAGAATGATGCCCTGGAGGGAATTATTCTTTCTCTGACATTTATTCAGATTCTTCTTTGAGAAATAGCTTTATTTTCAGTGATTTCTTGGGTGAGTAAAATAACATTTCACTCAAGAGTTAAAAGGAGTCAGTTTGGGTCTTGTCAGGGGTGCTTTGGAACTTTCTTGCTGACCTAGAATTAGTGCATGTGTATAGCCACCCAGCACACCATAAAATATGTTTTCTGCTACGATGATATTGCTGGCAGTGCATAAAGCAAATGGACTGGGTCAGAAATAGTCTGACTCCACCTTTAAATGGATTCTTCTGGATGTACATTACTTTGGAGAGCACTTTCAAAACTTTCTTCTATTTAGGTTTTCATTATAATTTTAAATCCTGTCTACAGAAGCTATTAATTAATTCAATTTGCCCTTCTGGCCGACTTATTGTAAGCCCCAATACGCAGACGCAGAAACTGAGGTTCAGAAGTCTTAACATCTTGCCCCAGATCTCTAAGATATTAGTAGCTAATCTGGGATGCAAACCAGATGCCTGAATCAAGTCTTTGTTCTTTACATTCTGCTTCACTGGCTTATCTGACTTGAAACTACATCAGTTAGGGTTTGGGTTCAGCTGCATACCAAAAAATCCCAAGTGGCCACCAGTTAGACTAAACAGTTTTATTTTTCTGCCATATAATAATACATTCAGATATAAGCAGTCTGAAGCTAGTGGAAAGAAAATGCTTTCTGGTTTCCCACTGTCATCAGGCACATGAAGGCAGTTGCAATTCCAGCCATCATGACTATAATCCAGACTGCAGAAAGGCGCGAGAAATAAGAAAAATACATGGCACTTAGGAAAGCAATATATTTTCTAGAAATACACAGAAATGACCAGAAATGTGTCTCACATGGTCATTGCTGGTTATCTAATCTCCCTAGAAATGTAATTTTTATCTTATAACATTGCTGCCTTCAACAAAATAGAAATTCCACCAGTAAAAAGGAAAGAAGGAATGAATTTTCTATAAATACTCAGAGAAGTATCTGTCTCCAAAAATATCTATCTTTCCACTTCAAAAATAATAAAATGTTTTCTTGGGGCATTTTTGTCCCTAAGCATACTCCTACCCCTTGTTATATGTTCCTCAATTTAGACATGAACACATGCTGGCCAACCCCTAGTCCCTTTGGCTGACTGTCAGCCAGCTGTAAAAGGACTATGTATATGGAGACCACATCAGCTACAGGCTTAAACCCAAGGTTTCATTGTTCTAAAGGATTTAATATTCTTCTAGTTTATACTGAATCTCACTGGGTAATGTTGTAAAAAAAAATTCTAGAATAGGAGGAGAGTTTGGAATATATAACTGACCTATTTTTAAGTAGTAGAGAAAGGCAACAAAAACGTCAATATTACAGATATCCAATACTTAAGCTAATCAGGTAATGCCATTGGAAGTTGGAAGCTGACCCTGTCACTATAGGTATCTGTTTTCCTGTTACTCATCTTAACCACTGATTCATACTGTGCACCCTCCCACTTGGCAGTGGAAATTAAGTGGCTTGTGATTCACAATCTCAGCTTTAGAGAAGAGATTTGTAATAACAGATGTTTATAATGTGCCTCTGGTTTCCCTTGGCTTTCTCTTCTTCCCCACTAAATCCCTTCTTCTACACCATGGAATTTTACAAGGGACTTGATGTCCTTGGGTCTCGCTGAGCCAGAAGATATTCACAAAGGCTTGGATGAAAAGCTTCTCAGCCATCAAATTGGCTAATTCATTCCAGATTATGCTGAATGTAAACTCTCCAGAAGATGAAACCATCATCTAACACAGGAGTGAGGTGGGGCATGGTGACGGGAAGATCAGATGAAGAGGAGTCAGCAGTAATTACTGTAAACGAAGACCCAGGGTGATTGGAGAAAAGCCAGGACAGTGTGAGGACTCTAAGCCCAGCATTAGAATTTCAAGAATAGAGAGTTCAACAATGTCAAATTCTCTCACATCTGGGGAAGAGGGCCAGATGAAAACATTGGGTTTAGAAATGCAGATGTAATTGATGAGCTTGTTAAGGTAGTTTCAGAGAGACCATAGTGAAAAAACAAAAAGATAAAGCCTGTGCTCAGTAAAAATTTAGAGCAGAGGAAAATTTCAAGTAGGAACATTGGTGACTGGCTGGTCATTTTTTGAAAGACCTCTCAATGAGAGGAAGAAGAAAGAGATAATTGGGGCCAGAGAGACACACAAGGTTGGTGGCATTTGTTATTAAGACCACACCAGCTAGAGGCTTAAACCCAAGGTTTCATTGTTGGGTTTCATTGCATGGCAAAACCTTGGGCGTAGTTTTAGTCTACGGGAAAGTAGTTAGTTAAGAAGTAGTAATAGAAATGTGTTTACAAGCAGATGGAACAAGGGCTGGAAGAGATGACATCCTGAATTAAAATTTAATTAAATACCACAGAGAATGCTTTTCTGTCATGGTTTCATTAAACACAGAGCCTTCACTTCTAAATATTAAAATACACATATTTACATACATACACTCACCACTTTATATAAACCATAAGTGTGTGCAGTGTTAGAAACCTCACTGTGTAAAAACTGAAATTATGGCCAAGAGTGGTTCCTTACACCTGTAATCCCAGCACTTTGGGAGGCTGAGAAGGATGGATCACGAGGTCAGGAGTTCGAGGTCATTCTGGCCAACATGGTGAAACCCTGTTTCTACTAAAATACAAAAAATTAGCCGAGCTGAACATGGTGGCGTGTGCTGGTAGTCCCAGCTACTCGGGAGGCTGAAGCAGGAGAAATTACTTGAACCAGGCGGAGGTTGTGGTGAGCCAAGATGGCACCACTGCATTCCAGCCTGGCAAGAGACTGAGACTCCGTTTAAAACAAACAAACAAAAAACCCCAAAACTGAAATTATAACATGGGAAATTTGGAAACGTGATTATTTAAATGAGAATGCATGTAATAATAACACATTTTATGGTTCCTTTAAATGTTTACTTGTCCTTCCACATAATTAAATAGCATGTCTCTTAGACATTTTTATTATTTTTCATTTTCCAGCTACACATACCATGAAATATACAGGTTCTTTAACTATTTGGAACTATACATATAGAAAGAGGAATAAGAAAATATTATGTCCTCTCTCCTCCTATTTTTAAAAAAATATTTGAAAATTTTTTTTGAAAATTTTTTTCTTGAAAAATATAAGTTTGATTTAATGAGTACATATGCATTTGTAGGTAATATGTCTATTCTCAGTTGTCATTTTAAAAATTTTCCTTTTTCTCAATGTCCTGAAGTTTTATTCCCTGTCCAGTCTGGCACTGTTTCTAATTGTTTTATGTTTCAGTCGCAGGCCTCTCACATATGAGGAGCAATTTCTGTGTAAAATGGCAAGGCACTCCCTTCTTTTTTTTCCTTTTTTTTTTTGAGACGGTCTCACTCTGTTGCCCAAGCTGGAGTGCAGTGGTGTGATCTCGGCTCACTGCAAACCTCTGCCTTCCAGGTTCAAACGATTCTCCTGCCTCAGCCTCCCAAATAGCTCGGATTACAGGCACCCACCATCACACCCAACTTTTTTTTGTGTGTTTTTAACAGACATGGGGTTACACCACGTTGGTCAGGCTGGTCTTGAACTCCTGCCCTTAGATGATCCACCCCTCTTAACCTCCAAAAGTGCTGCATTGCCTTTTCAAAATACCCTTTCCCCATTCCCCCTTTCAGCTCTCCCATTCTGTTCTTCATACTGATCTCACCTTTATACATTTACACTGGATGCATTTACACTGGATCCTTGAAATGGATCTTTCATAAAAGTCACAAATGCATTTATTACATATGTCTAATTCGCCATTTCATCTATTGACTCTATTAACTACAGTCATTTTAAGAACTATATGCTACAATTATAATTCTACTTCATTTTGTTTCCTGCATTCTCTTAGTGTTGTTTTAAGTGTAATGTTTTATTTCTTGTTTATTGTTTTAAACCTTTTTAAGTCTCTTTTATAACTTCAAGTATTCTAATTTTACTTCTTGGAGCTCTAAAGAGTGTTTGTTGTGTTTTTTGGTTCTTTATCTTCGAAGAGTTTTCATTTATCGATTCTGTTTGTTTTAAAATTGTGGACTCAACTTCAATCATAATTTTGTTTTTCCTCTGTAAGATTCTCAAGAAAAGTTAGTTATGAGTTTTAGTTTTTCAGAAAAGGAGGATGGAAACATAAGAATCAGTCAGTTGCCTAACAGAAGAGTAAAATATATCTAGCTCATAGGTTTACTCAGAGGCTGGAGGGAGCCTCTCTACTCTGTTCTTCACCCTGATAGTAGAGTGATCACACAAAAATTTATTATGTTTGTCTAAGTCCATTCAGGCTACCACAGCAAAATACATTTGACTGGGTAGCTTACAAACAACAGAAATTTATTTCTCACAGTTCTGAAAGATGGGAAGTCCAAAATCAAGGCACCAGCAGATTTGTGTCCAGTAACATCCTGCTTCCTGGCTCAAAAAGGATGTACTCTCCTTGTATCTTCCTTCTCGTAGGCCAACTGAGCTCCCTCAGGCCTCTTTTGCTTGTTTTGTCTTGCATTTCTCCCCATGTTATCCCTCC
>NW_016107334.1:5478452-5480697 GCF_001604975.1 Cebus imitator
TTTTTTGTATTTGTAGTAGAGGGGGGTTTTTGCCATGTTGGCCAGGGTGCTCTCAAATACCTGGCCTCAAGTGATCCACCCACCTCAGCCTTCCAAAGTGCTGGGATTACAGGTGTGAGCCATCATGCCTGACAGAGCTGAAGTTTTCTATCTACAATCACCACCACTGTATCAGACTATGATATGTGGAAGCTAGTATAAACTTTTTTCTTGCTATGGCACTGATAGTTGGAGTTCTTTGTTATTGCAGTATAGTCTAGACAATCCCAACAAATACACTTGACCCTCTCTGATATGTTTCTTGCCTAGTCCTCCAGGCTCATCTGAACTATTGTCTTGTATGTTACATTCTCAGCACTTTGGCATTCTTCAGTTTCTTAAATACAGATGTCATTTTATACTTTGGGACTTTAGCATATATTTTTCCTGCTTTGGAGACACTCTAATACTCTTTGCTTAATTTGATCTTCAATTCTCAGATCATGTACCAGTTCCTCAGTGGGGGATGGAGGGGATGTTCTTTGTTCTTGATTCTAAATCATAAGCTTTCGTTGATTTTCTCTTTGACAGGACCTTATCTGTTCCTTAATAATAATTTGTCCAATATTCATGTGTTTCTTTGCACAATGTTTCTTTTCTCTCACTAGTCTGCATGCACCTGCAGGCAAGGAAAAGAACTATTTTGTTCATTACTACTTATATGACCCAAGATAGGGGCTCAATATATGTATTAATATTTGTTAATAACAAAATGCATTTGTTGTTGGATGAATGAACTGCTCACTTCAAACTCTTGTGTTTGCTAAGTCCCTGGATAAAGAATTTCTGTTATGCACTGTTTTGTGAAATGTGAGATAAAAAGTATTATGAACACAGATAATTTAAATTAGTTAACATATGTAAATGTCTTTTGAAACTTTGCTTGTATAAAACAAATTATCTTTACTAACTAAAAAGTAAACTGTATAATCTTGAAGACATGCATAGTGTTCTTTCAATAGATGAATAATGATAATAGCTTCATTCTGTAGTCTTCCCTGAACAAAGAAAAACAAATATATACATATCTAATACATTGTATTACATACATAAAATATATTTCATCATGGATTATATATTCATCTTTTTATCTCTCTTATCAAGAGCAATTCAGAAACACGCTTTTAAAAATCTTCATATCTCTGGAAATTGTCAACCCAGTGTTTATTACATAGTAGATGCTCAATAGGTTTTATGAAAAATAAATGAATGGCTAAATGCATTTCTTTTCATTTGATTAATGAGTGTCTTTATGGCCATGAGGTGTGGTGACCTAAAGAAATCAAAGACAGGACAGAGATCTAAGATGGCTGATTACTAGCAGCTCAGGATCGTAGCTCCCAGTGAAAGCGTAGAGAACGAGAGGAAGCCACACCTTCAGACGAATTTTTGTTGCTCACGGACCAGGAGATTCCCAGCAGAGTAGCCCCACGGGTCACCAGCGCGACTCTTTTGGCCGGCACGGCAGTTCTTGACACAGGGTAAATGGGACTGGGTCCCCTTTTGGTCGACGTTTGGGGCTCCAGGAAGTCAGAATCGCCTATTCAGCTGATTGAAAAAGGGGCTCAAGAAGGAAGCCAGACCGGAGATTCCCGGGCAGAAAAGCACCACGAATCTTAACTCTGCCGTTTTGGCTGGCGCAGTGGGTTGCTCAGATTCTGGCGCTGGGAATCAACAAGTTGGACGTCCACTCAGAGATCTAATTTGAAAGTCGGTAATTACAAAGACGACAGGTGGATAAATTTACAATGATGGGAAGAAGCCAGTGTAAAAAGGCTGAGAATACCCAAAATCAGAATGCCTCTCTCTCTACAGGGGACCACAGTTCCTCATCAACAAGGGAACATGGCCTGATGGAGAACGACTGCGTTCCATTAACAGACTTAGGCTTCAGAAGGTGGATAATAAGAAACTTCTGTGAGTTAAAAGAACATGTTCTAGCCCAATGTAAAGAAACTAAGAACCTTGAAAAACGATTTGATGAAATCCTAATGAGAATAGACAATCTAGAAAGGAATATAAGTGAATTAATGGAACCGAAGAATACAATACGAGAACTTGGCGAAGTATGCACAGGTTTTAACAGTCAAATTTATCAAGCAGAAGAAAGGTAATAGTCACAAACCAGAGACCATGGCTGGAACGTTCATGTGATTCCTTAAGTCCTGCAGTTTGTAGTGTTTGTTACTATATTGCTGCATAGAAA
>NW_016107334.1:5481427-5546463 GCF_001604975.1 Cebus imitator
AAAAAAGAAAACAGGAGTTGTAACTTTTGTCTCTGACAAAATAGACTTTAATAGTAACAAAGACTAAAAGAAACAAAGAAGGACATTACATAATGGTAAAAGGATCAATGCAACAACAGGAGTCAATGATCATAAATATATATGCACCCAATACAGGAACACCCAGATACATAAGACAAGTTCTTAATGACTTATAAGGACACTTGGACTCCTGCACAATAATAGCGGGAGACTTTGATACCACATTGTTAACATTCGACGGATCAACGAGATAGAAAATTAACAGGGACACAGACCTGGAACAAGTAAACTCAGTGAATATTTACAAAATTCTTCACCCCAGGTCCATAGAACATACATTTTTCTCAGTATCATATTACACGTATTTTGAAAATGACCACATAATTGGAAGTAAATCACTCTTCAGCATTTGCATAACGTTTCACAGACTTAAATGAAATATTGGTTGGCTGTTTGCTATTTTCTTCCCTTATTCCTTCCTGTCTCTGCTGTTAAGCATAATTATCGGCATAAAAGACGTTTTTAAACCTATTTTTAGATTGCATTCCAGCCTGGGTAATAGAGCAAGACTCCTGTTCTCTCTCCCCCTTTCTCTTTCAACAAAAAAAAAAAAAAAATCAAAGATAAATAATAACACTAATTTTAGAACTTCATTTTAAGAAAAGGCTCATCTAAAGGCTTCTGGTAGGATATGATGCTATGCTTTAATAGGTAAAACTGTCATAAGAATAAGAGGTTTCTGAGACTCTGAATCAAGTCCAGGCAAACATAAATAACAATGAAATGATAATACAGTGCATGACCTGTTTGATATTCTTATTACTGTTCTGCAAAATTCCATGAGTAGATTTACACTGCAGCCATTCCAAGCCAATGTCAACATCTTGAGAATTGGTTTCAGTCTTTATTGTAATTGTGTTGTTCATTAAAACATGCAAGATAATGCTGCTTAATCAGAAAATCATTGCTTCTTTGAAATACATGTGAGAGCTATTTTTTTCACTGCCAGATCAGTTGCTTCTGCTAATACAGAAAAACAGATACTTAATGAGACCATTCTGATATAAATCTGAAAGACTGATTAAAAAAGGTATTCAACGTAGGGCCACTCTGACTTTTGGTCCCTTGAAAATAGAGGGAAAAGTGACATACGTTGAACAAAAGAAAAAGAAAAATAAGAACGTTGTCCTTAGAGGCAAATCCAGATTTTGAAACAAAAGTATAAAAGTTTTAAATAACAAGCGTAGAGCTCAAGGTGAAAATCTAAAGTCCCAAATTCTCAAGAGTTTCAAAGAAGGCTTTTGTGTGTGTGCGTATGTGTGTGTGTGTTTAATGATGGCTTACAGGTTAAACAAAGCAAACGGAAAACTTGAAACCTCACACCCAGGTTCACACCCTGTTCCTGAAACTGATGGATGTGTGTCACCGTGAGGAGATAAACTTATTTCTCATTGTCAACTTCATTCCTGTGTAGGTTGTGGATGTAAGAAAAGTCCAGAGTTGAGAGAATAGGAAACCAAAGCCCAAACAACTTAGAAGCAATCAAATATTAATATATTGAGTAGAGGAAGGGCTGGGGTACTTTGCTATCAGGCTGATCAGCTTGTTATAAACAGAACAGCTTTAAACCCCTACTTCACTGTGTTCACTAATCTGGTGGCTGACCCTGTTCCCATTTCTGGGGCTGGGGGAAGGCCCTTGCTATCTGGAGACAATCTGATCAACAGTCCTAACAGGGACTTGGGTTCCCCTTAGGGGGCCTTACTCTCTTCAGGGTGATTGTGTCCTGTGTCTTAAACTCCTGACCCAGTCCAGCTTTTAATTCATTATTCATCAATTTTCTTAGTCCACTTAAAAAAAAGTGGTAGGGTTGCTGCTTAAATAAGAGGGAGTGGAGAGTGGGGAGTAGGGAGAGTGGCATTCTGGAAAAAAAGGACAACCCTGTCAAAACATGACAGCCGATCCAATGCTTGCTTTATACTATTCATAGAAAATGCCAAATTCTGCAAATAGTAACCACATGTACATTGGCTTCACAGACTCAATGTTCTGCTGCAAAATGAGACGTTCTTTATTTTAGTGTGTCATCAAAGGCGGTGAAAATATCATTCTAGCCTTCTAGGCTTAACCCTGTGGACTCTCGATGGGTAGAAGTTTAATATGAGCAGCGCACACACCCAGTCAGCGCGAGAAGCAGCCCTGGCCCACGCAGGTCCACTACACAGAAAGGAGATTCAATTCACAAATCTGTTACCCGGACGTTTTTATTCATAGCCACGAGATCATTACAGCGACAAGCCCACATCTGACGTTTATGATCTTGTTCGCTTTGCCAAAGTGGAGGAGGGGGGCAACAGCTTGGGGGATCTACAGCAGGAGGGAAATGGCACCACTCAGACTCCTGCAAGCTCGTCAGCCAATGCAGGGATTCTGAAGACCTTTTTTCTCGTCCAGGCTCCTCTGGCTGGTGCATTCCAGGTTTTCTTTGGATGCATGAGTACAAGCTTGTTAGCTCAAATCTGTTGTGCAATTGTCCTTTTTGTGTGCCTGGCTGGATTCCCTCGAACTAACATTTAAAAGAGCCCATGCACAGAAATGAACAGGGGATAAAGATTTTGTGCACAACAGACCTGACTCAACCACAACCAGCTGGTGCTACTGCTGAGCACTCCTCTTGCCTAGGAATGCCTCTAGCACCTTCCACGTGACCATTGTCTCTGTAGATGCCTCCTGTTTATCTTCTCCTCAACAAATAGTCTCTGCAGCGCTGCAGTAAATCTCTTGCAGTCTGGAGGCTACAGCCTTTGGTTGTTTGTCCTTTTCCCTCCCTCCGCTTCTCCCTCCTCAGCCTGCCTGTGCTCTGTCTTTGACAATTATCTCAAAATGTCTCTGCTTGGCCTCTTGATGACAAACAAAGAGCCCATAAAAGCGCAAGGAAACTTCTATTTCCATTCAGACTGCAGTACACAGGCAGGGCGGCATGTCCCGGAGAAGGGGCATTTGCCTGATTTGTTTCCCAACTGAGGGGCAGATAACAAATGGCAGGGGCTTCTGCCTACAAGCCATCATGACACAGAACCCAACTCATCCTTTTTAATGGCAATAAATAAATGACGGAAGTTTTAGCCACCAGACTAGTGAATTGGTGGTTAAGCCTCAGGCTTTTATCTCCCTGAC
Organism: Cebus imitator; assembly: GCF_001604975.1. NCBI lineage: Eukaryota > Metazoa > Chordata > Mammalia > Primates > Cebidae > Cebus > Cebus imitator. The sequence goes on from NW_016107334.1 coordinate 5,484,626, forward strand.
CCCTGTTTGAACTCAACCTTGGTTCCTAAGTGCAGGGCAGACAAAGTGGGGTAGGAGGAAGGTTTCTTATCGACATGAACACCCCATCCAGCTCAACATAAAAGAAATATGATGCCATGTGTGCGCCTGTGACTCGGAGCAGAAGAGGGTAGGGGAAGGATTTGTTGGGACAAAGTGAGAAGGGAGTTAAATACCAGCTACTATTTCTGAATGTGTATCCCCACAGCTTAAGAGTTTAATAGCGAACGTATTAACAAATTCCACTAGCATTTATAGAAGGAGGCAATTATCAGTTGTGTACACACTGCTGGAGGCAGAAGTTTAAAAAGACAAACTGAGGATGTTGGAAATGAGGAAGCCCAATGCTGACACTAGCCTGGGGAAATACGTATTGAGCCATGGATACGCTAGTCACTGTGTTACAACACTTTATGTGCATTACTTCATTGAATCCTCACAACAATTTTATCAATCAGGTACTCTTGTTTTCTAATTTTATAGATGAGGAAGCTGTGATTTAGAGAGATTATATAACTTATCTAAGGTTACATGAGTGGCAAATGAAGCCAGGATCAAAATCCTCATCTAACTCTGTATTATATCACTTTCATGAAAAAAGTGCTTACTGCGTGAGATTCTCTAGTTTAATAGATGGTGACCCCATTTCCCAGTCAAGATTCCATATGCACATTCTGGCAATTCCAAATGTATTCATCAGAACTGTGGGTCTGACTGTTTGACATTAAGATCATATTATCTTTATGCAGTCCATTTTCTTAACTGAAAAATGAGTACCATCATAATGATCTTCAATGTCTCTTGGTCTGACAGTTTTCAAAACGGTTTGGAGAATAAATATCTATATGAAAACTAGGTTTGGATGCCTTATTGGTGATAATTGTTCATCATGCCTTCCAGCAAGATTCGCAAGTACTTTGTCTAAGCCAGGCTTCCAACATTGCCAGTAACACGTTGAGTTCTAGAGTAGTTCTATTCTAATTAGGTAAACAGTACGACTCTAAATAGGAACAAGGCAAAGGGTGGATGTTGTTTGGTAGTGGTTGCTAAGGTGGATGAACAAGAAACATTGATCACATGGGATAGTGTACGTATTTGATGCCACAGATATGCTTTCTGGTATAACAGTTAAGAGCAAGTAAGCATTTTAGGCATTTGTGTGTTTGTTTTATTTTATGCAAAGGAAAAGCTTGGATAACCTGGTTGTTGGAAGATCTAATGTCATGTCCCTAGCTACTTTCCTACAAACCAACCCACCTGCTCCATTAAGACAGACCTCTGGGTCTAGGCTGGTTGTATGGTTGTCTGAATAAGACCAGTGGAGGTATGATTCACCTAAGCAGCCTACTACAAGTTAATAAAGAGTGGCCTTTAGCTACAATGACCCAAGTCTTAGGGAGTCTTTGAAAGGAGAAACCATGAAATACCTGGGTATGTGACTTAGGAATTGTAACATACCCAGGTATTTCATTGCTGAATGGACAAACCTAGTCATCTTATGTCCCAGCTTCTGTTTACTCCCAGTCCCTCTATCCCAACAAAATTACCCCTAACCATGCCTCCCATTTTAGCTTCCAAGGTTGCTGTTTTCTCTCTCTTTTTCCTTAAGGTTCACAGCTGACTCTCCTCTGAAGTATGCATTAAGACCTACATCAACCCTTTGCCTGACTGATTCTGTCGACTAGCAGAAAAGATGCTCTGACAGGAAATACTCGGGCTTGAATTTAACTGCACTTCAGCTTCAATTCTAAAATCCTGACTCAGTAGCATTTTGTCTTTGTCTCCTTTGCCAAGTTTTCTAGCTTCTTAAACATCTCAATTCCCCCATTTCCCGAAGTCACAAAAAAACGGAACTTATATTTATAGTATCCAATGACACATCTAAATGGACTTGTAGTTGATGCCCATTAAATGTGAATTCCTTGCTATTTACATGCACACCTTGTTTTCTTACACCTCACCTTATTGTGCTTTGCAGATATGTTTTTTACAAACTGAAGGTTTGTGGCAGCCCTGCATTGAGCAAGTCCATTAGTGCCATTTTTCCAAAAGCATGCGCTCATTCTATGCCTTAGTGTCAGCATTTTTAACAATAAATTATTTTTTAATCAAGGTGTGTACTTTTTTAGATATAATGCTGTTGCACACTTAATCGACTACAATATAAAGTAAACATAGCTCTTCTATGTATTAGAGACCAAAACATTTGTGTGACTCTATTGCAATATTTGCTTTATTGCAGTGGTCTCTGCCTGTCCATACAGATCTTACAGATGCACCTTATTTTGCTCTCCACTTCCTCTATAAAAGAAATGCAGAATGTTTATCTACTATGCTACTTACTATAGGAATCAGACACCATAAACACTTTGCTAATCAACAGGATGGAAGAATTAGCTAATAAATTCCTTCACAGACACATGCAAAGTTTTGGCCAATATGTGACCTCCTTAGGAGGCAGGGCATAAAACTGAAGTTTCTTTTACTTGGGGAAAGTTTCTTCACTCTTCTTCCTGTAGTAATATGATTAATTAGCATGGAAACTTGTTTTAAGAAGCTTCCACACACACGGATGAAAAAAATAAGTTCACTAGGAATAAAGCAGGGCCCAAAAGTATGAAAGTATTTATTTGAATGGTTTCATTCCCTATCCCAGGGGGTATCTAGCATGCAGGATTGGTCTGGGTAAGTAACCTAAGGGTTGAAGGGAGTTCAAAAGAGCTCGACCAGGATGGAAACACAAACCCAAGCAGTGAACATCACCTAGAGAAGCTGAAAGCACTTCAGATCTGGCTCTTTTTCTAGACTTTAGAAGAACAAAGGTCATGGAAATTTGTTATTGGCAAGACTATAAATGTCTAATAAAAATAACCTGATTATGAGCTTTTTTTTTTAATTTCAGGTTTTACACAAATGCCTCAGCAGAGAGTTTTAGATTTTTTCTTACTCTGAACATACTCCCCCATTTTCCTGGCAATATGTCTTCATGTTTCTTCAAAAAGCCATTCAAGAGTATTTTAAGTAACAGTTTTAAACCTCCCCTCTGTTTAAAAAAAAAAATTATAAAATTGCTGAAGAGAAATAAGATTGCTTTCTGACTCCTGTAAAAATTGGGGATAATGTTTAACAACAGAAACCAAATGGGAATGCTCAGTTTAAATTCTGCACAGCCATGGCAACAACCAAATTCCCAAGAATTCCTTCCTCATTGTCCCAGTGAGGCAGCAGCAGGTTCAGCTACCGGATGAGCTTTTGGGAACCCCCTGGTAATTTACTGCCAGCAAAGAGCTATAGATGGAATGACAGCTGCCCATGCCAATGAGGTCACACAGCGCAGGGCAGCTTTCCTACCCCTGACTGGGCCTCAGCCTTGTTGACAGGAGTGGCATTACAGAACATGCAAGGTCTCCAAATAGCCCTTCTCCTCCAGGTCACATTGTCTCCTTTTTTACTTGTGCCAAAGTCCTTCCCATGTTTATGCAACGGAAGTAAAATTTATACTTGGGCAGCTTTAAAATGCTGACATTCCATGTTTACAGGGATTGTTTACTCAGAAAATTAATCAGTTACAGTTTTAAATTTTAATTAAAGAATGTTTTCCGGTGTTACTGCAAAACAGACAAAAGCTCATAAAATGTATGTTTGACTGCTGTTTGTGTGTTGCCTTTGGATCAAGGCACAGTCTTGAGATCAATCATGCATGATATTTTTGTGAACTTTCTTTTAACAGAACAGCCTTTCACATAAACTTGGTTCCTTAAAAAATATCCGTCAAAATAAAAGTCATTCTGAGAAACTCTGTGGAATTTCCTCTTCCTTTCTAATCGGCAACAAACTATTTTGTACTTGGTCTGTAAATAAAAATATGGGAGGGAAGTAAGCACTCAGTTGTGCAATAGGTTGCTTTTTGCAATGAACCAGAATTAACTTCATAGGAAGTTAGCCATTCTGCTCACATATTGGTCAAGAGAGAATTATTGGTTCAGTGAACACTGGCATGGTGCAAATATTTTGGTTCCAAGATGGTGATGTATGAGAAGCATATTCTTAAGCTTTCTCTTATATATTTTCATTTTATTTCTTCTTTACCTTGTTTTATCTAATTATAAAAGAAATATGTGATTCTGATACAAACAAGGAGAAAACTACATGAATTAAGAGTTTTAATAACCTCTCTCAGTATAATGAACACATCTCTCTGTTTTTGTCAATGCATCTACTAAAATGATTTATGTATTTATTTGCATAAAACCCTTATAAATGCCAAATAGCTCATCAAATGCGCATAATCTTTGCCCACTGAGGCTCAAAATCTAGTGTGAAAACTACTGATAATAGTTATTATTATATCTCAAATTAAAAGAATGCATACTAGCAAATAAAATTTGCAAAATCTTGAAGCTAAATAGATTTATCACAGAATAGTTACCAGTATAGAAAGTATAATAGTACATGTTGTTATAGGTTATATATTGAATAATGGCTCTATTTTTAATTTATTTTTCTTCTCTTTATTATTATTTTTGGTGGGATTCGTGTGACTTTTCTTATTTTACTAATGTCTTACAGTAAGTGTGAGGCGTAAAGACAGGGATGTGGTAAAGGTAAGGAAGGAGAGGAAAGTATCTTTCAAGGTCCTTGAACTATTCAAGCATGTGCTAGGATAAGAAAGTTCAATAAAAGCATCATGTACTTACCACCGGAGCTCTTAAAGGAGACCTGGAACAGAGACGGGGCAACTCCTCAGTTCTGGCAGAAGTGACTGCTGGACAGAGAACAAATCCTGCATCAGCCTTGGCACACGTGAAAGACAGGGCAATGCAGATGCTACACAGTTGGGCAGATGGAAGAGCTGACTGTCCAGAATCTACTTCTAGCAAGCGAGTAGGCACATGCACACACCTCCTCTGGTCTGAGTGTCTCTTCCTCTCTGGCAGGACCCTACCAACTGTGCAGCCATGGGGTAAACGTTGGGGAAGTCTTTTAGAAAAGAGAAAGATTTCTTTTTTATAGAAAAAGAAATATTTTTGCTGGTGGTGTTGATTGACCAGAAGTGGTTTCTTTTTTTTTTTTTTTTTTTTTTGAGTCGGAGTCTTGCTCTGTCCCCAGGCTGGAGTGCAGTGGTGCAATCTCGGCTCACTGCAACCTCCGCTTCCTGGGTTCAAGCGATTCTTCACCTCAGCCTCTCCAGCAGCTGGGACCACAGGCGCGTGCCACCATGCCCGGCTAATTTTTTTGTATTTTTAGTAAAAACGGAGTTTCACCATGTTGGCCAAGAAGGTCTCCATCTTTTGCCTCGTGATCCGCCCGCCTAGACCTCCCAAAGTGCTGGGATTACAGGCGTGAGCCACTGCGCCCGGCCGGAAGTGGTTTCTTTTACTTTGGGGCAGTAGCATTGTGTTCTGGAGACAAGATATCCTACACTTAGTACTCGCAAAAGGCATAGGGGAGTGAAAGCACGGCCTCTTTAGGACCGAGACTAGCGGGAAAGGGAATATATGGATTCTAAGGGTAAGGACACGAAAAAGTTAATTCTATATATCACCACAAATGAACTGACACATAAATGACATTTTGGCCTTTTCCACTCATAGAAACACTCACTTCTTCTACTTTATACTACTAAATCTAAGTTCAGCTTAATCACAGTTGGGAATAACTATTTACTGTGCTTCTAAAGTAAAGGTGAAAAGCTACATCCTTAATAGTTTTTCCCCCAATTAAATGGATTTGTATAAGCTGAAAGCCTGAAGTCTAGGGATTCTTTTCGTTATTTTATTTGTTGGGGGAAACCCTTAAAATTCGTCACTGTCATTTTTTTAACCTACAGGATTGAAAGAATATGAAATGGTCAGGGATAAGTCATTACACGCATCACAGACATGGTCAACAAGCATCTGATTTTACCCACTGACGAAAGAGCGCACGAAGGCCAGCTAGTCCAGCAGCGACTGTACCTTCTTCTCCAGGTCCAGGCGGAACAGCGTGGCGACGTCCACGTCGCGCTGCTGTGCCTTCAGGGCGCGCTCGGCACCTTGGCGTCCGCGGCGCTCCTCCTGACAGAGCACCCGCAGCCGCCTCACCTCCTTAGCCAGCCCGTGGCGTCCAGCAGGGCCTGCGCGTGCGCGCGGAGCTCGCTTCCTCCAGCTGCGCGCGCATGTCACGCAGCTCGCGCTGGAGAAGCTCGCCGACGCACGATGGTTCGGCGTGGCGCTGCCTGGGCGTGGCGCTGCCTCAGCACGGCCAACTCGGCTTCCAGGGCGCGGTTCTGCGTCTCCAGCTGATGCATATCTCGATGAACACGACGAAGCGGTCGTTGAGGCCCTGCAGCTGCTCCTCGTTGGTGCGGATGATCTTGTACTCGTTGGTGCACGCCGCCGCCTGGCTCAGGTTCAGCCGTTTGGACGCCGGCGGCAGGGGATAGGCCAGGCCGAGGCCGAGCGACGAGGCCGAGGAGCAGGCGGTCGAGGAGGCCACATTGTAGCGGGAGAGCGACTGCGAGCTGAAGCCACCCGCACCGCCGGCCCGGGAGAAGCGTGCAGACAGGCGGGAGTCGTCCCTGAACACCTTGAGGTAGGAGGAGGTCCCCGAACACCTTGAGGTAGCACACTACCTGTGCTCCGAGCAGAAGCTCATGGTGCCGGGATGCAGGGAGGGCAGGCAGGAGTGCGGCTTCGGCTGGAGCTACAGAAAGGAGAGGTGTGACAGGCGGGGCCATATTTTCTTTTTTATTGTTGTTTGAGACGGAGGTCTCACTTTGTTGCCCAGGCTGCAGTACTGAGGCACGATTATAGCTCCCTGGAGCCTCAAACTCCTGAGCTCAAGGAATCCTCCTGCCTCAGCCTCCCAAGTAGCTAGAGCTCTAGGTGTTTGTCACCATACTTGGATAATTAAAACAAACAAAATTTTTTTTTTTTTTTTTTTTAAATAGATACAAGGTTTCACTATTTTGCCCAGACTGGTCTTGACCTACTGGCGTCAAGGGATCCTCCCTTCTCAGACAACCAAAGCAGTGGGATTACAGGCATGAACCACCATGCCCAGCCCTTTTTAAATAAGTAGTAGTGTATCCTAGAGCTCTTTCAGAGTCAGTTCACATAGCACGACCTCATTCCTTTTTAATACAACCTACAATACTATTGGATGAGTCCTCTAGTCATGTCTCTACCTTTTGAAAAATAAATCTTCTCACACTGGCTGCTGAATCATTTGGGCATGACACTGGCAGCCTTTCATAGTCTCCTAGATATCTGGCATAAAAATATGTTCTAACACCATCTTGTATGTTTCCTACTCCAGTCATGTGATCAGCCACTTCTCCAAGATGAGCTGGTTCCTTTTAGTAGGGAATTGTACTTAGAGACTGCAGTCTGGGAGGTAGGAGTGCTCATTGTTACTGGGTTGTTCATTGTTTCTTTTTAGTGCAAAAACAAAATGTTTTGTTTATAAGATAAAATATATTCAGAGTTTGTATTAATACTTCCTATTCAAGTTCAGGATTATGAGATTTTCAGTAAACCACATGTACTCTGTTTCACACTGAGACTTCTGATTTTCAAGATCAATGAGGTTGACAGGATTAGAATATCACTTACTTGTTCTCTTTATTCCACATTACCCCTAGATCTGCCTCAAAATAGCAATACTAAACGTGACCACCAACATCTTTTGTAATATAGTTCTTTTTTTCTTTAAGTTATTCTCCAGAGGTGGGTGCAAATATTGCATTTTACCAAAAATATAGTCTTTCTGGATTACTACTTAATCTGGCAATATGTATTACGTTTCTTGTAAAAAAAAAAAAAAAAAAAAAAAAAAAAAAAAACCCTCCAAATCCATTAATCCAGGAATTATACTTCTAAAACTTTGTATCAACAATAAAAAAATCTGGACAAAATGTTATTTTTCAACACAAATTTCCTATTTATTACGGGAAAAAAATAGAAGTAGCCTTCTGTCCAAAAATATGAAAGTAGTTAATTAAATTGTGATGATTTATCCCTTAGAATATTTTACATGTGTTACAAATAAGTAGGAATAAATAACCAATAGAACCAAATGATTTCAGCATTTTTGTAGAATAAGAAGAAAGGCAGAAGAAGACAGATGTAAAAATATGAAAATCCCCAAATTACCGCTGGAGAACACTACAGAACAATCTAAGAATGTTAGATGAAGCCAGGTAGGGACAGGCATAGGGATTGGGGGATCAGGGGAGCTGTGGCTTCCCATTCAAGCATACTAGGGTAAGGTCTGAGCCAGCTGAAGATGTCTGAACTATAAAATATTTTTCTTTTTAAATTTTAAACTCTGTATTGAGACGTAATTTCAAATGCACAGAAAAATTACAAGAATTAATACAAAGAACACCCAAGCCCGGTGCGGTGGCTCACGCCTGCAATCCCAGAACTCTGGGAGGCCAGAGCCAGTGGATCACCTTAGGTCAGGAGTTTGAGACGACCCTGACCAACCTTTTTCCATGATTAGAAGCTTCCTCAGACCTTCCCCAATGCAGAAGATGCTATGCTTCCTGTACAGCCTGCAGAACCAAGAGTCAATTAAGCCTCTTTTATTTATAAATTACCAAGTCTCAGGTATTCCTTAGTAGCAATATGAGAACAAACTGATACAAAAAAATAGTACTAGGAGTAGGATATTGATGTAAAGATACCTGAAAATGTATAAGCAGTTTTGTAATTGGGTAAAAGGGAGAGGTGGAAAAGAGTATGAAGATCTCAGAAGGAGACAGGAAGATGAACGAAAGTTTAGAACGCTTTAGAGACTAGATAAATTGTTCTGACCAAAATGCTGATAGAAATGTGCACAGCAAAGTCCCGGCTGAAGAGATCTCATATGGAAATAAAGAATTTATTTGGAACTAGAACAAGGGTCACTTTTGTTAGGCCTTAACAAAGAACTTGGCTGTATTGTGTTCCCGCCCTAGGGATGTGTATAACTTTAAACTTGAGAATGATGATTTAGGGTACAGTATCTGGCAGTAGGAATTTCTAAGGAGAAACATGTTCAAGATTTGTCATGAATGGTTTAGCACCATGCCTTTGGTGCTGTTCTCATGATAGTGAGTGACTTCTCATGATATCTGGTTATTTGAAAGTACTCGATATTCCCCTCCTTGTTCTCTTTTGCTCTTGCTCCTGCCATGTGGGATGTCTTGCATGCCCTTCACTTTCTGTCATGAATCCACTATGCATCCTGTGCAGGCTGCAGAACCATGAGACAATTAAACATCTTTTATTCATAAATTACCTTGTCTAAGGTATTTATTTGTAGCAATGTAAGACCATAGTAGTCCACAGTGTTACTTGTTCCCATCTTTATGTCCATGTGTACTTAAATGTTTAGTTTTCACTTATAAGTGAGAACATGCAGTATTTGGTTTTCTGTTTCCATATTAATTCCTTTAGGATTATGGCCTCCAACTGCATCCATGTTGCTGCCAAAGACATATTTTGTTCCTTTTTGTGGCTGTGTAGTACACATGGTGTGTATGCACCACACTCTTTATCCAGTTCACCATTAATGGGCATCTAGGTTGATACCATGTCTTAGCTATTATGAATAGCATTACAATTAATATATCTTTTTGATAGAACAATGTTTTCTTTTGTATGTATACCCAGCAGTGGGATTGCTGGATTAAATGCTGTTTTAAGTTTTTTGAGAAATCTCCAAACTGCTCTCCACCATGGCTGAACTAATTTCCTCCCACCAACAGTGGGCGTAACACCAACAGTGCATAGGCATTCACTTTTTTCTGTAGCCTTTGCTGGCATTTGTTATTATTTGACTTTTTAATGATAGCCATCCTGACCATACCGATAACAAGCCATAAAATTAAATTGATAATAAAAAACCTGTCCACCAAAAGCAGCCCTGGGCTAGATGGTTCACAGCTGAATTCTATCAAATGAACAAAGAACTGGTAGCAATCCTACTGAAACTATTCCAAAAATTGAGGAGAAGGGACTCCTCCCTAACTCATTCTATAAAGCCAACATCAGCCTGACACCAAAATCAGGAATAGACATACACAAAAAAGAAAGCTAATAGCCCTGATGAACAATTCTAAACAAAATTCTAGCAAACTGAATCCAGGAGCACATGGAAAAGTTCATACACGATAATCAAGTATTATTCCTAGGCTGCAAGGCTGTTTAAACATATGCAAACCAGGAAATGTGATTTTCCACGTAAAGGGAATTAAAAACAAAAACCCTATAATCATCCCAATGGGCGTGGAAAAAGCTTTTGGTACAATCTAGTATCCCTTTATGATGCAAAGTTCTCAACAGACTGGGCATTGAAGGAACATACCTCAAAATGTTAAGAGCCATCTATTACAAACACAAAGCTAACATCTTATGGAATGGCCAAAGCTGGAGCCATTCCCTTGAGAACTTAAATAAGTAAGAATGCCCACTCTCATCACCCCTATTCAATATAGTACTTGAAGTCCTAGCCCGAGCAATCAGTTAAGAGAAATAAAAAAACATCCAAATAGAAAAGAAGTAAAATTATCTCTCTTTGTTGACAATATGATTCTACACCTAGAAAATCCTAAAGACTCTGCCAAAGGGCTCCTAGGACTGATAAACAATGTCAGTAAAGTTTTAAGATACAAATTCAATGTACAAAAATCAGCATTTCTATACATCAGTAATGTTCAAGCTGAGAGTCAAATCAAGAACCTAATCTCATTTACAATAGCCACAAAAAATGGAAATACCCAGGAATACAGCTAACTAATGAGGTAAAGGATCTCTTCAAGGAGAAACGTAAAATACTGCAAAAAGAAATCAGAGACAACACAAATAAATGGAAAAATATTCTATGCTCATGAATAGGAAGAATCACTATTGTTAAAATGGTCATAATGCCCCAAGCAGCTTACAGATTCCACACTATTCCCATCAAATTATTCCATTCTTCACAGAATTACAAAAAAACTATTCTGAAATTCGTATGGAATCAGAAAAATAGCCAAAGCAATCCAAAGAAAAAAGAGCAAATCTGGAGACATTACACCACCTGACTTCAAACTATACTACAAAGCTAAAGCAACCAAAACAGCATGATACTGGTACAAAAACAGACACATAGACCAATGAAACAGAAGAGACAAACATCCACAACCATCTGATTCTCAACAAAGTTGACAAAGGAAGCAATAGGTAAAGGATTCCCTTTTCAGTAAATGGTGCTGGAATAGCTGTTTACCCATATGCAGAAGAAGGAAAATGGACCCCACTCTCTCACCATATACCAAAATAGCTCAAGATTAAATATTTAAATGTGAGACCTCAAACTATAAGAATCTGAGAAGAAAACATGGGAAACATCCTTGTTGACTTCGACCTTGGCAAATAATTTTTGACTAAATCCTGAAAAACAATTACAAAAAAAAAAATTGGCAAATGAGACCTTATTAAACTAAAGAACCACTGCATGGCAAAAGAAGCTACTGTATCTATAGAGTAAACAGACAACCTACAGAATAGGAGGAATTATTCATAAAGTATACATCTGACAAAGGTCTGATATCCAGAATGTATAAGAAATTTAAACTAATCAACAAGTAAAAACAAACAATCCCATTACAAAATGGGCAAAGGACAGAAACAGACACTTCTCAAAAGAAGACAAGTGGCCAAGAAATATGGGAAGAAAGGCTCATCATCACTAATCATCAGAGAAATGCAAATCAAAACTATAATGAGATATAGTAACACATTGGTTAGAATGGCTCTTATTAAAAAGTCAAATATTAACTCCATTTCTGATTAAAGAACCATAGTCAATTAGTTACAGTAGGAAAGTTTTTTTAACCTGTTAGTTACTTTTAAAAATAAAATAAAAACTTAAAACTTACAGCCACCTGAAAAAGAATACGCTTCTCTAAAATAAGTGGAAAAAAAAAGATGTATGCCCACAAGCTCTACTTTTATTTCATATACTGTTGAAGAACCTAGCCAGTGAAATAATACTGAAAAAAATGTTACTGGTAAAAAAATGGAAACAGATGAATTAAAATAATTGTTTTAAATGATACACTCATAAAAACCAACACATAGCTAAAGACAAATTATTAGAAATAATGAAGAGTTTAATAAGGTTGCTAGATATATAACAGGATGGGGTTGAATATACGACATCAAAATACCTATTTCATCATTCATTGAAAACGCAATTGTTTGGCACAAGGTAGACCAAAAAAAATAGTTCTTGAACTGGCTGTGCAGGCATTTATGAATAATAATAGTTTGAAAATTGTTTATAAACTGAAAATGATACTATGAAATTTGAATACCTTAATTGTGAAAAAAGTTAATTAAGCTTTGAGTTCATGGGCTGAAGAGATCTTTAGTGCTCCATTTCCAAGTGCTCAATTTCCAACCCTAACTCCAAAAATTCTCTAGGAAGCTTTTTCTTCATTTATCTCCTGGTCAACTCTAAACATCCTCTGTGTTCAGATAGTACCTCTTATAAACATCAATTTGCACAACAATATTACTTTTGTCTACTATTTATTTTCATATTTATTCTTAAAACTGCACTAAGCTATTTGATGTTCTGAATTATCTTTGTATCTCCAGAGTCGGGCAAAGTGTCACGTTCATATTAAACATTCACTAATGATTATATAATCAACCAATAAATGAATAACTAAACAGATACATACATACATTCTCAGTTTACTGGCATATTTTATAAGACACATACATTGGAAACAGATGATGAAACTAATCCAGTTGAGTAATGCCAAAATATTCAGTATCTGATAAAAGGTGGAATTTTTCCCTTTTGTGCTCACTGGACTCCTACTGAGATTAACTTCATTTTTGGATAGAGAATTTGAGCATGCACCTGTGGCCCTCTGTATCAGTCTCTATTCCATAGTTTTGCCCCAATATGGGGTAGGATTACTGAAGGGAAGGATTGATGGAACAGTAAGAAAAATGTATAGAGGGCTGTTCTTAGGCTGTATAACTCAGAGAATAAGCATTCCTCCTGTATCTCGTTACTTGCCAGGGCTGTGATGCTAGACTGCTTAGTGAGACAATATGGGTTACAGAGTTTTGTAAAACATCTTAACCAGGCTAGGCACAGTGGCACACACCTGTAATCCCAACACTTTGGGAGGATGAGGTGGGTGGAGCAGTTGAGGTCAAGAGTTCAAGACCAGCCTGACCAACGTGGTGAAACCCCATCTCTACTAAAAATAAAAAAACAAAAAAAAAACAAAATTAGCCAGGTGTTGTGGTACATGCCTGTAATCTCAGCTACTTGGGAGGCTGAGGTAGAAGAATTGCTTGAAACCGGGAGGCAGAGTGAGCCTAGATCACACCATTGTGCTTCTGCCTGGGTGACAAGAGTGAAAAAAAAAAATAGATAAATAAACATCTAACCAAACCACTTTGTCAAATATTGAGCCTATTTCTAATATTAAATGTTTTGTTATCATTTTATAAACATGAGAAATTATTAAAAGTACCATATCTTAAAACTATAATATGTTTTTCCTATTAAATAAATTGACGAAGGTAATGAGTTGGTCTTGTGGAAGTAAGTCAGTATTCCTTGTGTTCTCTGTGTATATTTCCTTATCTATTTTTTTGTTCCTGTATTTAAAGCATTCAATTCCTACTTTGCCTTGCTGCTTCTTTATTTTTTTTTAATTAGAATAAATATTTCATTTCATTCTCTCCTTGCTTGCATAGTTTCTGGGCAAAAACAGATGCAATTCTAACTTAGCTACTCCATAGGTAAGATGTTTCCCCACTCTCCTTGGCCTTTTTAGGATTTTTTTTTGTTGTTGTTCTTGATTTTTTGGAATTTAAATACATAAGTAAGTGGAGTTTTAGTTTCCTGTTGGTTAGTTAATTGGTTGATTGATTGCTTTTTGTTGTTGTTGTCATTTTGGCATTTATCTTGCATAGTGTTTCCCAAGACTCCTGGAATTTTGAGTTGATATCTGACATTAATTTGGATAAATTCTCAATCATTATTGCTTTAACTATTTCTCCTGTTTATTTTTCTTTTTTCTTTCTTTCCATTTTTCCCATTACATGTAGGTTACACCATTTTAAGTTGTCCCATGGTTCCTGGATATTTTTAATCATTTGATCCAGTCTTCTCTTTTCTGTTTGTTCATTTTTATAGTTTTTCCAGTTTGGCAGTTTCTGTTGATACATCTTTAATTTCAGAGATTGTTTCCTCAGCTGTATCCAGTCCATTAATGAACCATTCAAGATCATTCTTCATTTCTGGTATAGTGTATTTGATCTCTAGCATTTCTTTTTGATTCTTTCTTATAATTTCTTCCTCTCTGCCTTTAATGCCTATTGGTTCTTACATGTTGTTTACTTTTTCATTTGGAAACATTACATATTAATCACAGTTATTTTAAAATCTGGTTTAATAATTCCAACATTCCTACCATACTTGAGTCTTATTCTATTTTTTTTAGAAGAAGAAGAAAGAGAAAAAATTAAAAAAAAAAAAAAAAAAAGGGGGGGGGGGAGAAAGGGGAAGAGGAAGAGGGAGAGAGAACAGGGGTGTTGCTTTATTGCCCAGGCTAGAATGCAGTTTAAAAATGGGTATGCCTGTAATTGTGTTTAATAATAGAGACATGGAAAAAAAAATGAGGGGAGAAAATAACAAGCAGCCAACCAATATTTCATTTAAACCTGTAAATAGGTGTGTTATGGTACTGATAAGAGTGTATATTTTGTGTATTTAAAGTGGAGAGTTCTATAAATGTTAATTAAGTCTACTTGTTCCTGATCTGAGTTCAAGTCCTGGATATTGATGTTAATTTTCTGTCTCATTGATCTCTCTAATATTGATGTTGAAGTCTTGCTTCTTCTTTCTTATTAATTCCTCTCCATTGTACTCTTCCTCTAAGCTGTTTGTGCTTGTGCCAATGGACCAATTTTGTAAAGCTGGTTTTCCGTTATGATTATGACTTGCAAGATTATGATTTTTTTTGTTTCTTCACCTTATTTTATTGGTCTTTGGCCAATTAGGTAATGTCAAAAAGAAACAGTAATGATATCATTGGGTACACTAGACAGTATATTTCCTTTCTCTAACCCAGAGGTTTTCATAGTCTTTTGTTGATGGTAGCCTTAAGGATAGAAATGTCACCTTAAAAAATATCTCAAGGATCTAAACTGAATTCGCTTTGAAACTTTATTATATTACTGGACATGTACAAGTATGTCAAGTCCTCAATTAATAGATGAAATATTATCTCCTTTTTCAGTCTTAAATGTCTTCCAAAGGGTTTCATGGACATGCAAAATAGTTGGTTGATATTTTGGGGACTATCCATGGAAGTAATTGAGTGCACTGGCTAAGAGTATTTTTTGTGCTAATTAAATATTCCAAATTTCTGTCAAGATTATTGTCACCTATTTAATGGCTCATTGAGTTTACAGTCTATGCAAGTTCTCTTTCATCAGTAATGTTAGGACATCCGTTCTAGAAATGACAAATTAGAGAGCAAGCTAAAAGGATAAAAGACCTTCTGAAGATTATTTACATTTCAAATTTTTGACATGGATAATTCTGTTCATTGATGAGATAAAGAATCTGGCCAGCTTGGAAGATTAATTTCCTTCAAAGAGTTCACTTACACTTATTTTACAAAAGTAAGGCTTGGAAACTTATGCTAAAAAAATGATTTTGTGCATTTAAATGGATCTATGCAGAAAATTTAATACCTTTCATATAGTTGGTAAATCTTATCTTCAATAGAAATTTTTATTGCGTTTACTAAAAATAGTTGAAACATGGACTCATGAATAAAGTTTAACATTTCCCATGTGAAAGAGAATGAGAAAGAGAATGTGAACACATTAGAAGTTGAGCATACAAAGAATTCATGTGTTCATTCAACAAATTATGATTAATCAATGGCTATATGCTAGAGATTATATTGCACCATAAGTATACATTGGAGAATAAAATGGGCATTAAAAAAACTTCATTTTGCTTACAGTATAGTTGGACAGATAGAGAATAAACAAACATATAAATGATGACTATTGATAAGGTATGAAAAAAATACTGACACAATACCATAAGGGAAGAGCAGAGGTAGGTGAAATGGTAATGACATTTAAGCAGAGATACAAGGGAAATAGGGACTGAGCCAGTCAAAATCGAAGGAAAGGTCAATGGAAATGGCTCTGCTACCACATGACAGAATAAAGATTTCAATCCAGATTTTCAGACTCCAAATTCAATGCCTTATTTCCCTCATTTACCCATAATACTTGGACTGTATTTTTCCTTAAATAATAAAGACATCGTAATCTAGATACTTTAGTCTTCAATTATTTTCAATTCTCAGTTGTTGTGGTTAAAGATAAAAATACAAAGAAGTCATTTTTAAATACCAGCTCTATCTTTTTTCTTTTAATAATCCGTCCAGATTCAGTGCTGGGACACGGTTTTATGCGGCTATGACTGCAGAATTGCATGGGGTCATACTTTTAGACTGACGTGAGTGGTCAAGGCAAGCTGAACAACCAATTTAGTTGATTTTGGTTTAATAACTCGACCGGTCATTGGACTGAATTGACCAGAAGGCACTGGCAAACAGAGTGAGTTATCTTTTTCTAGAGGATGCAAGCTATGTGCTGGAAGCTGTTACTAAGTATTTCAGATTGCATGGGTAGTATTCTGCTACTGAAGTGACAAAACATTTTGAATCAACTTTATGTGAAGAATGTGGTAATTTCAGGGAGATAAAGGCAATATCTGTGTTTTCACAGTTGTACCCCTTGGACCTCTTCGGTTGTAATTGGCAAAAATTGACCCTGATTAAATTAAGCAAAAAAGAAGTTCATAAAAGGATATTAAATAGTTCACGTTAGGGAGGAGATGAGAATTGAGCAAGAGAGAAAAGCACAGGACACCTAGTAGCTAATCAGTGTTGTATTCAGATTGTGGGGACCCAGTTGGATCAGGCTAGTATCTCAGTAGTTTGGTTAAAGTGTTTCAGAGACAGAGAGAGAGAGAAGCTGGATATTTCTGTTATGACTGTTACTACTGCTACTGCTGCTACTACTGTTACCCACTACGTTAATATATGACATTTAATGAGATTTTACTCTGTTGTACTAAGCATGTTATGTGCCCACACAACCTGGCAATTAGTAACATGAGTGTCTCCATTTAACATAAGAGGAAGCCACAGCTTGAAGAGATTAACCTTTCACAAGGTCACAAGGCTAGCAGGTGGCAGAATCCAAAATTTGCTCTGTATGAAACCAAAACTGTGTTCTTAATGTCTATTCTAAATATTTCATTCAATCCACCTAAAATAATAAGATGGCTGGTTAGTTAATGGCATTCAAGGAAAAGTAGTCAGTAGGAGAGTTAGTTGGTTTTTTTGTTTGCTTTCATTTTTCTCTAGGTCCTTTCCTCCTGTAGGCCCTTGTCAATGTATGCCTATGATTCAAAATCCAATGCATGTGATTTTCAATTTTCAGCTAAATCATACCATCTACTACTAAAGACAGTAAGTAATTGACCATAAGGAAAAAGAGGAAAAGTTTCCAAGAGTTGTTTTTAAAGTATCAGTGAAACTCAGTTAAGACTATGCAACATACTGGTTATGTGTTGAAAGAAGCAGAATACTTTTCTTGCTGTGTAAAAATTATAAACACAATTTTTGAAGTAAAAGCCCTCTAAAAGATTTCTATTTCCATAATGTTGCCAACTCCAACATCCAGCCCTTGAAATGAGAAACACAGAATTACTGATGACTGAATTCTGGAAAGAAAAATAGTAAGGTGGCAATTAAAAATGGTAAATTTAATATCAGATTCATGATCAAAATCAGTCACATGAGATTTTAGCCTAAAGAATGCTGAGGTTGGTAAATAGTGCTGTGCTAGAAGTTCTAAGCAATGGATGTATTCACTGTACTAATTGTAAATCAGTCTTCTGCTATTTATATTTAGCTTCTGGTGCAGACAGAAATGAAGAAGCAAATGTTTCTCACTATAAATTAATTATGGAGCAAAAATCCAAAAGGTTCAGTTTTATAGATAGGCAGAATACAAATATATTGACTTCCTTGAAGGTAAAATACATAGATGGTCCCTCCTGTTTTTGTTTTTGTTTTCTTTCAAAATAGACCATTCAGTGAGAAGGACACGACTGATATAAGGGATGTATGCCGTTACTAATTACATTTGTTTAAAAATGTTGCTTCCATTTACCACCAATTGACGGCTCAAATTAAGATGGAAGAAGCTTACCTCTAAAATAAAAGTTATTTACATTTGTTATGTCTCACTCAAAATAAATATGTAACTTCTGTCTGTGTAAAATGCAAACTAAAATCATTTAAATGAGGAAAGAAGTAGAACTGCTGCAACTAATGCTCTGAAAAGTTCTCTAGGAAGTGGTCACAGCCTCTTGAAAACACTTTGAACCACAGTTAAAATAAATGAGTGTGCTCTAACCTCACACAGACTCCTAATCAGATGGTCTTTGTTCTGCAGCTCATGTTTTAACTAGAAGCTCGTTTCCAATACCAGCACATATTCTTCTATTCATATGTAAATGGAATTAAAGTTGTTATTCTTTCTTCCCCAAATTCTGTCTTTAAAGTAATAATAAAATTTACGAAAAAATAACGTGAGAGGTGGGTGCTTGTGAACACTTGAGTATTCTGGCATTGCACCAAACCCAGTGCCCGTCTTGAAGGAGAAGCTAATGTCTCTCCTTCCCTCAGAGATCTATTTGAACATTAAGGGGTTATCATTAGTGCTGTTATGGGCTTTAGATGTTTTCACTGATACGACATTTGAATTTCAGTGGCAGTTTTATGGCTCTCTTTAGAGCTGCCATCAAAGGGAAGGTGATGAGTCCATGGTTGCACTGCCTATCAGGAGAAAACCAGTTGTCTGGTCAGAAAGGGCTGGGAACCACACTCCCTGGTTCTCCTCCTGACTTTGCCAGTCACTTGCTGGATGCCACTGAGTAAGCCACATAAGATTACAGGGACCTCCCTTTTTTCTTTGTGCAGACTAATTGCCTGTGGCAAATGTTGCATGCAAATTTCAAGGGCAATTGAGTCCTGTGTGCTTTCCCACTTGGCTTCTCCTTCTTCTTCTTCTTTTTTTCCCTCTCTCTTTTTTTGAGGCCTTGAGTTGCCAGTTTTATGTGCAATTGAGTAGTGCATACCCCAAACTAAGTAGGGCACCTCAATTGCACTTTAAAACCATCAGTTATACACATATCTACGATATCTGATGTCTTAAGGTAGTAATGCAATTCTGCTTTGATGAAGTTATTTTATACAGCTGTTTCTTCCTATTTTTACAAGAGTGCTGCGATTATTAGTTTAACCAAAACAGGACGTTACATTCTTGTGTGCCTTGATTTTTCAATCTGTTAAAGGATAAAGAAATAAACCACATTTATGAGTGTCTCCAGTTGTTAAAGAAGAAGGGTTAAGATGCAATTTCAAATGGATAAGTGTAGTATATTTGCAGCTCTTGCTTAGAATGTGTCCTGAGTTGTGTTTGCTATTTAAAATGGTATCTTATAAATATATTTATTAAAGAACTAAATCAACTGCTCTCTTTCAAGGAGTTTTGTGTTAAGAGGGTCACCTGGGTTCAGACAATTACATATTTAATACCAGCTGTGTCAACTAGCAACTGTGATTTTGAGAAAGCCACTTTCCCCTCTGCCTCAGTTTCCTATCATGGAGGGAAGTTACTTTGCCCCACATCTTAATCTCTCAAATGGGGCAATAATTACTTATGTTTTATAATTGCTATATAGATGAAATTAGATACATGGAAAACCCAGCCTCCATTAGGCATTCAGAAACAGTGACAATGTCCACAATTGCTCAAAAGTTCTCATTTGGGGAAGATCATGTGCTTAGAACCATTGAGTAAATACTAGATGTGCTCAAGGAAATTAACGAGGTTATCTAATAATAGGTTATTATTAAAATAAATGTATATTTCAACTTTTCAACCGTATATTGGACTCATGTAGGCAGAGTTGGTAGTTTTCATGCCGGTTGCTTTTCCTTTCCTTACCAGCCCTCTCGCCCTATTAGAAATCCACAGGGGTGGATAAATAATCCCTCCACTGACCATGACAATGTTCCCTCTATTAGTGCTCCGCGGAGTCCCTCTGTCTATTTCCTTATCCGCATTGCCTCATTCCTTCTTCAGCAGCTTCCTTTTTCGTATACTTTGTATCATTTGCCTAGTGTAAAATTTAACAAGTGATGTTAGAGATAATAAATCCCAACTGCTATTTCTGTTTGAAAACCATGACACAGTGTGGCGAAAGCGCCAAATAGTCCAGGGTTTGTTCTTGTTTGCAGGGCTTTCTTTTCGCATATTTTACTGTCAGTTTCTTGACATTTTTGTCAGCTCAGGACTGGAGGGCATAGGTGCTGGCGGCAGGTCTTACCACATTTTAATTCTCTATTGCATTTTCAGAGACTACGAAAAAATAAAATAAAAACTGGGGGTTAGAAGGGGGAGTGAGGAAGAACGAGGAAGGGAGGTAACCACGTCAAAGGCAGAGCAGGAGAAGGGTGAGGCTATGAAAGTCGGAATGTGTAGCTTTTCCCTCTGCAGGCGCTCACCAGGGAAGGTCCTCCAGGCACCCCTGCCCCCACCCTACCTCCAAACACTGAGACAGAAAGGCAAAGAGATTTGCTATGAAAGGCATGCCATTTTCTCATTTCCTCATTATGAAAGGCAAGTAGAAGGCAAATATTTGACTCTGTTTGCAGGATAATTTTTTTTTCTTCTTTTCTGACTAACAGCATTTTCAAGCTGTGGAGAAAACACACAAAACAGCTATTGTTTTTCCTGGAACATCACCTTTGGCTCTAATCAACTCTTATGGTTTTCTGCACTTTACAAGCGGGAGCTTTTTCTTTTTTTTTTATTTTTTATTGGTGGAGAAAAATGTATGGAAGCCCCCATGCCATGACCTTCAGAAAGTGTTCATGTAGGTGGTGACTTTTGTCATCACCTCCCAGCATTTGCAAACAAAGAGAAAAAAAGTGAACACATTGTGATGAGCATCTATTCAGTTTTGGCCCCCAAACACTTAAATAGCATAATAACAACAATAACAACTCTATTGTACTACAGAAAATCATCCTCCTAAAAAAGACTTGCTACAATTTATTTTAATTTTCCTAAGAATCTATCGCCCAAACCGTCCATGAAGAAATAAAAAAATGTTTTCTTATTAAATAAGTTATAATACTGCACATTCCCAAATTTAAGCTAAAACTGAGTCCTTTTTTTCCATCAGAATATTTATTAATATGAAAAGGGGCTACAGTCTCAATATCAATAGTATGCAGTTTTAGAAACAGAGTTCTAATAGTTTAAATTTTTGCCTTTCTGAGCACATTGTTTTACTAAACAATTATTATTAATGTTTTTATTTAGTGAATTTGGCAACTTGCTTTCATTACAAAGAAGGTTCAAGTGTTTGATAATTTCAGGGAAGGTCAAAAGTTAATTTTCAAACCATTCCCAAAGTATGCTAATGTTCCCTTGGATATGAGAACAAAACAAAATATTCATTAGGGCTTAAAAATAGAGCTTTAAAAATAGACAATATATAGATATAAGAATATAAATACATATAAAAGATATATAAAGAATATAAATATACAAATATATAAAATGAATATCCTACGTAGATAACACTGCTGATATTAAAATATAAACAAAGTAAGATATGAACATAGAAGAGCCAAACAGAACACATATCTTGGTGAACATCTACAGACACATCAGTAAGGTAAACTACTATCAGAGAATTATTGGGTAAATAAGTTCCTGCTTTGACAAATTTGACAGAGGTCACCAACTGCCTTCCAAGTAGGGCACATTGATTTATACTTGCAAAAAGGTATTTTTAGATGTATGTGAGTCTCTTTTGTTAATTTGCCCTTTCATATTTTTTCTCCATTTTTTATTGAACTCTAGATGAATTTAGTTGGTCTTTTAAAATGATTTTATCAAGTTTATAAATTTGAGAAAATTGACATCATTATTGTATGGCTGCTTAGAATTATGTAGTTGGAACAGAAACCATATGACCTGCAAACCTAAAATATTTCCCATCTGGCCCTTTACTGAAATGCTGACTTCTGCTTTAGATCATTTCTTTTTCTTCCTTGTCTTTTCAGTATTTATTTTCATAAGGAAAAATTATCCTTTTTATCATGAATTTTGTAAATTCTCATTTCAGTAATTTCTGATGACTCCCCTGAGATTTCTATGTATCTAAGATATTACATGAAAATAATTATAATTTGACTTTCATATTTCATTATATGTATGCTTCTTTCATTGTCTAGTTCTATTGATATGTATATATACACATATATAATATACTACATTTCCTTTACTTACATATTTCTTTATATATATATTATACTTGTTTAATTTATTCCTATTTTATTAAAATACATTTTAACCAAAATGGATGTTGAATGTAGTCAAATGTTTTCCCACATCCATTGAACTAGTCATATACGATGCTCTGTTTTGACCTTTAGATGGTCGTGAATTTTATGAATAGGTATCCTATTCTAGACCCCTGGAGGTGAACTCCACTTGGCTAGAATATTTTATTCTTTCAATGCCCAGCTGGATTTTGGGGGCCATATTTTGTTAAGATTTCACATCCATAGTCAAAAGCAAAATGTGTCTATATTTTTCTAGTTTGTGGTTTGTAAATTTTGGATGTCAGTGTTATATGAGGCCAAGAAAAATAATTTGTATGCTTCTTTTTTCCATACTCTGATTTATTAAGAGTATTACAGTTGTTTTTCCTTGAATGAAAAAAGGTATGTAACTGTGAATACATTTGGACATTTTGGGTAACTGGGTATTATTATTTTAATACACCTGTCAATTTAATTCATCGCTAATTGGCAAAATCTTGGGCAGTTCATTATAGCAATATGAGAATGGACTAATACAGTAAACTGGTACAGGCTCTGCTATAAAAATACCCAAAAATGTGGAAGCAACTTTGGGACTGGATAATAGGCAGAGGTTGCAACAGTTTGGAGGGCTCAGAAGAAGAAAGGAAGATGTGGGAAAGTTTGGAACTTCTTAGAGACTTGTTGAATAGCTTAGACCAAAAACAATCAAGCCTAGGCTGAAGTGGTCTCAGATGGAGATGAGGAACTTGTTGGGAACTGGAATAAAGGTGATCCTCGCTGTATTTTAGCAAAGAGACTGGTGGCATGTTGCCCCTGCTCTAGAGATCTGTGGAATTTTAACTTGAGAGAAGTTATTTAGGCTATAAGGTGGAAGAAGTTAAGTTCCTCTCTGAGATGCAGGGACTTAGCAGCTGATCTTACATGTTTCACTAGGACTGTAAAGAAGAACTATGTTGTGGATATGGCATGCTGGCTATATCCTAAAGGACAGCAGTCTTTGAGAGTGAGTTTATTTATGAGAAATATGTATTTGTGTTGTGGACACCTTGCAAAGAACAAAACCTTAGTAACGTGGGAGAGAGGCAGAGTTCTTCTAACAATTGCATTGAGGGTAAGAGCACTTAGAATCTTACAGTTAGTATGTTGCTAAGATCGTCTGAGTGGAGGGGAAAAGTCATGTTTTGGACTTTTTCTCTAGTATCTGCTTTTGGTATTGTGGACAATTTTGAAAATGTAGATGTTGAGAGGTTATATGTCATGAAATTCTCACTGGCGGACTATCAAAAGGCAGGTAGCAAAAAATTTCAGGAAGGGACAGGAAGGAGTTATACCCCCTAAGGCTGGCCCTGACTTCAGAATTCTTCCTCCCTTGATCTTCAAACACAAGCTCTTTCTAATTAGCATGTTTACAAGGCATAAGGAAGAACAGAACTGGTTATCAAGAATTCACCTTGATGTAGGATTGTCTAACCCACAAGGGTCGCTGTTTTTTGTGTTTTTTTTTTTTTTCTCTATCTTAAAAGGCATTTGAAGTAGGAGGCAAGATGGGGGTGGCTAGGGCACTTTCAAGTCCTGAAAGAAGCTGTGTGGCCAGTCAACTGGGACAATGAGAACTATTCTAGAATCACTGATCTTCAACTGGACATCAGAGTATGGCTACTATGTGAATGATGACTCAAGTCTTCTGCAGCCCATTAGCTGTAAGACCCCCAGGCAGGTGTCTTCTGAAGTATGAAGAGAAAATTAAGCGTGAAAAGTTTGTTGCTTGTCTCGTTTGTGATACAACTCAGGCTGAGACAAAGTGAGTTTTGTGTAGTCTTACCCTCTCTTCCCTAGTGAGCTTGGAATTGGATATTAAAGGAGAAAAACAAAGAGACACTTGTCTTAAAGCTTAGAGCACTGAACAAAACAGAGTGTGGAGGGCGGCAATTAACTCTTCTGTGCTTCAAGGTAGCTGTTGCTATGCTTTTTATATATACATACATGCTCATAGAAAGCAGCGGAAATGTGATATTCATATTAAAGTATATGGGGGAAATTGACATTATGTATATATTGTACACAGTAGTATAATTACAAAAAAGAATAAGTTCATGTTTTGGCCACCTCAATAAGAAATGCTTTCTTCCTGTGTAAATCAAGGTAACAAGATGCAGATTTTTTTTTTAATGACACCACTTAGAATAAAATAAAATTTATTTCTCACTGTCTCTAGTAATGTGTGAGGGAGGAAGCAGGGGCCCTCTTTCTGACCAAGTTACATAATTACTGAAATTACTGAAAGTGTCAATAGTAGAGGAACTCTGGAAAGGCTTATGCATTTAAGAATATTTTTAAAATTTCTAATTTTAAAAAAATGAGGAAGAAGCACAAATTGTGAAACAAATAAGCTCTTATGTCAACAGAATCCCTCCCCTCACCTCCACTTTTTTCATACATACCCAAATGAGAAAAAGTAATTCAAAGTATTCTCTAATGTTTGAACTACTAAAAGCTAAGAAATTCTAAGAGAATTTAGATAAATCAAATATTTTCTTTCTTTAATTTTTAGATCTGTGATGTTATAAGAAAGACCTATGTGCATAATTGGTTGTGAACTCTCCTTATCGTCATTCAATCTTGGAAACCAGCATTTTCAGAAATCAGTAGTCCTTTCAAAAGATAAGAGAAGCCAGGGAGGGAAGAGTAAGGCGGTTTTTTTGTTGTTGTTGTTTGTTTTTTAATCCCACATCTATGGGCAAAAGCAGCTTTCTATAATAAAAAGCAGTGCCATCTTGTTGCCTTGAATTGCCATAGGTGGAACTCATGTTTTTACCCCAAGAAGAAATTGTTAGTCATCCAGTGCAATAAAGGACAGTTTTTCTGTCAATGCAGTTTTTTTTTAAACTTCTCACACAAAAAAAGCCTAAAGCTTGCGTATTTGTAGGAATGGCCTCTCTTCCTTTCCATTCCAAAATTGCCCTGCCCTTCACTGCATTTAGCTGTGGGAATGTTAAAGACAATTTATATCTGATGGTCAGACATTATATTTATTTTACATTGTCAAGAATAGTCTTTCGGTATTTTCTTATATTGCACCCTTAGGTCTTGTAGAATATGAGGTGTGGGCACTCTGAGGAACCATAGCTGACATTCTCCTTTTTTGTTTGTTTTTGTTTTGTTTTGTTGTTTTGTTTTTCCATTTTTGCAATGAGGAGAAGTCCAGGATTCTGATATACATATGTTATCACACATGTAAATCATGTATACATATGATACACATATGTCCCCACATGTCACCTTTAGGCTTCAGCAGTTATTGCCAAAGCAGGTTGATCGTTCTTCATCAGATCAGTAAGACTGAACTTTAACTGACAATCGTGGTATATAAAAGTTTTGATTTGCTTTGCCTAGTTCATTAACAAGGTCTTGGTTCAATGATGAGAGCTTCCATTTATTGACAACTTGCCCTGTGCCTGGCATTGTACTCATATCTCTCATACATGTCCCATGTAATATTTTCAACAATGTGCAAAGAAGGGTGGTTGTCCATATTTTGTAGATAAGAAAGAATAATTATCATTAAATTTTGAATATGCAGTTTCAGCCATAATATGCATGAGAAGAGTACTGTATTAAGTTTCCACTGCTGCTGTAACAAATGACCACAACTACAGTAACTTAAACCAACCCCATTTGTTGTCTCAATCCTGCAGACCAAAAATCTGGCCAAGGCTCCTCTGGGTTCTCTGCTCAGGTTGAAACAAGATGAAAATTTTGTTTCTGGCTTCTTATCTTGTTTCCGGCTGGGTTCTGAGCAGGAGCTCAAGCTCTTCTTCCAAGCTTACTAAGATTGTTGGCAGAATTCAATTTATTGTGGCTGTAGAACTCATGAGGACTTTTTTTTTTTTGAGGCAGAGTCTTGCTCTGTTGCCCAGGCTGGAGTGCAGTGGTGTGATCTCAGCTCACTGCAACCTCTGCCTCCCAGGTTCAAGCAATTCTCCTGCCTCAGCCTCCTGAGTATTTGGGATTACAGGCACATACCACCACACGAAGCTAATTTTTGTATATTTAGTAGAGACAAGGTTTCCCCATGTTGGTCAGGGTAGTCTTGAACTACTGACCTCATTATTCATCTGCCTCGGCCTCCCAAAGTGCCGAGATTACAGGTGTGAGCCACTGTGCCTTGCTGGACTTACTTCTTTAGAGATCAGGAGAGTATTTGCTGTCATTCAACTCAGTCAACTGATTAGGAGCCTTAATTACATTTGGTAAAAATCTATTTTGCTTTATAAAGATACATAATCCCTGAAATTGTATTCTATCATATTTACTGTTCCCACTCCCGATTGATTGGAAGAAGATTATAGTGAGTGTGTAAGCCAGAAAATGAGGGTTTGGGGGTTCATCTTAGAATTCTACCTACATGAAGTGTGTTGCCATTTTTCCCCATTGGCAATAATATGGACATTTCCTGGAAACACTGCAAATAATTGTATTTTTAAAAAATATTTAATAGTGTGAAATTTAATTTTCAAAAACAAATTAAAATGTTTAACTATATTAGGACCATTTTCTTTATTTTTTATCTTGATATTTATTTATGCCCATTTGGATCTTTTTATTTTTTAGATATTTTAAAAATTAGGTATAGTGTATATAGAAAGTAATTTTAGTGGTTTTTTTTTTTTTTTTTTTTTNTTTTTTTTTTACATTTCTTGATTTACATTCACTCATGGGAGAGGCTGTGCACATGGGTCCCAAGTGTCCCCGAATGTAAATTCTGAGTGTGTCAAACCACAAGGCCTAACTGACCTCCCTCTGAGTGGTCCTGTAGCTAGAAAAAGAACCAGTTCACTTGGTTAAGGTCACCACAACATGAGTATCCTGCAACTGCCTACTTCTCAAGATTGAGATTATTGAGGATCTTTTCATATATTGTCTGCCATTTGAATGTCTTTCAAATAAATTGGAAAGTAACAGACTCATCTAATTTAATAAATGGGAAAAGACTTGAACAGTCACTTCACAAATGAGCCATGATGTCATTTATGCATCTTAGCCTGGGGATATGCTATGGTTAACTAAGGAAACTAACTTCACAGCATCAAATTCCACTAATTTGGGTCCCATCAAAATGTAGATCAGGAATGGTAACATCTGCTTCAGTCTTCTGACGAGTTGATGAGTTATCTAATGTACAATGTAGAGTATATAGATACTAGTTAACTTGAAGATGCATCACTTCATTTCATCAATAGTCCTCTAGCCAGGCGAGGTAGTACATTCTGTAGTCCCAGCTACTCGGGAGGTTGAGGCAGGAGAAACTCTTGAACGTGGCAGGCAGAGGTTGCAGTGAGGTTGAGGCAGGAGAATCTCTTGAACGTGGGAGGCAGAGGTTGCAGTGAGCTGAGATTGCGCCACTGTACTCCAGCCTGGTCAACAGAGCAAGACTCCATCTCAAAATACATACATACATACATACGTACATACAAACATAAATACATTGTGACATTAGTGATATAGTTTGGTTACTTGTCACCCTCACAACTCATGTTGACATCTGGTCTCCAATGTTAGCGGTGAAGCCTAGAGGAAGTCGTTTTGGCTTTAGAGCAGGGCACTCATGAATGGCTTGGTGCCATTATGGCAGTAAAGTGAGTTCTTGCTGTATTAGTCCCCAGGATAAATGACTGTTAAAAATAATGTGGAAGCTCCCTCCCCTATCTCTTACTTCCTCTCTGGCCATGTAATCTCTGCACATGCTGGCTTCCCTTTCCCTTCCACTATGAGTGGAAGTAACCCATGGCTGTCACCAGAAGCAGATGCTGGTCAATGCTTCTTGCACAGCTTGCAGAACAATGAGCCAAATAAACTCTTTTCTTTAGTTTCTTTGACACCTGCCTCAGGAGTTCCCTTATAGCAATACAAATGGCTATGAAAAATTAAAGATGAATCCAGAGAAACATATGACTTTTATTTATTTATGTATGTCATATTCCATAAACTCGGTGAAATAACTTGGTCCTCTTATGACCTCTAGTGACACCTGTGAAATTATTACCATAAAGCAAAGAAGCAAAATAGCATGACAAAATGAGCTAAATAATACAGCTGCAAAATGCTAAACTAAGCAGCAATACAAATTTAAATAAAATTAGTTTAAAAAATTAGTTTTTCCTCTCTTCCATTAGCATTTCGGTTGCTTTTCTCTATGCCACTTAAATATTTTTGCTTTTATGATAATACTTTTCCCTGAGTAATAAAATGCTGGTAAGTTTGAGTCTTACTGGCAAATATGTTTGCAGCAATTCACACAGATCATAGTTTGAGGAACATTAAAAAAAGTCAACTGCAAATGAAAATTTCACTTCTCAACTTCTTGCACAAACGTATACAATCACCATGGTGTTAAAAATATATATTTCTTTTCTCACAAAGACAGCCACCCTCCCAATGTCCCATTCCCAGTCAAGTTAAGAAATAAAGTCCTCTTGGGTAAATCATTGCTATGCTAATGAAATCCAGACAAGCAACTTGAAACTTGAAACAGAAAAAACAAAATTATCCAATGGAATTCATTCATTAGGAGTCCCTGGTTCATTGAAACTAACAAAATGTGGAAGCAACATGACCTGAATGTGTCACAGATGATAATGATCTTATGCTTATGCTGTACTTTCTATGCAGATGGATCCAAAACACTTTTCTGAGTTTTCTAAGGGGTGGGAAATAAACAGTTGATCATTGCCACAATTAATAACTTCTGGAATAACTAACAACATAGGCTAACAACTAGATTCCATTATTACCCAAGAGTTTTAAGAAACGTAACAGACTATCTCACTCCAACCTAACTACACCACTAGAGGAATTGAATAAAGAGAACGCCTTAATAGCAATTCATGTTCACACCAGACCTAATGTTTGCCTTTAGAACCAATCATGGAAATAACTCAATTCCTATTATATTTAATATGAAGAATGTTTACTCGTTGTTGTTTTTATCTTTTAAGCTCTTTCTAGAATTCTACTTGCGATAATTAAACTACGTCAGGGTGAATCAAGTAAGCAGTATCAATCCCATTTTCCATCTTGTATGAATTCCGGCCTGTAGCTGTTTCTGTGTTGGAAGCACACACACACTTTACCACAGAATTGAGCTCAATGAAGGGAGTAAGTTTAGAGAAGTTACTGAGCCAATCTCATTCTCACCTCCAACGAGAGAGAGGAGATATAAGAACTGGTTGCATAGTTCAAAGGCAGCCTCAGTCGATTTTCATTTGTTTGACTCCTGCATACTGCTATCTTTGCCTGCTAGCATCAATCCATTTGAAAACATACACCAATTGCCCTCTGTAAATTAGTGTACACACGTTAGATGGTGTCTGATGAGACTTTGTTTACTAGGGGCACTGCCCTTCCTTAGGGACAGGCAGGTGTCCTTCCTAAGTTAGGCCAGTTGAATACTCTTTCCTTGAAAACTGTAAATAGGAAAAAAAGACTGAGAATATTTGAGGTCATTTATTCCAGCATGGGTACAAATCTGTTGAATTTCTGGTACCAAAATCCTCTGGTGCTGTCCCAGTCTGCTACTTTGCAAGATGCTACGTCTCTTATGTAAGGTTCTTCATACAATTCCAGTAAAAATCCTACTGACTTACGGTTTTCAAAGCTAATGTTGCTTTCAATCAAAAGCAAATCCAGTGTCCAAGCTCTATTTCTGCTACTCACAAAAATACAGCTACAAATTTCATTTCAAACTTTCAATCCGAAAGGCATTGGTTTTAAATAGATCTTTTACTGAAGTAAAATATAAAGAAAATATATAAATCATAAGTATATAGTTTGATGATATTTTACAAATAAACTTGCATATACACCATTCAGAAGTTATCAAACTTTGTCACTTGGCATGTGATTCATTTACCAGTAGCCTTGGCATTGCCTAGGAGCTTGTTAAAAATGCAGAATCTTAGCTCCCACCCAGACCTATTGAATCAGAATCTGCATTTCAAAAAGATTTCCAAGGAGATCTATATGTACACTGAATTTTGAGAAGTGCAGATATAGAACATGACCAACTCTCTACAAATCTGCCTTATTAATCTACTCTGGTCATTACCTCCTCAAAAGTAGCCACTTTTTGGATTAACCATGCCTTAGTTTTGTCATGTTATTGAACTTTCTATAAAAGAATTCATGTTATCTACTTTCTGGGGGTCTGGCTTCTTGTACTCAGTATTATATATAGAGATTCTTCCATGCTGTTGCATGCAGAAGTTTGTTCTTTTATTATTTTTAATTGCTTCATGAACATACCGTGTTTTATCTATTCCGATCCTGATAGATATTGGGATTCTTTCATTTAGGGACTGTTAGGAATAATGGTGGTAGGTAATAGCCCTTGGAAAGTGTACTGATATATTTCTATTAGGTAAACTTTTAAGATTAGAATTGCAAGGTCACAGATATGCATGCATATCTTCAGTCATAGTGAATAATGACAAAGAGTTTCCCAAAGTGGTTGTACACATTTATACTCCCACTGTTGGAGTATAAAAATTATAGTTGTCAGGCCGGGCACAGTGGCTCACGCCTGTAATCCCAGCACTTTGGGAGGCCGAGGCAGGTGGATCATGAGGTCAAGAGATCAAGACCATCCTGGTCAACATGGTGAAACCCCGTCTCTACTAAAAATACAAAAAATTAGCTGGGCATGGTGGCGCGTGCCTGTAATCCCAGCTACTCAGGAGGCTGAGGCAGGAGAATTGCCTGAACCCAGGATGCAGAGGTTGCAGTGAGCCAAGATCGCGCCATTGCACTCCAGCCTGGGTAACAAGAGCGAAACTCCATCTCAAAAAAAAAAAAAAAAAATTATAGTTGTCCTAAACCGTAACTATTAATTGACATTGTCAGATGTTAGTTGGCCAGCTAGATGTGTAGTTGACTAAGCCATTCCGGTGGTTGTGGAGTGATATCACATTGTGATTTTATTTATTCATTGATATATGGACAGAAATCATTGTGTGTACTTATCATGTACATAATGTTTTGAAGTACATATACATTGTGGAATGGTTAAATGTCGTTAATGAAGAAATGCATTATCTCATATAGTTATCAGTTTTATGGTGAAAGCACTTATCCACTGTCTTTGCATTTTTTATGAATGCAATGTATCACAATTAACTATAGTCTCCTTGCTATACAATAAATCCCTTAACTTTTTAAAATCTATCTCACTGAAATTATACATCTTTTAATCAATATCTACCCATAACCTTTCTCCTAACCACCAAAGCCTCTGGTAACCAGCATTCTACTCTTCTCTACTTCTATTTTATTAAGTTTGGCCTTTTTGTGCCTTTCTTATTTTAAGTAACATGATGCCCTATAGATTCATTCATGTTGTTAACAGAAAATAACAGAATTTCTTTTTTTTTTGTGGTGGAATAGTATCACATTGTATATATATCACATTTTCATTATTCATTTATCCATTGATTCCATATCTTGACAATTGTTAGTACTGCTACAATAAACATGAGAGTGAAGACATCTTTTTGACATACTTATTTGGTGTCCTTGCAATATACATACCCAGTAGTGGAATTGCTGCATCATATGGTAGTTCTATTTCTATTTTTAATTTTTGATGAACCCCCGTACTGTTTTCCAAAATGATTGTACTAATTTTCATTCCCACTAATAGCATTCCAGAGTTTCTTTCTCTCCACATCCTCACCAACACTGTTCATCTTTAGTCTTTTTGATAAAAGCCCTTCTAATAATATAAAGTGATATCTCATTATGATTTTCTTTTTCCCAGATGATTAGCAGTGCTGAACATTTTAAAAATATACAGTAAATTCTCACTTAACATACTCCATAATCCATAGGTGTTAAGAAACTGTAACTTTAAGGAAAATGACTTGTAGCTGGTATCAAATTAACAATATTTTATTCACCATTGTTTTGTTATAATGTCTATGGGGAAAAATTAGAATTGTTATACCTTGTTTCATAAAAAGTCACAGTTTCCAGGATCCCATTGACAAAGCAAGTGAGGAATTACTGCTCTTATTGGCCGTTTGTATATCGTCTTTTAATAAATGTTTATTCAGTTCCTGTCACCATTTTTAATTTCAGGCTCTTTTTGCTATTGAGTTTTTAAAATATAATTTGGAAACTAACTTTTTATTACATATATAATGTATGAGACATATCCAGATATTTTATATTGTTATGTAGATTTTCTGTTTATTCTGTTGACTGTTTCTTTTGCTGTGCAGAGGCTTTTTTTATTTGATGCAGTTGCATTTGTCTGTTTTTGCTTTTGTTGGCTGTGCTTTCGAGTACTTATTTAAAAAATTATCTGTAAAGGATTTTTTAACAGATAATTTTTAAAGGATTCTTTTATAGATTTAAAAATTTATTTAAAAAATTATCTGTAAAGGATTCTTTTACAGATAATTTTTAAAGGATTCTTTCACAGTTAATTTTTAAAAGTAAGTCCTCAAAAGCACAGCCAACAAAAGTAAAAATAGGCAAATGCAATTGCATCAAGCAAAAAAGCCTCTGCACAGCAAGCGTCAACAGAGTAAATAATCTACACAATGATATAAAATATATGCATATTTCTCATATATTATGTATACATGATAAAGAGTTAATGTCCAAATTATATTTTTAAAAACTCAATAGCTAAAAAAAGCCTGATATTAAAAATGAGGATAGGACCTGAACAGAATGAACAGAATGGGAGAAAATTTTTGCAATCTATTCATCTGACAAAGGGCTAATATCTGGAATCTACAAATAAACTAATTTACAAGAAAAAAACACAACCCCATCAAAAAGTGGGAAAAGGATATGAACAGATACTTCTCAACAGAAGACATTTATGTGGCCAACAACATATAAAAAAAAACCTCAGTGAACTAGGTATCAGTGGAACGTATCTCAAAATAATAAAAGCTATTTACGACAAACCCACAGCCGATATCATACTGAACGGGCAAAAACTAGAAGCATTCCCTTTAAAAGCTGACACTAGACAAGGATGCCCTCTCTCACCACTCCTATTCAATATAGTATTGAAAGTTCTAGCTAAAGCAATTAGTCAAGAAAAAGAAATAAAGGGCATTCAATTAGGAAAAGAAGAAGCCAAATTGTCCCTATTTGCAGACGACGTGATCGTATACTGTATTTAGAAGACCCATTGTCTCAGCCCAAAACCTCCTTAAACTGATAAGCAACTTTGGCAAAGTCTCAGGATACAAAATCAATGTGCAGAAATCACAAGCATTCCTATACACCAACAACAGACAAATAGCCAAATCTTGAATAAACTCCCATTTGCAATTGCTGCAAAGAGAATAAAATACCTAGGAATGCAGCTAACGAAGGATGTAAAAGATCTCTTTAAGGAGAAATACAGACCACTACTGATCAAGGAGTGGATAAGAGAGGACACAAACAGATAGAAAAACATTCCATGCTCATAGTTAGGAAGAATTGATATCGTGAAGATGAAAGATCTTCTTAATGTCATTTGATTTGCTAATATTTTGTTGAGGATTTTTTATCCTGTTCAAAAAGGATATTGGCATGTGTTTTCTTTCCTTTTGCATCCTTCTCTGCTTTTATTATCAGGGTAATATCAGCCTTGTAGAATGAATTTGGAGGTGTTCTCTCCTCCTCAGTTTGTTGCAAGTGTTTGAGTAGAAGTGGTATTGGTTCTTCTATAAATGTTTGTAGAATTCAGAAATGAAGCCATGAAGGCCTAGAATTTTCTTTAATAGAAAACATTCTATTACATATTTAGTCTCCTTATTCATTATTAATTTGTTCACATTTTCTGTTTTCTTATTCAATATTTGTAGATTATATGTGCCCAAGAATCTGCCCATTTCTTTGAGGTTATTCAATTTATCAGTATATACTTCTTCATAATAGTCTCTTGTAATTCTTTTTATTTCTAAGGTATCTGTTGTAATGCCTCCTTTTGAATCTCTGATTGTATTTGAGTCTTCTCTGTTTTTCTTAGTATGATAAAGATTTGTCAATTTTTAAAATCTTTTCAAATAACCAACTTTTTTTCCTTAATCTTTTGTATTTTTTTCATCTTTCTTTCTTTTTTGTCTGGTCTTAATTATATATTTTCTTCTTATTATTTTTGGTTTAGTTCTTATTTTTCTAGTTCTTCAAGGCGACATGTTCAGTTGTTTATTTGACATTTTTCTCCTCCTTTAGATAAGCATTTATTGCTATCAGCTTTTTTCTCAGTAATGTTTTTGCTGTATCCCATAGGTTTTGTTATGTTGTTGTTCCATTTTAATTTGTCTAAATAAATTTTTAAATTTTCCTTTAATTTCTTGTTTTACCCATTGTTTGTTTACAAGCATGTTGCTGAATTTCCTTGGGTTTGTGAATTTTCTAAAGTTTCCTGTTACTGATTTCTACTTTACCATTGTGGTCAGAAAAAAAAAAAAAGAAAACCTGATTTCGATCTTCTGAAATTTTTAACTCTTGGGTTGTGTTCTAACATGTAATTTACTACAGAGAGTGTTCCATGTGTAGTTGAAAAGAATTTCTTTTTAAAGATGACATTTATACCGCCAACAAACATATGAAAAAAGCTCATTATCACCGGTAATTAGAGAAAGGCAGATCAAAACCACATTGAGATACCACCACACACCAGTTAGAATGGTCATCATTAAAAAGTCAGGAGAGGGCCGGGCGCGGTGGCTCAAGCCTGTAATCCCAGCACTGTGGGAGGCCGAGGCGGGTGGATCACGAGGTCAAGACATCGAGACCATCCTGGTCAACATGGTGAAACCCCGTCTCTACTAAAAATACAAAAAATTAGCTGGGCATGGTGGCGCGTGCCTGTAATCCCAGCTACTCAGGAGGCTGAGGCAGGAGAATTGCCTGAACCCAGGAGACGGAGGTTGCGGTGAGCCGAGATCGTGCCATTGCACTCCAGCCTGGGTAACAAGAGCGAAACTCCATCTCAAAAAAAAAAAAAAAAAAGTCAGGAGAAAACAGATGCTAGAGAGGATGTGGAGAAATAGGAATGCTTTTACACTGTTGGTGGGAGTGTAAATTAATTCAACCATTTTGGAAGACAGTGTGGAGATTCCTCAAGGATCTAGAAATAGAAATACCATTTGACCCAGCAATCCCATTACTGGGAAAGTACCCAGAGGATTATAAATTATTCTATAATAAAGACACATGCCCACGTATGTTTATTGTAGCACTGTTTACAATAGCAAAGACTTGGAACCAACCCAAATGCCCATCAAAGATAGACCGGATAAAGAAGATGTGGCACATATATACCATGGAATACTATGCAGCCATTAAAAAGGATGAGTTCATGTCCTTTGCAGGGACATGAATGAAACTGGAAACCATCATTCCCAGCAAACTGACACAGGAACAGAAAACCAAACACCACATGTTCTCATTCATAAATGGGTGTTGAACAGTGAGAACACGTGGACACAGAAAGGGGAACATCATACACCAGGGCCTGAGAGGTGGGGGGCTAGGGGAAGGAAAGCAGGGTATAGGGGGATTGGGGAAGGATAGCATTGGAAGAAATACCTAATGTAAATGACGGGGTTATGGATGCAGCAAACCACCACCATGGCACGTGTATACCTATGTAACAAACCTGCATGATTCTGCACATGTACCCCACCGCCATGGCACGTGTATACCTATGTAACAAACCTGCATGATTCTGCACATGTACCCCAGAAGTTAAAGTATAATAAATAAGTAATAAATAAGAATTTATATTCTCTGGCTGTTGAATGAAATGTTCGGTAAATGTCTGTTCCGTCTGTTTGGTCTTGGGTACAGTTTTAATCTCATGTTTCTTTGCTGATTTTCTGTCTGGGTAATCTGTTTATTGCTGAAAGATGAGCGTTGAAGTTTTTTTACTCTTATTGTATTCTAGTCAGTTTTTCCATTTGGACCCATTAATTGTTTGTGTATGTAGTTGTTTCAGTCCTGGGTGCATATATGTTTATAATTGTTATATGCTCTTGTTAAATTGACCCCTTTATGGTTATATATTGATCTCCTTTGTCTTTTTTTTATAATTTTTGAATAAAAATGATGACTATGTTTGCCATTTGCGTGAAAAATGTCTTTCTATCCCTCACTTTTCAGTCTATGTGTGTTCTTAGCAATAAAGTGAGTCTCTTTTAGGCAGCACATCACTGGGTCTTTTATTGTTAACCATTCAACCAGTTTATATGTTTTAATTGGATTATTTAGTCCATTTACACTACAGGTAGCTATTGATAGGTAAGGACTTACTGCTGCTGTTTTGTTAACTGTTTTCTAGTTACATTTTAGATCTGTCTTTCTTTCCTATTGTCTTCCTTTGTGCTTATTTTCTTTAGCAATATGTTTTGATTGCTTGCTTTTTATTTTTAGTAAAAAAATAAAAATTCCTTGCTTTTTATTTTTAGTAAAAAATAAAAATTCCTTGCTTTTTATTTTTAGTATAAAAGATCTATTACAGGTCTTTGTTTTGTTGTTAATATAAGGTCACAGGAAACATCTTATTTCCTCATTTGTAAGGTTTCTGCTGAAATGTCTGCTGCTAGACATTGGATTTCCATTATATGTTATTTGCTTCTTTTCTCTTGCTGCTTTTAGAATCCTCTCCTTGGCTCTGATTTTTGAAAATTTGATTATAAGATACCTTGAGGTAGTCTTATTTGAATTGAATCTGATTGATGACTTTTAACCTTTTTGTAGCTCTATATTTACCTTTGTCCAGGTTTGAAAAGTTTTTTATTATTTCTTTAAAGAACTTTTCTAACTCTTTCTCTTTCTTTACTCCTTTTTGAACACCAATAACTCATATGTTTCTTTTCTTAAAGCTATCCAATAAGTTTTGTCAGAGTTCTTTATTCCTTTTTAGTATTTTTTCTTTATTCCTCCTTGAATGTGTATTTTCAAATAACCTGTCTTTGTGT
Organism: Cebus imitator; assembly: GCF_001604975.1. Taxonomy (NCBI): domain Eukaryota; kingdom Metazoa; phylum Chordata; class Mammalia; order Primates; family Cebidae; genus Cebus; species Cebus imitator. The sequence continues at coordinate 5,522,129 of NW_016107334.1, forward strand.
TCAGGTTCTTTCTTTTGTTAGATCAATTCTGCTATTAATGCTCTCTATTCTATTTTTTATTCATTTTTTTTTCAGGAAATGTTGACTGCTTTGTCAGGCAGTACATTTATCTCTGTCCCTTCAGGGTCAGTCACTGGCTTCATATTTTTTTCTAGTGATATCATGTTTCCTTCATTCTCCTTGATTGTTTTTAATCCTCGTCGTCATATGTAAATGTCTTCACCTTAAAGAAATAGGTATTTATTATAGTCTTTACAGTTTTGTTTTGTCTGAGAATGTTCTTCAACAGCAAGCCTGTCAGACATTCTAAGCAGACTGTTTTTTGTAATTCCTAAGCCCAAGACTGCTGCAGTGTTAGTGGGTGCCCTAAGACCAGGACTGCCACAGTCAATGCAGCCAGGATTGGAGTTCCCTGGACTCCAAGCCTGGTACAGCACTTCGTAGGAATCCCTTAGCCATTGAGGGACACTGAAAACCCATGTTCACTGAGGCCTGCCTGTCTCTGAGGTTTATCCAGAACCTAAGACCACAGCAGTTGGCCTGGGGTGGTACAGTTCAAAACTTGAGTGCTTCTTGCTGGGGCTCAATTAGTCCCAGGACAAGTCTAGAGGCTCAGTCCATGAATACTGGTCTGGAGTCAGGGACCATGGTTGGATTTGTTTGTTTGTTTTGTGTGTGTGTGTGTGTGTGTGTGTGTGTGTGCGCGCGCGCGTGCGCTGAGTTTTACTGTGGTGGGCAATATCCTATGCTTCCTTTCCTTCCCAATTGGAAAGCATCTCTCCTCATGCTGTGCCACCTAAGATTAAAGGAAGAGTAATTAGGACAATGTAAAACTTTTTTTTTTTTTTTGTAACACTTTTCAGTTCATCTTTTCTCATTATTGTGCTATAACCAGGTGCAGTTATCTCTCACCTGGTTTCCTTGGCTCCTGGAAGGTAGTTTTGTACATAGATAATTGACTAAATTAATTTTTCTGCTTGGGTACAATCACCAGAGAACCTTATTCTGCTATCTTGCTCTACCCTCTGTCTCACCATTGAGGTTTTAATTTGTATGTCTCAATTGACTGAAGCTATTGCTAACTTCTCCTATGAATTTGTTATTTGGATATCCTTTTTTGTGAAGTGACTGTTTAAGTCTCTTGCCCAATTGTTAAATTAGGTTAGTCTATCTTTTTCTTTTCAATTTTTAGAAAATTTTTCTAATGTCTATAATTTAGACTTTTATCATGACAAAGACTCTTTCTTTTGACCAAACTTAAGTCAGCCTCCTTTGAGTCCTTTTTCTGTCTAGTCTCTGTCTTGAGGATCTGTCCTAAGGCCGCTTAGTCCAGTTTTAGCAAAACTCCTCCTAAGTCAATTATATAAACCCTCCACTTTTGATATTGAATCAAATTCCTTATCTCCCACTCTCAATATCTTATCACCTGGCCTCCCTTCCGAAAAAATTCTATCAAGCTAAGTTAGCCAGAATTCCCTATCACCTTTTATGTTTATTTTTAGTGTTTTTACATCTAGTGACACCCACCTTGAACCTTAGCTATAAATTATTTTTCCCTGTATTAGAAGTTAAGCCCAATCTTGGCTGGGTGCAGTGGCTCACGCCTATAATCTCAGCACTTTGGGAGGCAGGCCGGTGGATTGCCTGAGGTAAGGAGTTCGAGACCAGCCTGGCCAACATAGTAAAACCTCCATCTGTACTAAAAATACAAAAATTAGCTGGGTGTGGTGGTGCATGCCTGTAATATCAGCTACTCCGGAGGCTGAAGCAGGAGAATCACTGGAACCCGGGATGTGAAGATTGTAGTGAGCTGAGATGACACCATTGCACTCCAGCCTGGGCAACAAGAGTGAGACTTGATCTCCCCCCTCAAAAAGAAGTTAAGCCCAATCTCTCACTCCTACTGCAAACCCTCATTGTAATAGTCCCTCTAGATAAAGTCTGCCATACCATCTTTAACAAATGTTATAAATATCTTTTTCTTTAACAATCAAATATATGTTTTCCCGTATCTTCACCCACTCTTTGGCTTGACTTAATAAACAACTTTTTAATTTCAATACAATTCATTTATCAATCATTTTCTTTATGTTTTATTGCCATTAATACTCTCTTTACAGAACAATAGCCAGTAAAATTCCAATCTATTTTCCCTTTGTATAGTTGAAGATAGAGAAAATCTGGAAGGTAATAACTCCTCCAGTCTGGGAAGATAATATGCTTAGCTAAAAAGTATGGTGTTTTGCTTACATTGATATTACTGGTAAAAAGGAAAAAACTACATTTGTTGTAATCTTTAATGATAAAATGGAGATTCTTCATCCAGATACCTATGATTCTAAAAATGATACAGAACCAACCTGCCTAAATTATGAAACTACAAGTAAAATCTGCTATGGTTTCCCATTTCCCATATTACACATGGTTTTCCAAACTATAGTGTTACGAGTTGAGAACAACTCTGGTTAGTGGAGACAAGAAGTTAATATTCATAGATTTCTTACTAGGAATATTTCTTCATTCACATTATATTTGAGCGATAAAATTAGGCAACTGCTGAAACAAAAGAATTAATGGCTAGTTTTACTTTTAAAGTATAGATTGGTACAATTACCTAATCCAGGTAAACACTTGGCACTGCTTGGATTTAAAAAACAAAAAGTCATATTTTTCAAATCTTTATTATGTACCTACAGTGTGTCAGATATAAATATATATATATATGTATTTATATCTGTATATCTATCTATCTATACACATACACACACGTTAAGCTGCTGAGGTGATTATTCATTTTTTGAGACAAAGTCTCCCTCTTTTGCCAGGCTGAAGTGCTGTGGTGCAATCTCAGCTCACTGCAACCTCTGCCTCCTGGGTTCAAGCAATTCTCCTGCCTCAGCCTCCCAAGTAGCTCAGACTGCAGGTACATGCCACCATGCCCAGCTAATGCTTGTATTTTTAGTACAGACAGGGTTTCACCATGTTGAAACATTGGTTTCACCAATGCCCAGGCTGGTCTTGAATTCATTGCTTCGAGTGATCTGCCCACCTCAGCCTTTCAAAGTGCTGTGATTACAGGCGTGAGCCACTGTGCTCAACCGATTATTATTTCCTATAGTCCACATGCCATCATGACATGGGAGAGAAGAAGAAACACTATGTCTCCCATGAGGTCAGCAGAGACAATGCTGAAAAAATGATAATGCAGCCAAAACATTTTCTTATCCTACAAGGAAAAAAATTAAAATGAAATGTTTTCTTTGCTCTAGTATATATTGATTTTGAAAAGACATATTGTGTTGTGAACAGCGGTATAGAAGATAGACACACTCCATTAAACATATTTTTGTGGGAGACACTTTATATCATGTTATTGTACTTAATTTGACGTCAAAGAATTGAGATGGGTGGCAGTATTCCTGTTTCACAGATGAGACAACTAGAGGGCAGAGAAAATTGAACAAACAATATAGCCTAAATCACAGAGTTAGGAAGAGACCTCCCTGACTTGAAGAGTGTGACCTTCCCATTTCTCCATACTTTCTCTTTTAGTTGGGCTATTTTCTTTACTGGAGTTAGACCTTTACATGAGAAGTTGAACATTCCACATGCACCACTGTTCACTCTTCTAGTGAAGCATTCCCATAAGCTTGTCCACCACAGTCACTGAAGGATGCTGAGAAGGACCCAGATTCAGCAAAATTCAGAGCAGAGGCTGGTGTGATTAGGAAGCTGCAGAGAAAAATCTTTCTGCAATTCCCTATGCAGCTGGTTGTGTGTGTGAACATATTTCTTAGTTTTACCCACTCTGCCTTTAAGGTCCTAGCCTTGCTTTTATGTTTCCTCATTTGGTTTGCTTATATAAAGATTTTCCATTATATTGGCTCTATTCAATTTGAATCTCCAGGACAAAACATTCTTTGTTTAATAAGGAATTAAATACAGACTATAAGAGCCTTTAAACTTTAGGAAGTCCTGGAACACTGCTTTTAATAATTTTGTCCTGTGTGAATAATGAATGCACCTGGGCTACACCAGACCGTATTTCATAAAGAGTCCTATTGTAGTTTCGCTTTGTATAAAAATGAATCATAATCTGGAGTGTGAAATAGTCAGAGGAGGGGATTATGGTGGAAACAACACAGCCTCTGCCATCATATCGCCATTCATGTTCCAGGCATGCCTTCACTTGCTGAGAAACCTCAGGCAAATCACTCAAGGCATTTGAATCTCAGGTTTCGTTTCTCTGTAATATGATAATGGTACTACAAGTACGTTTAGTGAGCAATAAAGATAATAATAAAGATATAAAAATACTATGCTGGCAATTCTGTATCTTTTTGAAAGCCAAACTTCCTGAGGTAGGCACCCATAGTGTCAAGACACTTTGCAAGGGCATCAAATCTTGCCCAGGAGTTTGTCCATCTCCATGTACGAATCAAGCAAAACAGGCAGCATGGAGAATCCAGTGGGTGAGTGAAAAATAGCTCAGGGGAACATGAGTAAATTATATTTAGCTGATCAAGCAGTTAGGCTAGAGTCAGAGCATGAAACCAAGTCAGTCCTATGAGAGGAGGGAGAGACCATGCAAATTGCCAAACACAGAATTTAGGAACTGGAACTGAAGTAAAAAGCCTAATTTGTTACCAGGTTTAAATTGAAATGTGTGGGCTCCATAACCAAGGAGAAGCAGCATCTTCTCTCACACTGAACTGAGGAAAACAAGCAGCATAGGCAGGGTTAGGCCTGAAACATTGCCCCAGCAGCAAAGCAACAAAGTGGAAAACCCATGAAACCAAAAGCTGAATCTCTAACTGCATTCTCCTTGGTAATACAGGTTTATTAGGCTGGAGTTTTTGCCCTTGAGAGTAATGGCAAACACAGCAATCACTTTTGCACCAACCTAGTAGTCTTTTAAAATATTTTTAAAGACCTATCATGTACTCCAGGGTGTAGCCTTCTCCAAGTTAACCATTTTTAGCTTCTTTAATTTTGCCTCATTTTATGATTCTGAGTGGCCGTTAGAGCTACATTTTTCAGGGCATATCATAATTTATCAGTCTGTAGTCTTTAAGTAAAGAGATGTGACCACAGTGCTATTCCTCTATTCCTCTGTATTTCTGGAAACCGTACTTGGTAAGACTCTAAATTGCTTTGGCAAGAGGGGCAACTTAGATTACAAGGTCTATCAAGCCCACCCACATCTGTTGTTAAGCTCTATCTCTGACCTGCATTTGTGCACTGGTCCATCTGCAAATCTCAGCCTCAGCCTAAGATGTTTTGTGTACATGTAGAAAAAACATAGTCTAAAATATTGTAAAAGATTTTCCTGTAAAGAGGGGGGGAAATAACTTTCTTCTATTAGTATTTCTTGTGTCTAATCCGTACAGTCAAGTTGCCAGATTTCTGACTAGGTTCATTAATTTACTTAATTATTAGATTTTATAAATAATTGAACCCTCAATTTTAAAAGCCTCAGGGCATAGCTCAATAAAAGCTTGCATTAAAATATCATTGAGCAGCTGCAATAATAACAAAAATAAAACCTATCTGCGTAAAACTGCATACTTTGTCCATGACTTTGTCTGGACAGACCAATTTATAAGAACAAGTTTAGCCTCCTGTAATTAAATAAACTTGTCAGAGCTCCCTTTGGCCTGGCATGCATCAGTTTAAGAGACATGTTTTCTACTGACTTGTATTGCCTCTAACATCTAGGAACTTACATACTTTAAGATGTTAGCGCTGAGCGTTTTCAGGGGGACACTGGTTTAGACATTGTGCCTATTAGGAGTTAAGCCTAATAGCATCACAAGTCTTTGGGTAGGTCACATAATTTATCATGACCATAATTTTCAAACTTCAAGATAAAAATATTAGAGTAGTTTTTTTCCAGCTGAAAAATTCTCTGAGTCTGTAAGAAAAGGTATCAATGAGTTAATAACAATACCAACCACTCAAAATTTTGTTGATATTTTATACCTTGGATATTATTCACTGCAGCTGGCTATTCATTTTCCAAACTTGAGAATCATGTCACCTTAGCCATTTATATTCATTTAGAATCTATGGGTCCAAAGTGATTTACGTAATTTTATAAAACACAGAGATGTGATCCTTGGCCTTGATGTACTTTCAGCAGAACTTTTGTTTTGCTGTACACTCGATTATAAGAACAGATTCCTTTTCCATTGGCAGAAATATCTCCCAGAAATAATTAGCTGCAGACACAAAACAATTAGGTAGTTGCAACCTCATAAAATGTGGTTGTTGGTTAATTGGCTCATATTCACATTATGATATTTGCATCTACCACCTTACCACCTGCAAAATTTTAGCTCACAAAAATAGAAATGAGGTTTCAAAAATATGCCCTAGCATGTGTAGTGTAAATATTCAATGTGACCTGCATTGTCTGTGGACATTCTTAATAGCATTCAAAAATGCTCAAGCATATGGAAACATAAAATGTTAATTTCTAGACTGCAAACTCTTTTTCAGGAAGAAATATAATAAATACCAAGGGGTTAAAGCCACACTCAGTCATTGCCTCAATTTTGTCTAAACCTATTTTACTCTGTGGGTTCATTTTCTCAGGACTCTTACACCTGAAATCATTGGGTTGTATTTTCTTTTTAGTTTCTTGATACCTCACCTATGGTAGGGGCCTGACATGGTAAGAAGGCTACATATCAGTAAAGCATATTTGCTTCCAGTAGATATTTTCCCTTTTCATCATAGTTTAAATTAAATTCATCATTTTCTCTCGAAAGCTCTCACTACTATATATTAGAACTACTATGTATTAACAACTTCTAGTCTGGGAATCCAAAACACATTTTTCCCCTTTAACCTGCATTGCACAATATGAAACCAGAATCCTGCCACTTAGGTTTAATGTATTAAGTTAACCAAACCAGCCTCTCCATGTATCTATTTAAATGCAAAAGGGCAAAAACTGTTTCAGCAGAAAGCTGAAACAGTTACAAAAGAGATACCTTGGTCAAGACTCTTATGAACTGGCGTCTATCAACATTAACATTACTAACCACACCTCTAGAATTAAAAATGACTCAATGTGGAAGTCCTCACATCAGAGGAAACTAAGGGGAAAACACTTAAATGTTTCCAGAGATTTTTAGGTCTGGAATCAGTTCTGCTAAAGCCAGGAGCTTTGTCTGTTTAAGAAACAAGGGATATTCAGAGCATCTTTCCTAACATTTTCCTCTATGAAGACTGCCTGGTATTGGTTTCAAAACTCTTTGACTTGTTGCTTAAACTGCTGAGGCTGGTGTTTTTAAACCTATTTTTTCATCAAATCTTTGACTATTAGCCATTGACTTTGGCCAGTTCTGATAATATCAGATGACAGCTGTGCCCCGTTGAGAATTGAAGCTGCTTATCAGAAACCTGGATAGCTTTAGTGAGGGAGGCCTTGCTATACAAAGTTCACTTCAAAGGATAAAGATGAGAAATGTGTTAGGAGGAAAAGGTGGAAGACAAAAGAGGAGAAAAGACATGGAAAGGAGAATTCTCGGAAGAAAGAGGAAAGAGGTCAAGGAGAGAGAGAGAGAAAGGGGAGTAGAGGAATGGCAAAGAAGAAAAAAAAGTCACAGTATGACTGTGGGGTAGATTACCCAACTCAACAAGCCTGAGTTTTACTTTGTTTTGTTTTGCTCAGTCTAAATCCCCTATTCTAGTAATCTTGGTATTCCCAAAGCAATGTTTTGGGGAAGGGTGGAAAAAAGAAAAGAAAGAAGAAGAAAAGCAAAAAAAAAAAAAAAATCTTTCAATATTATAGAATACCAATATGGCCTGAGCCAGATGCAGAGGGAGTAGATGAAAGCTCAGCTCAGATCAGTATGCCACAGCTGGTGTTAAAAATGAATTTGGAGGAGGCTACTTGGGCAGCTGTCCTATAACTACAATACCAAGTTCCATTTACTCTTTACTGACCAGAGAACACTAGACTGTTGCAGAATGAATGATGTTTTGAGATAGTAGTAGACATATTCCATGCTTTCTTAATTGCAAAGTCCAGATTCTTTAAACTTATTAAGGAATAAACCAATATAAGACAGACTCTTAGAGATTGCAATGAAAACATCTTTTGAAAGGAATGAGAAAAAGGGCTAAGAGATGTGTTTGTGTAGTATTAGAAAAGAAAAAGAGTTGAAAATTATTTCTCTTAATTATTTTTAGAAAATACAGTGGCAGAAGCATCTTTGCCAAAGGGTGGGAATGGGTGATTTGTGAATAGCTAAACTTTTAAAGGAGGTGGGATCCAGGTATCTACTTTATTTCCAATGATAGCTTTGTAACTTATTATTTATGGACATGTAATAATTGGGAAACTCAAAGCAATACATAAAGATATATAAAATGAAAATTAAATTCTAGCTTAGAATATTGATCGCATGCATGTTTCTCTTCTGCTTTCCAAATATGCAATAAATGTTGGTAAAGGATAATGAAGAATATACATATATATATATATATATATAAATAAGCCTACAAAACCAAGAACTATCAGAAAACCAGAGATTCTGCCACATTTCTGGAAGAAGAAATTGTATAGGAAAATGTTGTCCTGTGAAGTCAACCAGGAAGACAGAGCTCAAAGTGAGGGTAGAGGGAACTAACTGCAGGAGGGACTGCCAGGCTAGCTGGTGGGTGCCAGAGAAGCTCTATTATTATACTGCAAGAAAGAAGTAAGCCTCAAAGAGAGATTAATTAAAGATTAACAGTCAGGTAACCCCTCCATCCCAGCAAGCATGATTACTAGTAACCTGATATTTACTCCAAGTTAAAAAAAAAATCATGTAGTCATTCTCTAAATAAAATGAACCATGTAGATAGAAGCTGGGAGCTGGATAAGGTTTAGAATTACAGAATAATGCCTTTCTTGTAGTATTTAGGGCTCTCTGTCCATGACCCTAAATCAAAGCCTATCCATCAGCAAAACTCATGTATATGCTCTGCGCATCACATCAAACTTATTAATTCCTCATTCTTGAATAGGGACAAATATGTATCTCCAGAAAGTTGAGGAATATTTTGGCATGAAGAGAAACAAAGAGAACAAAAACAAAAGAATACAAAAACCATGAAGCTTCAAATAGAATTGAAAACAAACAGGATTTTTGAGAAATCAGATGAAGGAGAAAAACTCAAATAATTGTCCTTGGAGAAATGGAAGAAGATGTTGTATTTGCCAAACAAGAACAGTCTCATATAAAAAATAAACTATTGAAGAGCCAGAAGATTTTCTAGGAATTTAAGATACAATTGCAGGAAAAGCAAAGAGGAGAAAAGGTTGAAGAAATAACATATCTCTCAGAATGTGCAGCACAAAATGTGAAAAAGATAAGAAACAGAAGAGTTAACCCCAAAAGTTCAATGTCTAATTAATAGTAGTTTTATAAACAAAGAACAGAACAAATGAAGTAGGAGACAGTTGGCAAATGAATAGAAAGACTGACTACACTGCATGCAGAAAGACGTGCTATTTCAACATGAAAACGCCTGGCAAGAGCCAAAGAAGAGTCATGAAAATGAAGCAAAATACGAATGTGAAGTTATAGAACCCAGATATTAAAAAAGATCTTAAAATTTACCAGAGTTGGGAATATAGATCATCTAAAGATGTGGAAGGAGAAGGAAGAAGAGGAGGAGGAGGAGGGGGAGGAAAAGGGGGAGGGGGAGGGGGAGGAGGAGGAAGAGAAAGAAGAAGAAAGGAGAAGGAGAAGGAAAGCAATAATTATTGTTAATATGAAATGAAACATCATGCTGACAACAGTGGAAGCAAATAAATTTGGCACAAGTTATTATTCCTAGATCTCACACTTGGAAATGATGAAAGTTGCTGGAAACACATAGTAAGTGGTTGTATTAAGGAGATGATGATTTTTCTCTCCAGTTGAATAAAAACTGTATTTGGTAAGTTGCAGTTTGGGATATAATTACAGTGACAGCACTCAATGCATTCAGAAAAAATATCTGTATCTGACTCATTAAAATAAAAACACAAATGATTCTGAACACAGCCTTTGATGACTTCTCAGGTGGATCCAGAGAAGGTGGCAGTGAATATGGAGACTCTAAGACGAATCATCCCATTGAGACAAGCAAGTAAGAAAATATCTTTAAGTTAATAGTATGTACGTATTATATATGTCACTACATTTTTACAGTACTTACTAATTTAAATATAACAAGTAGCCAGTTGACTCTTTTACAATACATCATAAACATTTGTTAAGGTTAGCCAATTACTCTATGAAAAACACTCTTCACTTGGAAAAATTATAGGATATGCAATGACTTTAGATGCAATAGAATCATGTTATTGATCTTCATAAAGTAAAAGTAACAGTAGAGCTGACAGAAGTTGAAAGGTAGATAGGAGAAAAAAGAGGTAAATGTAGAAAACTAACATGTGAAGCTTCAGTTTTGTTAAATAGAACTATAGAAAGATAAACTACAAGTAGATCACAAATGAAATCCTTACTTATAATAGGAATTCAGTAGGTAAATTTCAAGTTGCTAAGTGAAGAAATTGAAATAGCATGTTAGTTGATATTTGGAGGCAAGTATCTTTAGAATTTTAACAAAAACGAATAGAAGTGATTGTTTCTCTGAAGACAATGTATTTGGGGACTTGTGGGGTTAGTCTTGAGCGGTCCTTATTAAAACTAAGATAGATTACACTTTACAGATTATATACAAATATACCAGGGCGGTTAGCCTTTATTATAGATGGGAATTTGGTGTTACCGATATGCTTGGTTTATAGAGAGGAAATTGAAATTCAGAGAATTTAAATAACTGCTTGGGTTTTACAGACTTCTCAGTAGTAGAAATAAAGCTTATATCCAGATCTTTGAAATGCCATGCTTTTTGGAATCTCAAAATAGGAGTCGATACTAAATAATATTTTTCCAAAATGTTTCAGATCTCCTCACATAAATGTATAGAATGCATTTTAATCCAGGTGTTGGTAAACTTTTTCTTGTAAAAGGCCAGTTTTTTACCTTGTCAGCTATGTGGTCTTTGTAGAAATCACTCAACTTTCCCATTGCAGTGCAGCAGCTAGAAGACCATATGTAATTGGATGAATATGGTCTGATTTGGCTTATGGACTATAGTTTTCCAACCCTTGGATCAATAAGTTAATTATCTCTTTTAATTTTCATTTCTAGTTTCAAAGGCAATATTTTCACTGAGCCTATTCTGTAATTTTCCTCCAATCCTGTATTAGTCCATTCTCACATTGCTATAAGGACATACCTGAGACTGTGTAATTTATTTTAAAAAGAGGTTTAATCAGCTCACAGTTCTGCAGGCCGTTCAGGCTTCTGCTTCTGTGGAGACCTCAGGAAACTTACAACCATAGTGGAAGGCAAAGGGGAAGCAAGCACATCTTCACATGGTGGGCAAAAAAAAAAAGGGGGAAATGCTACACACTTTCAAACAAGATCGGAAAACTCCATCACAAGAACAGCAAGAGGGAAGTCTGCTCCCTGGATACAATCACCTCCTACCAGGCCTCTCCTGCAATCCAGAAAATTACAATTCTATATGAGATTTGGCTGGGGACACAAAGCCAAACCATATCATTCTGCCTCAGCCCCTCCCAAATCTCAAGTCCTTCTTACATTTTCAAACACAGTCATGCCTTTCCAGTGGCCACTCCAAAGTCTTAATTCATTCCATTATCAACTCAAAAGTCCAAGTCCAGAGTCTCATCTGAGACAAGACAAATCCCTTCTGCCTATGAGACTGTAAAATCAGAAACAGGTTAGTTACTTCCAAGATACAATGGGAGTACAGACAAAACTTAGCTATCTGGGTACCACCACAAGTATCTGGAAAAGATCTAAGGTTTACAGTAACCAAATGTATAGGTGTGTATGGGAGTCCTGGGGATTTTGAGTAAGGCTATAGCAAAACCATTCCCGATGGTCCAAATGGATCCTTTGAGAAGTCAATGGGGATATGAACATAAAAAGAACTAATGAGAAGCCAGGATACCAATTAACCAGTTCACTGATCAGAAGGCTCAGAACGTTCTAGTTGCTGCTTCTACCTATAGAAAATAATTGTTTGAGGGCAAAAGGAAACAAAAACAGGAGAAGGAGAAAAGAGAAAAAGCAGTGTGAAGGAGAACAGTAGAATACAACACAGAGTTAATGATAGTGGACATTCTCCTGAAGGTGAGCAGCATCTGACATCAGAGAATAGAAGGGCACAGGAGTGAATGCTTATTGAGCATTTACCAGTTAGAGGTGGTAAAGAATAATTTACTTTGTTAGTGCATTATCTATTGCCAACAGTCTGTTGAGAATTCATTTTTATTCTCATTCTACATATGAGTCGAAGCTCTTACAGGTTACTTAACTTGCCTTAATTTCACATATAGTAAGTGAATTTTCAGTCAGGGCCTTGTGACCCAAATGCCTATGCTCTGTCCCCTATGCTGTTCAACAAAGAGAAACTAGAATATCTGGCCTGAGTGTGTTAGCAGAAGGCCACCCCTGGAGTTCAAGTGGGCTTTGGCTAACCAGGGATCTGTTCCTTAATGGCTCCTAAGGGTAGTCACATGATATTTTAAAAGGATGTCAACCAGTATAGACCATGGGTTTAAAGTACAAGTTGGAGAAGAATTAGATTATTAATATTCTTGATGAAAAGAGTCTCTAACATAAGGTCATTTTATTTTATTTAAAAACTCAGGGAAATGTGTTAATTAGTTTTAGAATATTTTCTATAAACAATTACAGATAAAAAATGTTGAAATGCAAATCGCTCAGACATTCAGAATACAGACAATTCTTTATGTAAAAATGATGCATTCTCTGTTGATGTCAGGTAAGATAATTTATTTTTCATGTTTTTTGTCCTATAAATACTATGTCTTGTCACTGATAGATAATTGGTAATAGGATTGTCCACAGAGAAGACACTTTATTTTCCCACTAATGCTGTGTGTATACAGGGTTTTGGAGCCACTCCCATGTACGGTTCTTCTGTCAGCAAATACCTCTTAAAGAACAGGGAAATTTACAGAGAACAAAAGTCATTGCCCATTGTGTTTTCCTTAACACCACGAGCCGGATACACAAGAACTGAGTTTCCTGAAACACGGTGACAGCAAAGTTTACTTTGCCTGTGACAAGAATGAGAGAAAATAAAGGGAGAGAGAGGAAAGGAGGGAAAGAAAGAGAGAGGGGGGAAAGGAAGAAAACACAAGGGAAGAGATGGAGCAAGAGACAAGGAGAAAGAGGAAGGAGAGAGGGAGAGAGTAAAAAAGGGAAGGAGAGGGGAAGAAAGGAAGGGAGAGATGAAGGAAGGAGGGAAGGAAGGAAGGAGAGATAAAGCAAAAAGATGCTATTGTAAAGGAGGCAAACTTTTCAACGACTGGTGTTTGTGAATGAGTTAGAATTGGCCTGATAGATGACACTGTGCTATGTGAACTGAGCAGTGACTAGAAGCCGTAAGAGTTGGGTTGTGTTCTCCACCTTCTTAGACTCTATCGCCTGAAGCAAGTCTGTTCACCTTATGCACTTCCTTTTCCAACTTGAAATTGCTAATGTAGAGGAAAGCATGCTGACAAAGTCTAAGAATGCAACATTGTGAACACTTGTGAAAGACTCGAAATAGTTAAAGGCATGGTCAGGCTTGGGAAGGGCATACTGAGGCCACATGTTTTCCCAGTGTATGACCTGCAGGCACACACCTGGGCTCGGTCAGGTTACAGCATACTCCCTTCCACTCACAGGTCAGGCCCTGGTCGATGATAGACCCAGTACCCTCCTTAAGCGTACCAGTCACCTAAAGCAACAAGAGAGTGTTTGGGAATATTGGATGTCACTCAGCCTCTCTTTAGACTTCCTTTCCCTTTAATTATTTGAAAAGAAAAACACTAACTGCTTTTTTTTTTTTTTCAAGTTAAAAATAACAAAAGCAAAGTCCCTTAAAGGAATAGGTATCTGTAAAGGTTAAGTAATGGCTGCCTGGACTTTTAATTGCCCTGTATCTGCTGCCAAAGTTGATGTTAGGTTGAATTTAGGCAGATCTGGAATCTTTATTCCCACTTGCTTGCACCTACTGATGCGTCATTTGGAAAATGTCAATGATCTGTTCCCATCTGGTTTCCTGAAAAAAAAATAAAGTTTGGAAATTCTTAGTTGATTCCATCTTACTTAGAATCATTTTCTTGCTGTTGCCGATGCTGCTCCTTAGATGTAAGCAGCCAGTAACTGTTTAAAAACATTAATGCTGCTTTCCTATTCAAGGAGAGATTTTCTTCAGAAAGGTCCCTAAATCACTAATGGCTTTCAGGAATTTATCATATCAAAGAGAAAGGAGAACACTTTCAGTTATCCCATGGGAATTGCAGGTATATGGAAGGGCCTCCCTCCAGCTCAAAATTTGATGAGTCAGTTGCAAGTTTATAATCAATCTCACACAAAATATGTCATGAGAATTTAAATATGAAAGAGGCTTTGCTTCTCCCTTCATTGGAATGTAGAGTTCAGAAGATAAACTAATGGAATTTGATTTTTTAAAAAGCTCTAATTAGTGACTATTAACCTCCACGCATTTTCTTTTATTCATCTTCTTGTTTCATTTCATAGATGCAGATTTCACTAATATACTCACGCGCGCGTTTGCGCGTGCGCGCGCGCGCACACACACACACACACACACGCACACACACACACACACACACACATATATATATATTTTGAGACACAGTCTTGCCCCATCACCCAAGCTGGAGTGCAGTGGCACAATGTAGGCTCACTGCAACCTCCACCTGCCAGAGGTTCAAGCAAATCTCCTGCCTCAGCCTCCAGAGCAGCTGGGACTATAGGTTCATGCCACCACACCTGGCTAATTTTTATATTTTTAGTAGAGACAGGGTTTCACCATATTGGCCAGGCTGATCTCGAACTCCTGACCTCATCACCCACCCACCTTCGCCTCCCAAAGTGCTGGGATTATAGGCATGAGTCACTACTCCTAGCCATATTAAAATATTATTGAATGGTGTTTACAGTATCAGCTGTAGAATATTACTTAACACATTGCTTTATTTGAATTTTTCAACAACCCCTTGATGTCTGTATTGTTGTTATTAATAGCCCCATGGGGAAACAAACATTTGGGGAAGTTATGACTTGCTCAAGACCACACAGTGAAACCCACTCTACTCGAAACTCGAAAAGCTCATTTTTGGTCGTTTGCTAGTACAGAGTCTTCAAAAGTGAAGTCTGAATTCAGTAACTGTTCTACCAGTTCATTTAATGCTTTACCCTTTTCAACCATCTTCTTTTAGGTACCTAGTGACTATTTTCCAAGACATCCCCAGCCCTCTTGGCTAACGTTATAACCTCTGAATTTTTACCATAACTCCTTATTTTTGAGCATTGTTTCCAATTCTCTCTTCTTTTCCTCCCTTCAAGGTGACAATCATCTAATCTGAAAAACTGAAGTGCACATATGACATTATGTGACAATAGCATAATTGCCTGTTATGTCCTGTATTTTTGTAGTTTAGCAGAGTTCTCCTAAATAAAAATTTTATACCCCAAAAACTTAATGGTGTTGAGAATTAAAAACAGAGAGATTGGCTAACATACTCTTAATTTGGCAACTCACAAAACAAATAATTTATGTAGGCAGTCATGCCCAAATACGAAGACTGATAATTAGATCAAATTTGTTATTAACATTATTACTTAGCATAAGCAATTACTTATTAACATAAGTAATTATCTATATTATTCATATATATAGCTCCATGAAAATATTGTAATGCACTAGTGAAATGAATGAGATCAGATTTTAGTTGCCCTTATAGGATGAGATGTATTTAGGAAGATTGTCTAGTGTTAGTGTAAGAAAGAACTTCGTTTGAGTCCCAGTTCAGTCGCTTATAAGTGATGTGACCTTGAACATGTTCTTAATTTCTTTGAGTCATCATGGAAGAAAGGAAGAAAGGAAAGGGAAGGGAAGAAAAGAGGAGGGGAGGGAAGGGAGGGAGGGGAAGGAAGGGGAGAAGAGGAGAGGGCAGAGGAGGGAAGGGGAGGCAAGGGAAGGGAAGGGAAGGCAAGGGAAGGGAGGGGAGAAAGAAAGAGAGGGAGAAAGGAAAGAAAGAAAGAGAAAGAAAGAAAGGTTTTACATCCCCTGCAAAGA
Source organism: Cebus imitator (assembly GCF_001604975.1). Taxonomy (NCBI): domain Eukaryota; kingdom Metazoa; phylum Chordata; class Mammalia; order Primates; family Cebidae; genus Cebus; species Cebus imitator. Next base: position 5,538,332 of record NW_016107334.1, read on the forward strand.
GAATAAATTTGAGTTAAAAATGTAGTATAAAAAGATCTCAGGTTCAAAAAAATAATAATAAAAAAAAGATATCAGTTTCAGAAAATGAGAGGGTAAATATTTTCTAGATGTGGGTTCTCCCTAGGGTGACATGTATCATATATAGGAAATGACAATAAGCCAGCCACTGTTTTAAGAGAGATGTAGAGTTTTTTACATCAAAAATTAGTTCTGTAGCTTCAAATTAAGCTCATGACATGTAAAGCAAAGTTTACTTTAAACCTTTCTTAGTCATTACAATAAAAGTTACAGTTTCAGGAACACATTCTTTCTATTAAACTCTACGCTTCACTGGCATAATTAAGACTCATCTAGAGTAGAATCAACTTTGACATGTGGCCAGGGACGCTGTAGTTAATTCCTTTTCCTTATTGGCTCATGACCTCAGATGTGTAGAGATATGTTTCTGTGATGGAGCAAGGAAGCCAGGTTTTCTTCCCCCGTGTTTTAAATATCTCCATTCTCAGGCTTAGGCTTTCCGGCAAGAGTGCAGCCACTCAGAGGCTAGCCTGCTCCAGGCCTTGATTTGATAATTTACAGAACTGTCCAACTACAGCTTGAATGGGTCCTCAGAAGAAATGGAGCCTAACTTCCCAACAAGTGTAGATGCTGTCTCTGCAATCCATAGATGACCACTCTAGAAAAGAAAGAGAAACATTAATATAAATTTATTTCTGGCTGGGCATCATGACCCATGCCTGCAACCCCAGAACTTTAGGAGTGGTGGAGGCAGGAAGATTGCTTGAGACAAAAAGTTCAAGACCAAACTGGGCAACATAGCAAGACCCCCATCTCTACAGATAAAATAGCCAGACATAGTGGTGCAGGTCCACAGTCCTAAGTACTCAGAAGGCTTAAGCAATCAGGAGGAGTGCTTGAGCCTAGGAGGTTGAGGTTACATGAGCTATGATGGTGCCACTACTCTAGCTTGGGCAACAGAATGAGACACTATCACTAAAAATACATGTATGTGTGTATACAAAAACACCCACACAGTGTTAGGCCATTCCGGGTTTTTTTCTTTTTTCTTTTTTTTTGGAGACAGTCTCATAGTGTTGCCTAGGCTGGAGTGCATGACTCAGTCTTGCACTCATCTAGAGTAGAATCAACTTTGAGATGAGACTTTGGACTTTTGAGTTAATACTGGAATGAGTTAAGATGGGGTGAAACCCCTTCTCCACCAAAAATAAAAACATTTTGCAATGTGAGAGGACATGAGATTTGGGAAGTGCCAAGGGCAGAGTGATGTAGTTTGGATATTTGGTCCTGCTCGAATCTCATGTTGAATTGTAATCTCCAATGATGGAAGTGGGGACTGGTGGGAGGTGTTTGGATCTTGGGGATGGATTCCTCATGGCTTGGTGTTATCTTCATGGTAGTGAGTTCTCAAGAGATCTGGTCATTTAGAAGCATGTGGCACTTCTCACCTGAGTCCATCTCTATTGCTTGCTCCTGCTTTCACCATGGGACATGCCTACTCAACTCTACTTTCTGTCATGATTGTAAGCTTCCTGAGACCTTCCTAGAAGGCAAGTAAATGGCAGCCCCATGACTTCTGTAAAGCAAACAGAACTGTCAGCCAATTAAATATATTTTGAAAAATAAATTACCAGTCTTAGATATATCTTTATAGCAATACAAGAATCAACTAGGCTGGGTGCAGTGGCTCACACCTATGATCCCAGCAATTTGGGAGGCCAAAGAGGATAGATCATCTGAGGTGAGGTGTGCAAAACCAGCCTGGCCAACATTGTGAAACCCCATCTCCATGAAAAATACAAAAATTGGCCAGGCGTGATGGTGCATACCTATAATCCCAGCTACTTGGGAAGCTGAGGCATGAGAGTTGCTTGAGTCCAGGAGGTGGAGGTTGCAGTGAGCTGGGATTGTGCCACTGCACTCCAGCCTGGGTGACAGAGCAATACTCCATCAAAAAAAAAAAAAAAATACAATGGAGATAGAAGCATAGAAGCATTCAGTAAACATTCCAGTTTCAAAAGGGAGAAATTGGCCAAAAGAAAGGAGCTATAGGCCACATACAATTTCGAAACCCAACAGGGCAGTCATTAAATCTTAAATCTACTTTGACTCCATATTCCACATCCAGGGCACAATGGAGCAAATGATGGGCTCCCAAGGCATTGGGCAGCTCTGCCTCTGCAATGTTGCAGGGTTCTGCCTCTGCAGCTACTCTCACAGGTTGTTGGGCACATGTGGCTTTTCCAGGTACAGGGTGCAAGCTGCAGGCGGATCTCATTCTTGGGTCTGGGGGAAAGTTGCCTCCTTCTCATAACTCCATTAGGCAGTGCTTTTGTGTGGGGCCTCCAACCTCACATTTCCCCATGGCATTGCATTAGTAGAGGTTCCCTGTAGGGGCTCTGTCCCTGCTTCAGGCTTCTGCTTGGACATCCAGGCTTTTCTGTATGCCTTCTGAAATCAAACTGGAGTGTGCCAAGCCTCACTGACTCTTGCAGTCTCTGGACTCATAGGCTTAATACCACGTGGAAACTGCTAAGGCTTATAATGGCTTGCTTGTACTCTCTGGAATGGTGACACAAGCAGTATCTGAGGCCCTTTGAACTGAGGCTGGAGGTGGATCAGCTTGAATGTGGGGAGCTGTGTCTTGAGGCTGCATGGGCAGCAGATCTGGGGCTAGCCCAGCAAAACATTCTTTCCTCCTAGGCTTCTGGGACAGTGATGGGAAGGCATACCTTGAATGTCTTAGAAATGCCTTCAAGGCCTTTATCCCATTTTCTTAGATATTAGCACTTGGCTCCCTTTTAATTATGCAAGGGTCTGTAACAAGTGGTTGTCCTAAACCCTGCTTGAATTACTTTCCTGAAAAAAAATTTTCTTCCTCTGCCACATAGCCAGGCTGCAAATTTTCATAACTTGAAGTCATTTCTTTGCTCCCACATCTGAGCATAGGATATTAGAAGCAACCAGCATGCTTTGCTGCCTGAAAGTTTCCTCTGAAAAATGCCCTAGGTTGTTACTCTTTAGTTCAAACTTCCATAGATCCCTAGAGGATGGACAAAATGCAGCCAAGATCTTTGCTAAGGCATAGCATGCATGAACTTTGCTCCAGTTCCCAATAAGCTCCTCATTTTCATCTGAGATTTTGACAGTCTGGACTTCATTTTCTATATCACTGTCAGCATTTTGGTCTTAACCACTTAATCAGTCTCTAAGAAGCTGCAAACTTAGCCTCATCTTCCTGCCTTCTTCTGAGCCCTCCTAAGTATTTCAGCCTCTGCTGGTTACCCGGTTCCATAGCTATCCTGCTTTTTCAGATAAATTTATAGCAACGCTTCACCATTTGACACCAATTTTCTGTGTTAGGCTGCTCTTTCATTGCTATAAAGAAATACCAGAGTCAAGGTAATTTATAAAGAAAAATGGTTTAATTGGCTCATAGTTCTGCAGGTTTCACAGGAAGCATGGTTCTGGCATTTTCTCAGCTTCTAGGTAGACCTCAGGAAGTTTACAATCTTGGTTGAGGGCAGAAGGGAAGTAGGGATGTCACATGGTGAAAACAGTATCAAACAGGAGAGAGAGAGTGAAGGGGGAGATGCCACTCACTTTTAAATGGCCAGATCTCACAAGAACTCACTATCACGCAGACAGCACAAAGCCACGAGGGAACCACCTTCATGATGCAGACACCTCCTACCAGGTCCCACCTCCAGCATTGAGGATTACAATTCAACATGAGATTTGGGTGGGGACAAATATCAACATTATATCACACATGCGCACTAACACACACCCCCCACATACGTTTATTTCTCTAAGCAAAGAGTGCTACTCCACATAGGCAGCAGCTGTTAGTCCTACCTCATTTCTGTGAAAATATCAGGAGTTACCTATACTTAAAATATAGTCCCGATTCCTGAAAATAGTAGTAGGAAGATTAGGAAATCACTCTCTAGAAGAAGAAGGGAAGGACATTTAAATTAATTTTTTCCTAAGTGCAAACTGAATGGTTTCTTGTTCAATAAAGATTTCAACAAATAATTGGCTGTTTTATTTAAAATGCAGTTAAGAAAGAGAAAATACCTTAGGTCCTGGTTAATAAAATTTTTTAAGTTATTGCAGTCCTAGTTTGTTTTTGTTTTCTTTTAAACTTATTTAGTTAGTTATTTTTTGAGATGGAGTTTCACTCTTGTTGCCCAGGCTAGAGTGCAATGGCACCATCTTGGCTCACCACAACCTCTGCCTCCTGGGTGTAAGCAATTCTTCTGCCTCAGCCTCCTGAGCAGCTGGGATTACAGGAATTTGCTACCACGCCTGGCTAATTTTGTATTTTTAGTAGAGACGGGGTTTCTCCATGTTAGTCAGGCTGGTCTTGAACTCCTGACCTTGGGTGATCTGCCCGCCTCAGCCTCCCAAAGTGTTGGGATTACAGGTGTGAGTCACTGTACCTGGCCAAAATTATTTTTAAACTTTTTTCTGCTTATAGAAGTACTTTGTGCTTACTCTAGATAAATCAGGAAGTATAGAAAAGAGTGATGAAGCAATACAGATTACTCATTATTCCTCCATTTACTTAGAGTGAAAGGTTATTAATATTTTGGAGTTTGTTCTAATCTCCCTCCCATGTGTTTGTGTGTGTATGTTGATTTTATAGGAATAGCAACATATTTTGTCGTATGTGTTATCTGCTTTCATTCATAGAAAGTAATTTCATACATACTTCTTAATGCCATTTAATATCATTAAGGCAGATTATTACTGGCTATATATTATTTAGCAGTAGCAGTATATACCACCCAATTTTTGATAGCTTGCAGTGGTAACATTTTACATCAACTGGGAGAAATTGGATTAATTAAGCATTGATGATAGAAACTTTTTTCAAGGCTGAGAATAGGGTTAGGTTCTTACCTCACATTATAGACTAAAACAAATAACTATTATGGTTAAATGTAAAAATTAAAATAAACATTTCTAAATATGCAATAAAGCATAAAATGAAAGACTATTAAATTATAATTTGAAGAATTTGTTTAACAATATAACATTTTAATCAAATTAGGAAAAACATTTGTGACACTTTAATAGCCAATATATGTAAATGGGTAACATAACTAACATATGAAAATAACTACAAATTAGAAAAAGATAAATACTCTAAGGAAAAACTTGTAAAGCACATTAGGAGGCAAATTTCAGAAAGGAAATGCAAAATATTCCATTTCAGCAGCAATCAAAGAAATGTATTCCTCAAATGCCATTTTCTATTCTTACTGATTTATTTTTTTCTTTAAATCACCACCTGACATTACAGATATGAATACTGTTATTCTAGATATACATTTTTTCCCCAATGAAGTATAAGTTACGTAAAAACTTGTGCTTTTATTCATTGTTGTATATCCTCAATAACAGGCCTGTTTTAAGGTGTGTATCAGTCAGCTATTACTATGTACCAAATAATCTCAAGTCTTAGTGCCATGTAACAATAAGTACTTACTTATTGCTCAGTCAGCCAAGGTGACTCAGCTTCATGGTGCAAGTTGGCTTATCCTGCTCCTGTGACCAGCAGGCAGAGTGGGGCTTACACTCTTCAGGAGATGGAATAAATACAAGAAAGTATGACCAACCATGAATTCTCATTTTAAATCCCTCTTACATATCTTCTAACTGCACATTCACTGAAAAAAACCACAATATGAAGCTAATCAAGGGTAGGAAGCTAAAATCAAGGGTAGGAAAGTATATGCACCTATGTACACACATGTATGTACATACATACATACACACACACACACACACATATATAGAGAGAGATAAAAATGTTACATTTACCTATTAATTATTAATATTCTTAATTGCAGTAGGCAATGCTAATGAAAATGTGCAAAAGTGAGGTTTATATCCTTCTTCGGTCCAGTAATTTATTTCTATGAAATGAACAACTACAACTAGAAATGCACTTAACATTTTTTTCTATGAATGTCCATTGCAGTATTATCTCTATTACAAAAAAAATTGGAATTAATCTGCCATTATTCTAAGATGGGTTTTCTTTTCTTACTGTATTTAATTTGACCTAACATAGCCAACATTTCTCATTATTACCTATGACGGCTTGCAACTTTGACCAAATGAGAGATGCATTTTTTCCCCTAGGAAATCTTCTACAACTATTTGAGTTCATTAATTAATAAATCATTGATGAGTATCTGATGACTTTTAAGAATAAATTAGTAATATTCCTTCTGTCCTGGAATTGATCAAACAAACAGATTTCTGGGGAGAGAATGTGTCTATAAAGGTCACAGCAGATAAAAAATATGCAGTGATAGATAAAGAAATATGTTCTATATATTAAAGGGTCCAGACCAAGAACAACTAACTTAACTGCAAGAATCCGGGCAGAACCCTCAAGGAGGAAATGTTAAAATCCATGCATTTTGATAAGAAATGGTAAACATTCACAAGGGTTAGTCAATATCAGTAATATTAATAACACATGATACCTTTGAAAATGTCAAGATTACGTTAATGTATTTTACCCATGGCTTTTAGTGGACATCTTCACCCCCACTTCTGGGGAGGGAAGGGGTTGCCTTCTCTCTGAGTCCAAACCCTCTGGAGAAAATACGAAGTGAGCTTTGTTAAGTGACCCCAACAAGGCACAGGGATGGATTCTAGCTACTTATGGTTCTCAGTCCTGGTTTTACTTTCTATTTTATTGTCCCAAATATATGTAGCAGCAAGAGGAGAAGAGGGTTCATTCATTTATCAAGGTTGGCTGGGAAAAAACGTAATTGTAATTGAATAGTCTTCTCTTATTTCATAACATATAAAATATAAATTGATGGAGATCACTCATTGCCAAAGGCCACTATGACAGGCAGAAGACTATTAAGTAGGTGGCATGGCAAAGCCACTGGGAAGCTGATAGGTACTGTATTTTATTCTTTCTTTTGTTCATTTATTAATATGTTTAGCAAATATTGCAAGAACTATTGGAAGACTGACTCCTTAGTTTCTAAGTTTCTTTAGAATGGTTTAGGATCATAAACATATTTGCTATCATTATCAATTAACACTACATTAATATTGTCAAAGAGGATAGTAAGCTATCTTCAAACCAAGGCCCATCCACGTCCTTGCTTAATGGGTTAGAAACATTGCATCTAAGAAACAGGAGTTCGTTCTCCTGTCACAAAGAATTTAAAAGACCAAATCAGAAATTAAGTGAATGTAAGTATTTTCTTCTTTCTAAAAATATAAACAAATGGAGGGTCACTTAATCCAAAGTACCTTCTACTCCTTTTGATTAATTTTGGGTAAAAGTGGGCTTTGAGAGATGGGCCTAGGACCCCTGATTTGAGCAGCATCAGGAAAAAAAAAAAAAACAAAAAAAAAAACAACTTTTCTTTATCTGGAATTAACTACAAATTCAATTAGAATAAAAATCTTCACCCACCCCATGGAAAAGATTTTACACAAAGAAAAGCAGATGTTGCAATAACATTGAGAGCACTTTGCTTAGCAGTGTATGGAATTTTCCATCTTGTAAGCCCAATCCCTAGTGAAAGATACGCAGAGCCAGCTTCTTTAACTCACAAAACGGCTTCCATTTCCCATGCTCCTTTAATTAGATTTACTTCTTTAACCAAAGGAGTATTGGGTTGAAGGAAGGAAGGGTGGGGATGGAGGAGACTCTGCTTAATACTGGCTTAGCAAGTTTAGAGAAGGATGTAGGGTAAAAGGTGGAGGTCTATTTTGGGGTTATTTTTACAGATAAAGCTTTTCTTATTTATTATGAGTTTGTTCAATTAGAAAAAAATAGCAGTAAAATTAATTGCTGAAGTTTATGCTGAGATCATACCTTAGTTCTGTTTTCAGCTTTGAACAGATTATAGGACAATGAAGCATAAATGGAAATTAGAAAACATTTAGAACAGACATTCCGTAGCACTTTTTCACATTGGGATGAGAAATGTGCAGAATGGCCTATGAGGCAAGTTTATAAATGAAGACAAACCAGGATCACATAGGCCACCCATGGGGAATAGAACACAGGAATAGAAGGGGCCTAGAGGGGCTTCAATGGCCTCTGTTTGGTTTCTGGAAAT
>NW_016107334.1:5548059-5549110 GCF_001604975.1 Cebus imitator
TGTTTAGTAGAGACGGAGTTTCACCATGTTGGCCATGCTGGTCTCGAACTCCTGACCTCAGGTGATTCCCGCTGCCTCAGCCCCACCAAGTGCTGGGTTTACAGGCGTGAGTGTCAGGCACTTCCATAGGCACTGGAGTAGGACAGTAAACAAAGATAAAATCCCTGAACTCTTCTCTCAGACATCTTCTCATAGAGAAAGATGGACTATAAAGTACATTAAGCCAGTAACAGAGTACGTGGATTGTGAAGAGTGCTATGAAAAAAGTAAAGATGTGAAAGAAGAGTGATGCGTGGACAGAGTGGTCAGCAAAGGTCTCTGTGCAAAGGCCACATTGCACAGAGTAAAACAAGTGAGGGAGTGAGCTGATGGATTGCCCGCAGCTTGAGAACCACCTGGTATCATCCACAATTTTAGGGCGCAGAATTCATCCAGAATGGGAGTCATCCACTGATAATTTTTTAAAAATACTGTCTAGAGTATTCTAATGTTTATCTAGGAAATGTGCTTTCAAATATAAAGGCTTTGGCTTCAACTCTCAGCGACAGCTATTGGGTGAAGAAGTTGCATGAACTTATGCATTACATCTCCCTCATCTCCCTCTGATTTACAAGTAAAGAAGACTAAAGATAGCATGAGGGGAAACAGGGAGACTAAATAGGAGGCTGCTGCCTGTGGCATGAGGAGAGGTAGCAGGGTTTCATTGGATATGATGACAAATAGTCAGTTGAGCTAACTGTTGAAGATGGAGCCCACAGAATACCATTCTTATGCATAATATCCCTAGCCCCTAGAACAGGAGGTCCACTTCTATTTATTTATTTAATCAGATTTCATCAGGACAATTCCTTGTACTCCCCAACATGGGAGTTTGTTATATGCCTGGCCCCTGCAGGCATCTGAGTTTGCAGTGCTCTCCAGGTGCCCTGATGGCTCCATAGTGAAGTGCTTCTTTTTTTTTTTTTCTTTTGAGACAGAGTTTCGCTCTTGTTACCCAGGCTGGAGTGCAATGGCGCGATCTCGGCTCACCGCAACCTCTGCCTCCTGGGTT
>NW_016107334.1:5549190-5565409 GCF_001604975.1 Cebus imitator
TCACAGGCATGCGCCACCATGCCCAGCTAATTTTTTGTATTTTTAGTAGAGACGGGGTTTCACCATGTTGACCAGGATGGTCTCGATCTCTTGACCTCGTGGTCCACCCGCCTCGGCCTCCTACAGTGCTGGGATTACAGACTTGAGCCACCGTGCCCGGCCAAAGTGCTTCTTTTTCTATGTTGTCGTGATACCTTCATGCTTTGATACACTAGGAACCACATTCTAATTTTATTGTTTCATGTGAATCTCTCCAGATTATCTTTTGTTCAGCTTCATATCCCCGGGGCCTACTACAGAGCCTTGCGGTTAGTGGGTGTTAGGTCATTGATGAATGCATGATGAAATTAATAAATGAATGAATCAACAAGTGAATGAATCAGCAAATAAATGGATTCTTTGTAATAGAGTCTCATAGCAAAAACTGGAAAGCAGAAAACAAATTCATGCAAAATGTGGAACAGTCATCTCTTTGTTAATTAAACATTTTCTAAGTCTCCCAAGCTAATATAGCTGTATGTTCTCAGTAGATGACTAACATTTCCTCAGTTGTAAATTGTGATAATACACGAGACGTGTTGTATTAAAAAGAAGACAGCAACATCTAGCTGCAAACTCTTCTGTCTTTTCCCAGTCTAGAGGCACAGTATTAGGGAGGTGCTGTAAAGAGAAAAAGACCTGTAGAGTGATTGTCCTCTAGAAAGCAAGTAGTGCAAAGGAGAAACTGCACAGTAGGGAAGCTAGTTGTTGGTGTAGCTCATCTCTTTAAGCTGCGCACAGCAAGCAAGGGAAAGGATACTGAGGAACCAAGGTGGAAGGTTAGATTTAGCATGTTTAAGAAAAGGAAAATGAGAGGATATCTGAAGTTTCTGAGTGTTGAAGAGGTCAGGAATTAAGTTTACTGTAGCCTCTGAACTTGGAAACTCTTGAATGCCTGAGGACGATATGATAAAAGATGGGAATTTCTCTTTAGGGTGCTTTGTTAAATATCACATACTCTGCCATTCAGCTATGGAGCCATGCTTTTAAAGATTTCACATAAAATACTACAAATAGATTATAAAGTAAAAAAATGCATTCAGCTTAGCTTAGAGCCTCGCACACAGTAGCATCCAGCAAAGATGAATGCTTTCTCTTGTGGTACTTGAAGAGACAAGAAGCCCTTTCTTGTATAAAGGAAACAATTTGGGTGATGGTTACACTAAAATACCAGATTTCACCAATACTCACCATTATATTCACATAACAAAACTGCACTTGTACTTCTTACGTCTACAAATTATGAAGGTTTTCCTTAGAAAGCCTTCTTCTTTTTTTTTTTTTTTTTTTTTTTCTCCTAGTGACAGCATCTTGCTCTGTTGCCCAGGCTAGAGTGCAGTGGCACCATTATAGCTAACAGCAACTTCAACCTCCTGTGCTCAAACAAGCCTCCTGTCTCAGCCTCCCAAGCAGCTGGGACTACAGGCACACACCACTGCACCTAGCTAATTTCCCTTTTCTAATAATTCTGATTTATGTTGACAGACTGTAAAACCTCTACATATTTTAACACTCATTTAGTCTTAGAGTTAAAAGAGTTACCACTCTTTTTTTTTTTCCTGAGACAGAGTTTTGCTCTTCTCACCCAGGCTGGAGTGCAATAGCTCGATCTCAGCTCACTACAATCTCCATCTCCCAGGTTCAAGTGATTTTTGTGCCTCAGCCTCCTGAGTAGCTGGGATTACAGGTAAGCACCACCATGCCCAGCTAACTTCTGTGTTTTTAGTAGAGACAGGGTTTCACCATGTTGGCCAGGCTGATCTCAAGCTCCTGACCTCAGGTGATCCACCCGCCTTAGCCTCCCAAAGTGCTAGGATACATACCACTCATTTAGTCTAAGTTCTACGAGCAGCCAGGTATTTCCTGCCAACCACCAGTTCCTGTATCAGTGTCTCCCTAGTTGTGTTGGGAGCCTTGAACTCTAGTAGACATTTTAATAAAATTTCATAAGAACAATAAAAAAGAAGCCCTTCCTGATCATTATTTCATTTTTATTTCATCCTTACTACAGTTGATGAAGTATTAATAAGTAAGGTAGCTCTCATTATGCCCATTTAACTGACAAGAAAGTAGGCTCAGACTGGCTGAATACTTGCCCAGGGTTACATGAGGTTGAAGTACAGGCAAAATTCTTTATGTGTGAGTCCTGAGTTATGTAGCCACTGAGTTATAAGACTTGCAGAGCTTTATTTGTAAATTGAACTTTCTATTTTAGGATAGTTGTGGATTTATTTGCAGTTGTGAGAGATAATGCAGAGTGATCTTTTACCCAGTTCCTTCCAGTGCTAACATCTTGCAAAACTGTAGTGTAACAAACAGGATATTGACATTGCTACTGTCAAGATAAGGAGTATTTCATCAGCACAGGGAACCTTCATACTGCCCTTTTATGACTACTCCCTCTTCCCTCTTATCCTTCCCCCACCTTAACCCCTAATAAGTCCCCATTTCTATGATCTTGTCATTTCAATCATCTTGTTATATAAATAAAACAATACATGATGTAACATTTTAAAACTGATTTTTGTAACTCCCCATAATTCTTTAAAAATTCATCCAGGTGAGTTCCATGTATCAATAGTTAGTTGTTTCTATTAGTATGCATGTATCACAGTTTGTTTAATCCTCTTCCCCTTGGCAGGACATCTGGATTGAGTTTTTTTCTTTTTTGTCTTCGGCTCTCAAAAGTTTGACTGTGAGTGTCTTGCTGTGGATTTCTGTGAGTTTATCCTATTTGGGATTCACTCAGCTTCTTAAATCTGTGTATTTATGTCTTTTGCTAAATTTTAACAAATTTCAACTGTTATTTGTCAGAATGCTTTTCAGGTCTGCCTTCTTTTTTCTAGGACTCAGGAAATGCAAAGGTTAGAGTTTTTTGTTTGTTTTTGCTGTAGTCACAAAGGTCTTTGAAGTTCCTTTCATCTTTTATTCACTCTATTTTCTCTCTTTTATAGATGGTGAATTTATATTGTTTCTTCCAGGTCACTGATATTTCCTCTGTCTCCTCCATTCTGCCCATGCATTGAGTTTTTTATATTGGTTATTGTATTTTTCTGTTCAAATTTTTCCATTTCTCTCTTACATCTTCTATTTTTGGTTCTGACTTTCTATTTCTTTGTTGAAGCTTTTCAAATACATTTTCACCAGTTTCAAGAATGTTTTAATTGTTCATTGGAGTATTTTTATGATGGCTGCTTTAAAAGCTTTGTCAGATAATTCTAACATCTGTGTCATCTTGATGTTGGCATATATTTATTATCTTTTCTCACTTAGTTTTAGATCTTTCTTGTTTTTGTATGATGAAATATGGACATTTGGATATTGTAAGACTCTGACTCTTATTTAAACCTTTGTTTTAGCTAGGTTCATCTCACATCACTTGCAGAGGAAAGAGAGTGTTACTTCATTACTGCCAGGTGACATAGAAGTCCAGGTTTTTTAACTCAGCTTCCGTTGACCTCTGCAAGGGAACTCCCAATTGCTGCTGAGCAGGAGCGGGAGTTTCAGCTCCCCAGTATGACTCCAATAAAGCAGTTACCCCTTGGTATACATGGAGATTTGCATCCCATGAATATTGTATTTGGATCTGCCCTTAGTTTTGGATACAGAACTTATGGATACAGTGGGCTTGTGGTAAACAGATTTACATTCATATGAAGCAAATGAATTTTCAACTCAATAAAATAAATTGCACATGTATGTTTCTTGTACTTAGATAACTTTTGGCCTAATTAATTAGTATTAATTAATTAATACTCTTTGTCTAATTAATTGTGTAGGTTTTAAATAAATCATTCATTTCTGAAGAAAGTGTTTTCTGACAGCCCTTAGCCAGGCAGATGTGTCTATTCTATGTTCTCACATGCCTACATGCCACTCCTTTATGACCATTAGCATATAGGCAATTTTACCTATTTGTGTGGGTCCCTAAACTAATGCCTCTTCCATTGTCTGCATCGTTAAGCACAGCAGGGGCTTTGCCTGTTTTTCTTTACTATTGTCTTCCAAGCACCTAGAAGAGTATCTGAACATGCTAGGAGGTTGTTACATTTTTATTTAACAAAATCTGCATATAGGTGGACTTGTGCACTTCAAACAAGTCAGTTGGTTGAGGGTCCATATACTTCCCTATATGTGAGAGATAGAAGTGCCTTGTTACTGCTCTCCATATGGCTTCCAAAAGTCCCTCCTACCTACCCAGCCTCCTCTGACACCACCTAAGTAGTTTTTGTGGAATTTGGCTAGAATTGAGCAGCTATTATCTAAATGTTTTTCTGTATTGCTTGGTTTCCCCTTTCCTTGTCATTTGGCTAGAGAGAGAGTAGCCAAATGACATTTCATTGGGGCCTTTCTTGTCTGTGCCTATTACTGTTTTGGGGTTCTTGGTTCCTTGAGTTCCAGATCTGAGATACACTAGGGAAAGGTAAAAGTCAGGGAACTCACCTTGATGTTTTCGTTGTATCCTGAGATTCCGTAGTCAGGCAGCCTTCTTCTCTCCACATTTCAGTCTTCTGATGTTTGTTTCTATAAATTCCCAGAGTCTTCTCTTTACACAGAAGAAACAATAGATAAAATTATATGTACTTCATCCTCAGTAAAATTTTTTAAAAGAACATTTGTAAAAACAGAAGTATCAATCATAATGATATTTAATGAGAAGATAATCTGAATATCTTATTGCTACCATTTCTCTTAAGGGACAAATTCTTTTTCCATGTTGATATGGAGGCTTGAACTTAATTAACATTTTCTTTTTAAAAGCTAATATATAGGTTATGCCAAATCTAAAAATATACCTGTAATCCCCAAAGAAGCAATTCCCTGGGCCCTTCTGTATGTGGTCGTTATTCCAGTGGATACTTCATGAGGCTGCACTGGAGAGGGAACAAGGAGGATATAGACAGATCAGCCATTTTTCACATTTAATTTCCTTCTTCATGCAACTGCACAACAGCACTGAGTTCAAAAGCTGCTGAGACAAATTTACACCTCACTAGCCCTATTCTGTTAATTGCAGAAATGGCACTTATTTTTAAGCACCAAATGGTACCATCAATGAAAAGATGGAACCAGCATCTAAGAGTGCTTCTGATGACCATTCAAATCATAAAATTATGTTTTCTCATTGTTGTCATTTTTTATTTTCCCAAAGTTTTAATGTTTCTTCCCAATGCAGAAGAGCAAAAATACCTTCTTTTTTGTGTAGCAAAACAAGTAGATGATGGCAAGACAAGTAGATGATGGTTTAAAGGTGAGATAACCAATAGGTTAGTATGTCATGATGGCATAAGCCAATTATTTTAAATAATTTTCCACACTAAATTTTCCAGATGTTGTGGCTATGAGCCAAGATAAATTTATATCATTAATCTACTAGCTAGAATTTAGTTTAAGAGCTAATTCAGAGAGCTTGTAATCAGAACTTTGAGTTGGGTTTTTGGTAACTCACATGTATAATGTTTAAGTGAAACATGCTTGTTGCTCCACTGACCCACACTAGCAAGGTGCTAAGGTATTTGAGATGATTACTTATTTTACATCATTAGGAATTAAGTCTAAGGAAGAAAGGTGTCACATTTTTGCCTGCTTTTTCTTTCCTGGAACTATCTATACCCTTGGCAAATTTGATGTTCAGAATTTTCGTCCTTTAGAAGATTTTAGTAATTTGAAAGACAGGTGCTCATTTAAGTGAAAACCAAATTTGTGTGTGTGTGTGTGTGTGTGTGTGTGTGTGTGTGTATAGCGCTATATTTTTCTCTCATAAAATTAAAAATGGACACGTGGATTTTACGTAAACATTTAAAAATTCATTTTTTTCAATGACCAAGAATTACCAAAATGATTAATATTTGTGTTGTTCTTAGATATAATAGTGCTGCTGAAAATGGTCATGATATGAACATACTTTAGATGACACTTTAGGTGACTTATAAAATGCATAGTTCAGACTGCATATGCTTTCGAAGTTTGCATTAACATAAAAAAGTGCATGTGTGTACCTATGCAACAATCTTGCATGTTCTTCACATGTACCCCAAAACCTAAAATGCAAAAAAAAAAAATTCTCCCCTACCCAAATAGAATAAATTTGCAAAATGCATAGTATAAAAACAACAACAACAACAACCAAAAAAATGTGCATTCTAATCCCACTAAATAGTATAGAGAAAAAGTCTACATATCAAGAGAAAGAAACTAAAATGGAGATAGGAACTTGTTTTTTGGACACCTTTTTGGCACCCACCATCACAGATTTTACAGTCTCAATTTCTCCTACACAGATCCCACTAACAAAGGCTATTACATTTTGCTGACATCAGTGACCTGACATCGCTGAATTATTCCCTGCTTTGGTTTACAGAGGAATAAACCGGTAATTAATTATATATCAGAACATGAGAATCGACCTGGCAATAATGTACAGGCTAAGAACGCTCTATTTACATATGTAGGTTATTTAAAATATGTCTTGTTAAATAAATATTTAAAATACTTCCTTATTTAGCTTTTACACTGTTTGGACTGAAGCTGCAATCCTCATTGCAGAATGTTCAAAAGAGAGTTGTCATAGTTCTCATCTCTGCCTGACCTGCAAAATCTCTTCTGTGTGCATGGCAGGGCATACAAAAAAAATATTTAACGAAAACAACACAAACTATCTCTATTGGCTCTGAAATATATAATGAAAAGAGAAATTTCATCCTGAGAAAAATCACAAAACTTGTTTTTGTCTTGAGGGAAATAGGACAAGGGGCACAGGCATAAATTAATCACAATCCACACAACCACCTCAGAGAGAGGAGTTAAAAGCGGACAATAAGGGAAACAAATGATTCCACAGGAAAATGTTCTCCTCACTGTGGGTCATTTTCCCCTTGTAAATATCCAGACTTAATTTTAAAGTGGAAATAAAATAAAATACAGGACTTAAGAATTTTCCATATCTCTCAAATCAATACAGAGCCACAATGTTGAAACAACCATAATACTGAAAATAAACAAAACAACACCAATAAGGTGGGAAAACAAACTTTGCAATTCACAGGATGGCCACGCGCAGACTCAATCAGTGTCCAAGAAGGTATTCAGTGTATTTCTGGGGGCTCAGAAATTAGCTTTTTTTCCAGGAGGATAGCTGGATACCTGCAACTGCCCAGTCTTATCCCTGCAGAATTCAATCCCAACCATAACGATTCCTGATCCACCAGGGGGAGCAGTTCACCAGCACAAAACAAGCCTTCCCCAAAGGAAGTCACTGAAGGCGCCTTTTCCTCTCAATTTCCACAGCTGACAACGACCCTGATTTTTATCAGTTCTCCTAGCTGTGGCACTCATATACCTCACACTGATTTCATATGCCTGACCTCATGGTGGTGGGATACGTGTTGTTCCTCACGGACGCATATGCCCACGAGCAGGTTTTTCTGTAGGACTTGACATTCAGTCCTTAGTAATTTATAGAAATTCCTTGTTTTATTATAGGAATTAATTTAGTCCCTGCTTCTTTGCCAGCTTTTATGGACAAAACTGATAGGTTTATCAAACTGCATATTTCATACTTATTCTAGTGCATGGATAGAGTGGATAAGCTGATCTTTGGGGTGCGTATTAAGGAGATGTGTGTAGGACAGATACTCTCTCTCTCTAAGGTCTTGAAGACAGGCATTTGCCACAGCTTGCAGATAGTACCCCTTCTTCTCCAGCGAGTCTTTTTTTTCCTGTCCTGAGACTAGAGCCGTGGCACTGAGAAGGAAAAAAACAGCTGTCAGAGAAAGGCCAGTGTTGGTGATAAGCCTTTTGTGTGCAAGCTCAAATTTGAGCCAGCCTGTCCAAACAAAACAGCGGTGGACTTCAGTGGAGCTGTGTATGGGTAGAGAACCCCATGCCTGCTGATGAAAAAGGCAGCCAGAGAAGTACACTAGCCCTTGTTTTGCAAATGGTTCCACAATCCACTGAAGGAATTTTCCTAGGGGAGCCAAGTTTTACTTTTGACAGAAGTCAGTCCTTTTGGCCCCTTATCCTAAGTCTCTCCCCTGGCACTTCAGCTCACTGTTCTCTGACAGTCCTCACTTCTCAAGGTATAGACCCTGGTCAGCAGCTTTGGCATCAGCTGGGAATTTGTTAGACATGAAGAACCTCAGGTCTCATCCTCGACTTTTAGAGTCAAAATCTGCCTTTTAACAAACCCCCCCAGGTGACTGGAGTGCATGAAAGTTGAAACTATGCTCAGAGACTCTTGTCTATGGAAAGGTCTGCTTCTATCAGGATGCAGAAAAGATGCATAGTTGTGTTCTTCAAATAGAAGTTATAGATGTCAAGATTATTACATGGCCTTATATACATAACCAGCTCTCAAAGCAGCAGGGACAAAGCAGAGAATTTAGTCTGTCAAGGGAAGACTTGGTTCTGGAACATAGCAGCTTTCTGGTGCTTCATTTGTACTTCATAGTTACTGCCTCCACTGGGAAGATCGAGGGAGCACTGACACACAGAAGATTCAGCTGACACTTCTTTTCCTCCAAAATTATGTTTTCAGTCTATGGATATCAACCATGGATTTGGCTATGAAAATTTTTTTCTTTAACTTTACCATTTTCTGCGTTTATTTTTTTGAAGGTAGGGTCTTGCTCTGTCACCCAGGCTGAAGTGCAGTAATACATTCATAGCTCACTGCAGCAGCCTCACACTACTGAGCTCAAGCAATTCTCCTACCTCAGCCTCCTGAGTACCTTGAACTTGAGGCACACACCAACACACACTGCTAATTTATTTTATTTTTGTAGCGATGGAGCTCACTATGTTACCCAGGCTGGTCTTGAACTGCTGGACTCAAGTGATCCTCCGACCTCAGACTCCCAAAATGCTGAGATTATTGGCATGAGCTGCCATGCCTACCTCTGCTAATATTTTATTACTTCTGAATAAACCATGGAGAAAGAAAAATCTCAAGACATCCTGTATATTTACTCATTATTTGCTTTGTCTAATGGCTTTGAAGAGGAGAAAGTTGAAAGAGCTAAAATAATCATTTGTGATTTCTGATGACATTCCAAGACTTACCCTGGATAATGTTGTCAAGGCTAACTAAAGAATGGGAATTTATTCTAGAGAAAAAAAGAAAGAATTATCTCATTAAAAATACCCCCAAAACAGGTAAATTCCAACCACACATCTGTTAATATTGCCACCTGAACACTCGCAGATGGATGGAGTTAGTAACAGGTATTTAAGTGGTCGGATTAAGACACATTGTGTGTATTTCCTTGATGAATGGGAGCAGTATTACGGAGCAGTATTCTGCATTGCTCTTTTTTTTTTACACTATTCTTTTGCAAATGCTGTAATGTGATATTCTGAATTTTGGCACAAATTCATTAGAAGGGAAAACTTTCCTGAATATCAACTGCTTGGTTACCAAGTTGGATGTAATCCCTTCCGAAGAAAATCAGTTATAGAAGAATTATGATATGGGGTTTATTTCCTGACAGGGTAGAGATTTAGCATGGCAGGCAAGAGGAAGGGCTGTTCTCAAATCTGATGTCCTGGTTTTGCCCAGGCCTGGCCAAGACATTTAAATTCTTCACACATTGAAGAGGCTCCTAGGTCCTGGGCCCCTCTGTGAGGTCTGGGGTGGGCATGGGATGGGGGAGGGTAAACATGCAGCTGAATGTGAACAGTGTGGGAGGGAAGATTGGCTTTCGGACAGGGAGCTAATATCCAGAGAGTTTCTGACAGCTTCTCCCAAGATCTTCTTTCCTGCCCTTCCAGATGGCCTTCCTCAGACTGTTTTCCTCTCTGGGGTCTGCCATTCTATTTTCAAAGAAAACAGCAACATTCCAAAGAATAAACTAAGGAGAAGTATTTACTTGTTATTCCAGACCCACTTCAAAGGACCTATAGATTTAATAAAATATAAGCAACTTTGTTATTTGCTCCCTAATCTAAACCAACTTCACTGTCGTCCTCAGTAGTCCAGATAATTTTGTCATTATTCAGTTTATATTCCAGAACATCACATTTTATCGGTTTCAGCTTCCAAAATTCAGCATGATGTGCACCTACCCCAATTAATATCATAAGCTTCTGCAGAAACCCAGAAAGAGGAATGCTGAATTCACATGAGTATATCTGATTTATTAAAATTTCATCTTGAATAGAGATGGAAGTCATAGGCAGAGAAAGGGAGATAAATCTCCTCCTGATACAGACTCATTGCCAACACCAAAAACATGAGAACCTCAGGACTGGCTCAGAACCTCAGAGCAAATACAGCAGCCCCAGTAAGAGCTGGCTCAGTGTAGACTGGAAGTTAGAGAAGGTGAGGGTGTCATTTTCAGGGTGCTCTGGATGATTTAGATACAATAACTCATCGAAATGGGAGCTGCTTGCCTTTAAGGACACAGATCTTCCAGTTCCTTCTGGGTTTCTTAATTTTTATAGCCATAATCAAAGACAATACTATTATTTTTTTTCTCGTTAAGCATTAATATAAGAGCTGAATAATTAGTGTAAGTTATCACTGCTCTTTTTTTTTTTTTTTTTTTTTTTTTTTTTTTTTTTTTTTTTTTTTTTTTTTTTTTTTTTTTTTTGAGACGGAGTTTCGCTCTTGTTACCCAGGCTGGAGTGCAATGGCGCAATCTCCGCTCACCGCAACCTCCGCCTCCTGGGTTCAGGCAATTCTCCTGCCTCAGCCTCCTGAGGCTGGGGTTACAGGCACGCGCCACCATGCCCAGCTGCTTTTTTTGTAGTTTTAGTAGAGACGGGGTTTCACCGTGTTGACCAGGATGGTCTCGATCTCTTGACCTCGTGATCCACCCGCCTCGGCCTCCCAAGTGCTGGGATTACAGGCGTGAGCCACCGCGCCTGGCCATCACTGCTCTTTTTTAAACCATGTAGCCACATTCACAAACATCAACGTCCTTTGCAAGATGAAAACAACCTCAGACATGTAGGAGTCAAGTATTGCCAACATCTAAGAGAAAAAATAAAATGTCTTTCATTCTTTCATTCCATCTTGGGCCAAATTTCTTTGGAGAGGGACTTTTATTACTGGAATGTGGTAAAAATGTAAAAAGGCTGAATATTGTCCATAAGGGCCTTTCGTTGGTGTCCTTTTGGGCCTTCTTAAAAAGAGAGAGAGAGGAAAGAGAACCCAGATATTTAGAGGGCTTTGAGATGAGCCTTTCCCTTATCTTTTATCCTTATAAGCATTTCCGATCTGCAAAGGAAAGGGATAAATCCTAGAAATGATTCTCATGATCACCCTCGAGGTTAAAAAGTGGTTTTCTGTGGCTCAATTCTGTTGAATATTATCCAGGCTTATTTATAAGATATCTGCAATACAAGGCAAGAGAAAGAGTTTAGAAAAATGAAAGGCTATCAGGTAGAAACAAAGCTTGCATTCTTAGGAAGTTTATCATCAGAGCAGAATTTTCTGATAGTGGGTAGGTATTTCCTATATCAGTCTTGCTCTGGAATCTTCACTTAAAAATAGACCCACAGGAAGTGTCCCTTGCCAAAGCTATGGTAAACAATTAATTGCTTTTCAATCGCCTTAAACTGAGGCATCCTAGATTCTAGTTAGGTAGCTGTCAAACTTTTCATAAATATTTCAAAGGAACAGCTAATGGCTTTACTCTTCTATTTCACTTTTCAGTTTTGGATATTTCATTTTATTATTTTGTTTTTTTGTGCATGCAAACATACCTTTGAAATAGACCACTGCAGGGTCGGTCAACCTCAGCCTCAGCACTCTTGATATTTAGGGCCAGATAAATACTTGTTATGGGGTACTGTCCTGTGCATTGTAGGATCTTTATCAGCATCCTTGACCTCTACCCACCAGATGCCAGTAGTAACTTCCTTCTCCCCAGTTATGAAAATTGCAACTATTTGCAGACAGTGCCAAATGTCCCTGAGGGCAAAAATCACCCTTAATTGAGAATCGCTGCACTGTTTTTTAGCTTAGTCCATGCCAAAACATTCTGTGGTCAAGTGTCATTCTGTGGAAATTTGTGTAACAACTTTTGGGTTTTAATATAATTATTATTGTTATTAACTACTATTATTGGCATTGTTGGAACTAAGTTTGTGATCTATCTTTAAGGGCAAATGCTTTATTATTTATTGGAGTCAGTCAGCTTCTAAACATATCTCAACTGGTTATGAGTCGATTTGCCACCTAATTTTGGACAAGTTATGCCAACTGGTTATGAGCCAGTTTGCCACCTAATTTTGGACAATTTATATTCCTGAGTTGTCTCATTGGTGAAACAATTATGCCACTCATTTTTCTGAAAAGAAGAACTAATCCAGATAATAGACTAAATGTTGCAACTATGTGAAGGGGCTACAAGAAAAAATTATACAAAATAGCAACTTAAAAAGCATATGAGGTTACATAAATATTAACTATTAAGCATTATAGACATAATGTACAATTGTACCTCTCTCCTGAAAGGGTTAAAGTATTCCCTTAATACCAAGGAGAAACGTGGAAAATGGGAGCATCACTACATAAAATTCATCTCAAGAACTATTATTCAATGTGTACATATTTCTAAATTCAGTTTCAAAACATTATACTCTTTTCACAATAACCTTAGATAAATATATATTTATGCCATCTAATGGAAAGGAGATTTTCAAAATGTCATTTAATGAAAAGACAGAAGACAGGATTAAGGCACACGTGGGAAGGTCCATTTTACAGAGGTCAGATGTCTTCTGAGAAATAGTAAGATCAGGTAATAAAGCTAAGGATGGGGTAATGCAGAGGTTGACTTAACAAAAATAACAGAAGCAGATTCGAAGCTGGTCCTAATACTGTACCTAATTCATTCAAGTGTGCCTGTGCCTAAGCCCAGCCCAGAACAGAGTGCTCTGATGTTTAATGTGTGGTACAGCAAGTAGGGCAGAAGCTGGGAACAGAACACCAACCTTACGTCTTTGTGTTTATTAAGCTGTATCACATGACGTTCACCTCCCTAAACGATGTGCTTGGTGTGTCATGGGATACTGTGATGTGTAAAATAAGGTAACAGAGGTAGATTGAATCATTCCCACCAACAAAGACTCCTTTCTTGAGCCCTTTGAAAGGGTCTTTGGACACAGTTTCCTTGTATAACAATCACTAAATCCTATTCTCTCGAAACGGTGATACGCCTTTGCTCCCAGCTACCCTTTGAGTCACTTCTCCTCTTTCACTGTGTGGTAGGTGACCTATTTTATAGGACTTTCACCAAATGTTGCCCCAGTTACCTCCAAATTTAATTCTAGCAAGAGCAAGGCCATCTTGTGGGAATCAAAGTACTTATCAGGAAGGCTTGTGCGGGGGTATGCCCACTTAACGAAAGACTGTTTCCACATCTTCTATATTAATCCTGTGCTTTCAAACACTTTTTCTTTAAAAATAAAGGCTATAAAAATAAAATAAAACTGCAGTAACAGGCAAGCCTTGATTTCTGGAAAGAGTTTGACAACCTCTACAAGCTAGGACCACTAGCTTGGAGTTTAGTGAAGGCATGGCACAAAAAATGCATTAAAGCCAGCTCTGACTTGTGTAGCAAGAACTGATACCACTTTGTGGAGCAGACGTGCTGTTTCTGTGGAGTGGCTCAAAGGAGAAGTCATTTACTACCGGCAATCTCTTCACAAAAGCCAATAGTTTTTACCTATTAAACTAGCATGGTTTTTGACTGGAGAGTCGATAACATTTGTTGGTCAAATCAGTATAAATTTCTGTTGATGAGTGACTGTTGCAGTTGCTTAGAATTCCAAATCAAAGTTTGGAAAGAAGACACCAAATATTCTGCTGTTGATTTGGGAATTAATAAAAATTAACATGAAGACTTTTGGTTTGTTTATGTAATACTGACAAATCACCAAATACGTCTGCATCACAACTAATTTATTTTCTTCCCTTGTGTAGAAATAGAACAGGTTTAAGAAACTAACACATTCTCCCTGGCCTCTGTCTTGCCTGTGTTTGGCATTTCAGGACCCAGGTGAGCACTCATGGTGAGACAAATCTATCATTTCTCCCGGATAAAGCAACCCAAGTGTAGCTCTATGGATATGTAAGTAGTCCATAAGATTTATGTTTCCTCAGAATATCATCTTAAAGCAAGGGAATTTGTTGTTGATATACCAATAAACTTTCTTCTTATTCCAATTGAATCCGTCACCGTGGGTGTATTGATTTCAGTTTTCTTTCCTTGGCATGTTTTTCCTTTCCTTTTTGAAGTAATCCCCCTTGAAATTTGTAATAAAAATGGAATTCATCTTGTTCCTTCCTTGGATCCACTGGTCTTGGAACTGAACTCTGCTTGCATGCAGACATCCCAGGGTGTCAGAATTTGAACTTCTGTTTCTGGGCTGGGAACTATATCAGTCATATCCTAAACTAATAAATGATTCGGGGTTTGAGAAATATTTTCTTTTTCTCTTTAAGCTAATCTCAGAACAATACTCAATCGTAAGGTCGTTGTCAACAGCTTGCTCAATTTGTCCTTTTAAAGAACCATTCTTTCCCAGCTTGGCTAGCTGCAGCCTCTTGACTTGAATGTGCTGCCTTGGGTCTGCTCTGGAATTCAGTCTGGCCTCACAGCTCAGCTGACTTTATAATTCAAATATAATTGCTGATACACATTCAAAAATGTTCAGGAAACTGTAAATGCTTATTTTAGCTTATAACAGTGGTGGTATTTATATTTGAAGAATGTTAACATGACTACTAGAAAAATGCACATGTATCATCCTCTACAATCTAGGACTCTGTTAGCAGGTCTAATCTAGGGGATGAAGGTTTGAAGAGGGTTTTGTTTATTTGTCTTGGATCTTAAAAAGCACGAAGTGCCAAAACAGGATGTGCAACATAGTTAGTAAAAATAGAAGTCCGAAGTGTGTTTTATAATCCAAGATGTACCATTGACTAATAATTAAACAGCCATCCTTGTTCTTTTCTCGCTCATCCTTAAATAGCCATAAGATATGACAGTATGTACCAACTAGTCATTGGGCCTCTGGTGAGAAGGAGCTACTATGGGCCACAGCCCACCCTCCCTGGAAGTTCACATCATGGCTTCTGGAATCATCCTCACAGCCCAGGGATTAGCATCTCGAGGTTAGACTCTGGAAAATGGATGTTGCCTCCTGCCTCTCACCATCCCATATCTTCCCTTTGCCTGCTGCCTGATGTTCATCCTCATGCACACATTGTGGTAACCCCCTGGGTGCAGGATTAAGACCAAATACCTAAGCATAGACCTCAAGGTTCCTTTCTACTCTATACCTCTGAGTGTTTTGGCCACTCAGAGCTACGTAATTTGCCTTGTATCTACTTTCTCCTCTCATACCCGTACATGTTTCTACTGTTAGGCTTCCAGCTGCTTTAAATTCCCTTCCCCTTTTCTCAACGCGATACAGGATCTATACTTTTTAGTTTCTATAGAACTGGCTTTTCACTGCAGTAAGCCCTTTCAATCTATGGGACAGAGGGAGAAGCTGTCCTCTCTTTGTTCACTGGCTACCTTTACACACCTTTCACCACTCTGTGGTTATTGATTTACTCCTCTGTGTTTCCACATCCACATCCACCTCCAGGAGGCTATGATTGTCCAAACCGGAATCTTGTTAGTTTTGGTCTCCCATCCCCTATTGCTCAATAAATGTGGGAGGGAGGAGAAAGAGAGAGGAAGTAGAGATCCCTGAAGGTCTCACAACTTATGTTTGGAATTAACAGGCCAACACAGGACATCTTGACTCTACTCACCCACATGCCCCACACACCATATCTGGCCCCACTCCCAGCATCCTCCTGGCTTCTGCATTTCACATACTGCTCTGTTGAAGCCATATAGCTGCAGGTCTACCTTAGGTCCTGCCTTTCCCCTTCCATGCCCAGGCTCTAGCTCATTGGTCCTCCAGGTCCAGCCCAGCATATCTATGCCACTCTATCATTCCCCAGTCTTGGGTCCTCTCTTCCTGAGCTACAGCCACAAGAATTTCTGGAAATTACTCAAGAAGTAGCTACACACATTTCCCACCTCATGATCTTGTATGCACATGATGGCTATTGTGTTCTTTCTCCATGTCTCCCTTGGCTGGATCCTCCTCAGCCACTGGATCTCGGTGTATAAATCACTTCACCTAGACTTTTTTTTTTTTTTTTTTTTTTTTT
>NW_016107334.1:5565499-5590499 GCF_001604975.1 Cebus imitator
TTTTTAAATAGGATCTTACTTTGTTACCCAGGCTGGAGTGTAGTGGTGTGATCTCAGCTCACTGCAGCCTTCCACCTCCCGGGCTCAAGTGACCCACTTTTGCCTCCGCCTCCCATGTAGTTGGGACTTCAGGTGTATGCCACCACATCTGGCTAATATTTGAAATCTTTTTGTAGAGACATGGTCTCACTATGTCACTTAGGCTGGCCTCTGCCGTCTCTGCAATTGGCTCAAGCAATCCTCCCGCCCTCCAAACTACTGAGCTTATAGGCATGAACCACTGCACCTGGCCGTGAGATGCCACGTTTTAAGTTTCCATGGTTGAGCTATCTGAAGCAACAGTCCTCGTTTGCTTCCTGTTTGAAACTTTTCCAGTTGGTTTTACTTTTTATTCTGTCTTATGGTGAAGCATTACTATTTTAATTATCAAAAATCATAATATGATTATAGAATCATATCTGAAATGGGCATGGAATACCAAAGAAAATGTATTTGTATTTGACAGAATTTCTTATGTTCCGCTGAGGAGGGGCATCACGTCTGTGTGCCGTGTTTTACTGTATAGGCCCTGTGTAAATAGATCTGGTTGTACTTCATTTGCAGCTGTTGGTGCTTAACAAAACTAAGATGCTCTTGAGAGCACCAGATGGTCCAATCATGGAAGTTTAAAGAGTAGGTCTCCTTTGGGGTTTTAGTACCCATTAGAAGTTTACCTATCCCTCTTTCGTATGCAGAATTTTTATCACTATAACACAGTCTAAGAGGAATCTCCATTGTTTCTTATGGGTAGACTTCAGAAGAGGAAAATATGTCTTGATTTTACTTCTTAGTTAACTGTTATGCTTGAAGGGGACATTTTTGCTTTTTGAAAACCTAGGCTTTTGAGTCTTATGATTTTCCCATTTTAAAAAAATGAATATTGCTTAGGGTATTTTAGATCTCATGATTTTAGGATGAATTCATGAGATAATAACTCAGATTGTATATTAGAAAAATATTCGAGCTGGGAAATAGCACCTCAAGGGAAAAGGGAGATGTCCCACTGCCTGAGTCAGACCAGTTTGGGTAAAACTCGGTGGGGGTGTGGGGAAGGGGCAGGGAGACTAAGCCAAAGGAAAACTGGCTCAGTATAACAGAACATGGTTTTTCCATCTCCAATTTCTGAGTTTGTGACTCTTGTGGGAATTTTTCTACCCATAAAAAGTGCCCTTTTTCTGTCCCTGGTAATGGCCTAATGAAATAAACACTCATAAATATATGAAGTTCCCAGAGATAAGATCTGAACATCAGCCGCCTTTTACCTGGCAGTGGATGTTTTATCACCAGTGAATTGGTCATGTGGTCCCTTTGAGCTTTTTTTCTCCCCTCCAACTGAAGGTCAGTACTCTTGTGATTGGGTTCTTTTAAACATTCTGATGCCTAAGTTCCTAGTGATTAAACAAATTTACACCTTATACACTTTCTAACACTCAGCAAAGAGATCTGTGGACTTTATCAGCTGCTTGTGATGTTCTGCTGAATCTCAGCAACTCCAGCCTAGGACAGAGAAACCCTTTACAGACAAGGTTAGAGGATCATAAACAGGAAGCAGAGGTAGACAGAGCTCCCTGGCTGTCAATGTTGAATTAAAACAACAGCAAAAACATCCAGTGGCAACATGATATTGCCGAGATTTGTTTCTGTGCGAGTGGACCTTTCTTGGTTTCAGAGTTTCCAAGCTGACTTTGTGGTCTTTCACCAATAGGGTAAGGTAGTACTACCCTGCCCCCTTCTCTCCCTGAACATTATCCTAAGCCCATGAACACAGAAGCAGGAAAAAACAAATATCACATTTTCTCACTTTTATAAGTAGGAGCTAAACTTTGGGTATGCAAGGACACAAAGATGGGAACGGAACAAAACACAGTAGGATTTCCCAAAGCAGGGAGGGAACAAAACTGTACATCAGGTTCACTAGTTGGGCAATAGGATTATTGGAAGCCCAAACCTAAGCATCACACAGTATACTTATGTAACAAACCTGCACATGTACATCCTGAATATGCTTTTTTTTTTTAAAAAAAAAGAAAGCAAGAAACAGGCTGGAAATAGGTTAGATTTTGTTGTATGCTGTTATTTCTTAGCATCTCATGATCACTCACAATTTTACTTAGTGCATTTTGCTCTGAAAAAAATAAAAATGCAGTGGTGGTGTATTCCTGATTCTGAGCAGAGATGAGTTCAACTTGAGAGAAACAATGAAAGCAACCTTAAACCTCCCCTGCTGTGTTGAGGCCAATGCACTCCTGAAATAGAGTGAATTAGAACTTTCTCACCCACTTCCGGTTCCCTAGGGGTGGTTCCCTCTTCTTAGGGAGCTGTTTGAATCCTGAAGAATGTCTCTGCTTCCCATGGCTCTTACCCTTGCTGCCTTTGAGCTAAGACAAAGCTTTCTCTCTGCTTAACAACAGCACAGAGAAGAGTCAAATAAAGTAGATGCCTGAGGACATGTGGAGAACCAGGGCAGCTCTGCTGTAATTTCATACTTCCTGGTTCTATTTGTGATTCTAGAGCGTATTCATGCTTCCACCTAAGCCCATGCCTTGGGATGTGCATACACCTTCCATAAATCAAACACTTTAAAACATATGTTTGTTCGTTTGGGCATTCACTAAGTTATCCTAAGTGCACTGAGTCCCTGCCACAGCCCAAGAGGGCAGAGTGGCAAGAGCTCAATAGGAGATCCCCATGCCTGGCTCTATTCCTTGAGAACTTAGACGAAAGTTATGGGGACTTTCATGAACCATTTAACCCCTCCACGTTACTTTGTTTTTGGATGAAGACTGGAAGCCACATTACTTGCTTTGGGTATTTCGTGGAGAAGTTATGGATCTTCGTTACTATGGAATAATGTGTATCCAAGGCTTTGGCATTATCAAATGGTCAGACATATATATTAGCATTACGGAAAGATTACTAATGAAAAATGAATTTATAAATGGAGTAGTCAATACGCAAGGCATGGTTCTACCTCTTCTAGACTCAGTCATCATAAAGAAGAAAAAATTCCATGTTGTGGTGGTCAAAAAGGCAGGATTGAAGAAGAGAAGCATGTAACCATCAGAAAGGAAAGGTATGGACACTGCCAACAAAACCCAATCAGTAGCGCCAAAGGACCACAGCTTAAGCATATCTTCATGACATCATTCATTGCACTGGATTTAAATTTTCCATCTTTGTATCCATCTCTAGGCTTTGTACGTATTAACTTTCATTTCTCTAGTGTCTGGTATATTTCTTGCCAATAAAGGTCATATGCAGGATATGTTGGACATATAGTTTTGTTCAACATGAGAATACATAAAGCAATGTAATGTAATTTAGAACTGTTCCATCTCCAAAATCTCTCAGAGCTTCTGCATTCTAACAACAATGTCCTTTCTCTTTACTACTCACAGGTACAGGACAAATTGTTTCTCACAGTGACCTCTCTTCCACCATTTCTAGTTTTCTGGCCTATCTCAATTTACCTCTTACCTCAACCCCTAGTCAGACATTGTACCCTTATTTTCCCTACCAGCCAAGTTCCCACATCCTTGTCATCTGATCACATCTCTCATATCTGTTCTCAGCTGGAATTTACCAGTCACCAAATTTCTGCATCCCATCGTTCAAGATGCCTACTCATGCTGAATGGGATATGGATATCACTAATATTTCCGTCAGTATCACATCCAGTTAGTTCTTGTTATAGTCCCACAGTAAAGAGTCTATAATATATCCCCACACCTCAACACTTTTCTTTGGTCTCAGAAGGAGACCTCACTGCTGAGTTATTGAGAATATAGTGGCCCCTAGTCTACACAACATAGTGCTCATTCCTTCAGTGCATGTCTTCAGGTCTTCATTAGTTGCTTCTGTATTTGTGTAGTGATTTCTTTCTTCTTATTTTTTGAAATGGAGTTTCACTCTTGTTGTCCAGGGCGGAGTGCCATGGTGCAATTTTGGCTTACTGCAACCTCCAGCTCCTGGGTTCAAGCAATTCTCTTGCATCAGCCTCCCAAGTAGCTGGGATACAGGTGCCTGCCACCATGCCCAGCTAATTTTTGTATTTTTAGTAGAGATGGGGTCTCACCATGTTGGCCAGGCTGGTCTCCTGACTCGGGTGATCCACTCACCTTGGCCTCCCAAAGTGTTGGGATGACAGGTGTGAGCCCCTGTGCCCCATGCATGCCACAATTTCTAATTCAAGGCTCCACCTCACATCCTCAAGACCTCCCTTTCTGATTTCTCAATTTTCTTCCCTTGCTGTCACCTCAGAAGATCTATCAAGGATACCCTGCCATCTCCAGCATTCCACCATTCCCTCCTTATTGGCTTTTTCTATCAAGTAATGCTACTACCAGACGATGCTCCAAGAAATCTGGGCTCTGTAGTCAAATGAACTTAGGAACTATGATATACCATGTCGCCATTTTGGATAGTAAGACAAATAGCCAATTAAAGATAGTAAAGAACCTCATTCACTTTACTTTTATTAGAGTCTCCTAAATGTTTTATAATATAGCTTTATCTTTTTTTTTTTTTTTTGCTTTGAGTAATACCCGCTAACACTTTACAAACCTTTTGAGATGTAGAACTTATTTGGACTACTACTTTAACATGTAAAATGTCTACATCTGTACTATTAGAACAGTAAGCAAACAAGTAAGACTTTCATGGTGTTGATAATACTCAAGATTGTTTTCTCATTACTTCTAACCACTATTTTTATTGAGAAGAGGTTTTCATCTCTAATTCTTCATACAATTCTCATTACTTTAGCTACCAAGTGAATGTAGAGGCTTCATCTCTAGCTCCAAGCCCTATCCTAAATTAAATTGCTGTATTTCTGACTGTGTTCTTGATGTCTCCACCAGCTGGCTTCTTGTTGCATGAACCGATCATGTTTGTTACTAACTTACTATTGCTACCAACTACCACACCAGACCAGCTCTCAGTTGGTGGTACCAAATTCTCCTTTGTTCTTTGTCCTGGCATTAATCTTTTTAACTGAATTGGAAAAAGTAGGGATGCATTTTTTTTTTGAAGCCAAATATACCTACAGAATTGAACCAAACTCCATATTTGCTAATTATTGAGCTTCAGAATCCTTATCTGTAAAATAATGGCAAGAACTCTTATTGATGGAATTGGGAGCTTTGTGGGTGCTTCATGCACATAGTGTCTTTTCTCCTTGAAATACCTCACAGTTCCATTTCTTCTTTCTATTTCTCTTCTACTTCTACAGTTTAGACTCTGATAACTTAGCCTCAGTATTTGCTTTTAGGACTTCAATATCTCACCCCTGTCCAGAACAATGATGCAGAGTTATACTATATAGTACATTGTGTGTATATATATGTGTATATATGTAATTATAAACCTATTGCTATACTGTCACAATAATATCCTAAGAGAAGGATATGCATATGATAATCTTCCCATCATACAGTGTGAAAGTTATGCTTTATTTCACTTCACATTTGAAGTCATGATTTTACTTAAAGTACAGCTAAATATTGTTTGCCAAGTACATTTCCCATTGTCTCCTGAGAACTGAAAAGCTGAGAAATGTAGTTTCAGACCAGAGTCTGAAACTACATCATCCTGTCAATGCTACTGATTGTTTTACCAACCGGACTCATAGATACATGGCCAACACCCAAAGAAGGGGAGAAGAAAGTGACAGTGGCTGAGAAATATAAAATATCCCCTTCTAACTTCATAATTTGGAATTTTAAAAAATATTTATGATTTACAAGAATAAACAATGAAGTAATGGTCCGTAGGGTTCTCTGTGGCCAATTTGGACTTTTAAACAGTGATGGGTCACTCTCAAGTATCTAAAGTTCAAATTCAGTTTGGATCACAACCAAGGCATTCAGATAGATAGATGAAGTTTTTCAAACCTCTGGAGATTGGAAATGTGAGCTGGAAATCTCATGCCCCTTCATGATATTTTTTATTCTACTGATTTTGGCAGAAATGGGAAATGAAGTTTAAGTTAAGCATTTTAGATTACTAAAAATTAAACTGATGGTTGTCTAAATATGGACTTTATAGAACAGACATCCATAAAGCATGCCCCTTTCCAAACAAGAAAATAAATAGTCTTCATTATCTGTGTTAATATAGTTTTTAATTAATTCTTTGTTTTGGATAGTTAATAGTAGGAGAAATTATACAGTTGACCAAGTACTTTCTCCACAAACTTGTTTAGCTCCCAGTTATAGAAGTGGTTACTACCTTGTTTTTTCCTTTTGAATTTAGAAGACACACCACACACACACACACACACACACACACACACACACTCTCTCTCTCTCTCTCTCTCTCTCTCTCTCTCTCTCTCTCTTTCTCTCTCTCTCTCTCTGTCTCCCCAATTCCTTAGTTATTTAAAGCGTTTAGTTCCATCGGGAGGGAAAATACACCTCATGTGGTTTAGGCACATTAAGGCTAGGTCTACACAACCAGAGATGAAATGGAGCAAGACTGAAAAGTATAGTTTGCCTGATATCCAGAAAATACAGATGTCGGAATGTCAGGGCAATAGTTGGGATGGCACCTTAGGTCCATGCTATTTACCTTGGTGCTAGAGATAAACTGTAGCAAGTCCAATCAACTAATATTTTTGTTTGATCTGAATAAGCTGAAATTGCTAAAATGTACAATGTAATGCTTTCTATCATGTAACTCACAGAAAGTAAATTTAATTGGATCTCAAGGACAGAAGGACACATCAGCTCCAAAAGGTTTATGAAGATACTCTCATCCAGGTTCCCTCTTGTAATAAGTTTGAAAACATGTGCCGCACCCTAGAGCTTCTTGTTTTTTCCATGACACCACAGTTTTATTCAAAGCAAAAGTAGCTCAGGGAGGAGCAAGCATCTACCATGACTGCAATCAACAAATGGGCAGAATAAGCTGGGCACGGTGTTTCATGCCTGTAATGCCAGCACTTTGGGAGGCCGAGGTGGGAGGATCACGAGGTCAGAAGATCAAGACCATCCTGGGCAACATGGTGAAACTTCGTTTCTACTAAAAATATAAAAATTTCCTGGGTGTGGTGGCACATGCTTGTAGTCCCAGCTACTCTGGAGGCTGAGGCAGGAGAATCACTTGAACCCAGGAGGCAGAGGTTGCAGTGAGCCAAGATTGCGCCACTGCATTCCAGCCCGACAACAGAGTGAGACTCTGTCTCAAGAAAACAAAACAAACAAAAAAAACTTTTTTATTCCTACTAAGTGCAGCTGTTTCTTGCACTTAATAGGTGAGCAGTAGTAGTAAATCCTTGTTGAATTTAATACATAACTTTTGGGTACCACAGTTCAGGCTTGATATGCAAAGGAGAAATGAAAATGCTAACCAAGGTGAACTTACATGTTTTAATTATGTTTGTGTTCCTACACCACCTTCCTGTACCATCCCATAAACTGAACACCTATATACAACATCCCAGGGCAGCTTGGAAATCTTAATTGAGACAAGGGAGGGATTTATTCTTCCAACATTGAGAACGTGACACAGAGCACCTGGGTTCAAGGCCTGAACCTACCATTTACTAGCAGCCACATTATGGAATGTTGCTAAATTGTGGAATGCCTGATATGTGCTCTCCTTCAACAAACATTTCAGGAGCTCCAGAGAAACATGTAGTGTTCAAGGCACTGGAGATGAGGCAGACAGCAAAATGTTTTCCAGATGTCAAGCTGAGTAGGGAGTGCATCAGTATTTCTGAGATGCCTCTAAATCCTCTCATTCTCTTACTTCAAACCTACTGTCTTGGGATCTCTCTAGTGAAACCTAGGAGTCTATATGGACCAAGCATGAACAATAGATACAAATATGATAAGAAGACAATTTCTCTCCTCTAGGCATTCCCAGTGTGGGAGAACCACATGCATATAATTCATTGCAGGAGTGTGTTAAGATCTTTCCTTGAGACACAAACCAAGAATTCTGGAGTTACATCCAAAACATATTTGAAATTTGCCTAAGGAAGTTAAAGAATAATTAATTCACTTTTTTATGTGAGGATAAATTGAGACACAGGATATGACAACATTTATTAATTACATCATTAATATAAACACATAAATATATTTTTGCTTAGGAATATGTTTGAATATGTATTAACAGATATATATGATTTTCTTATTTTTTTTGAAGGACGTTGTGCCAGTGCAGATGTATATGATTTTCTAATATCAGATATATCTTATACACAGCAGAGTATGTTTCAAGTTCCCATTATTTGAAAGGATTAAAAAATAAGCTCCAAGTTGTTCAACAAATCAGATAAATTTTATATTCTGAAACTAATAGGCCACTGCATTAAAACGTTTTTGATAAGTATAATTATGTTTTGTCTGATCTTTTAGTATTCTCTTACTTGAGGTGTGTGCTTGTGTGTTTGTCTGTCTGTGTGTGTGTGTGTGTGTGTGTGTGTGTGTGTGTGTGTTTCTGGCTTCCTTCTTTATTAAAAATCCTCATTCCTACTGTTTGCCCAACACATGAAAACAAAAACTGTCTGGTTAAGCCCAGTTAATACAATGTAGATTAACGTTCATTACTTACAAATTAAAATTATTTTTCTTTCATTCTTACTAACAGGTCAGAAAAGCACCATTTAGTCTTTTTAAACTCCTAAGTTTGAATTTCACTGGCTTGCTTGTGCTAGTCTCTAATGAGTAATCCTTGGACTACAGAATAGAGGAATTCTGGAGAGAGGTCTCCCAACCATTTTCCATTTCCCATAGATGCCTGTGGACATTTGGGTAGGCTTTTGAGCACCCCAGCAAAGGTTTTGACTCACTCCCCACTCAGAGCACCTTCTGAAAAACAGTAACAAAAACATAAGCACGGAGAGGTCTGAACTTCTAATGCTACTGCTGAGTATTCTCCTTGCCCTGAGAATGTTCATTTTGACATTTTTGTCCCTAAGTCATTCGCTACTAATGTAAACATGAGAGCTCGTTAAAACAGTCCCCTGAGCTGCCCTGCTGGAAGCTTCTTTCAGGCTGGAGAAGTCATCTCACTGCATCTCTTTCTAAGCCCTATTTTGGTCTCTGAGACTCACCGCAGCCTGACTTGTGACTGCAAGCAGTACATTTCGATATGAAGTCTCATCAAATGCTTTTCTTTGATGGGGTACAGAATCCAGTGTGTTTCCTGGCTGAGCATGCTATAATATCTGCAGGGAACTTCCACAAGTTCGTTAGGTAAGACCTTCCCCATAAATCTAGCAGTTGGCTTTTCAAGGTGCTCTTTCGCTAAAGCCCACTGCAAACATGTTGAGTACTTCTTTTCACACCTGATTTCTTTTCAGAGTCCATGAACTCAGCAACTGGTGAAGCCACACTTGAAAAATAATTTAATGTCACTATTCAGTCGGTTGTCAGTTACAAGGCCTGAAATTCTTCTGGGGGCATCTCAAGATGCCTCATTCTGATTCATCGTCAGTAGGCATTATGGGTAGCTGAAAGACTGGGCTTTGGAGAAAAGGCTGTTTTGAGGCTCAATTCTGACTTTGCCGCTGGAGACTTCGGGCAAGTTATTTAAACCCAGCAGCTCAGTTTTTCTCACACACACACACACACACACACACACACACACACACACAGTATACACACTATTGTTAGTGTACAACTAGGATTATTGTGAGGACTAAATAAAATTATGCAAAAAGAGCCCGTGAGTCGTAGGGTTCTTCATTAAAAAGTACAAAACTCAGATCTATTAAGAAAACGTTTTAAAGGAATTTGCTTTTTAAATTAGCAAACCTCCTACCGGTCAGTTGTTTTGCTTTAGTTCTGTCATCATGATGCTTTTGGAAATGTTCCTAAAGAGCCGTTTTTTCTCCTTCTATTACCATAAAGTTTGAAGTGATAGAAAATTTGCATTGAGAATAGTAGGGCCAGGTTCTCAGGTCGGCAATGGTTTCTACCCATCAGAACTGAAATAGATGCAAGTGACATAAAATTGACTCCCATTTTAAATAATTAATCGCTCTCTATTTTAAAGCTAGACTATGTGGCCAGCTTTCTTTCATTTTACAACCACTCCCTTCTTTCAGGCCATCTTTCAATACACTAAGAATAGTCCTACCCTAAACCTAAACTGAACTGGCCTGGGATTTTTTTCTTTGCACTCTACAGTCTTTTCACTGCTCAAATCCTCTATCATGCCAGAATGTTATAAAGAAGGCGTTTGTTTATTTGAACTAAGTCAATGACCTTTGCATGCATTCTCATCATGTGCAGCATATTACATAGAGTACCTTCTGTGCATAATGAACAAATAGGATCAAATTCCAGGACCTGATGGGATAAAACTACATTTCCCCTCAGCTCGTCAACTTTTTAAGGAGATGCTCTGCAGGACAGATAATGTTGACATGATATTATGGAGACATATCATGACAGGGTAGCATTTTGTTACAGTGGCGATGTGTGAACTTCAGAAGATCTGGATTCTGAGTTTGGACACACTGCCAAGAATGTGGATTTCTTTTTAAAGCATCCAGATGTTTTATGTCTGTAGAGCTGGGCTTTTGGAAGTTGTTTATTTGTTGGTTTATATCAGGACAGGAAAGAGTACATTGCTTTCTTGAATCTCATTCAAGTAATTTCCAGAGTCTGAGAAAGGCACCAAACCTTCAAATACCTATTCTTGTGTCTTTTAATGTTTTGTGTTGGACTTTTGTTGACTGTATCAAAGCTAGATTGATTTAAAAATAAACACACATTATATTTTAAGCAAACTCAAAATGTTAAATGCCATTGCATAAAAATTAGGGAATGGAATGGAGGACTGGAGGGATTATTAGAAGCTGACTTTTTATGACCTTGATATTTCCCCACAAACACCAAAGGTAAATCAACTAGGAACTTTATGTCTTTCCACCTTTGTGTGCCAAAGTGTGTCACGTGCTAGAACTGCCTCTGTCATCTGTATACAGCTGCCTCTGTACGTGGATTCCACGATGACCATCAGTGATGGAGACTGGATTATTGGGATGCAAGCTAATTAACATTTGATTTATTTTTTACTATTATTTGTCTAAAAGAGGTACAACCCCGAGGATTTGGCTTCTATGGAAAGATCATGAATCACTTTATTCAGCTACCTTACTTCTAGAGAGATTTGACTGGCTTTAGGTCATAAATTGAGAAACTTAGTGTTTACATTTGGAAATTCATGTTACTTAAGAGCAGAGGTTTTTGACTTTGTTGGCTGCTGTGTTCACAGTGCCTAGAAAAACAGCCCATGCCTGTTGCTCCTAACATATCTTTTCGATGAGTGACTAAATGCTTCAGACCAGTATTATGAATAGCCTCCATTTTGAGCATGAAAATCAGATCCAGATTATCATAATCGCAAATTTTGTTATTATCTGTTTGCATGTTAAGATGAAAGATGGACCTTCCCACAATGGTGAGTGAATTGTTCATAGAAATAGTTTGATTACAATGAGTAAGAGTCCTGTACTTGAAACTTGGTGACAGTGGTGAAGATATCTCTCTCTGGTGAGATCCCTGAGGGATACTCTGAATTGGTGTCCACCTTCTTACATATGTTGGAATCTATTTCCACATTCAGAGTGAGCACTTTCCCAATACATATTCAGCGTTTAAATGTTGTGATTCATTATTTGATCCATAAGTTGTCCAGAAACTAGGGCAGAGTTTCGTTCAATTATTTCGGGGTGGGAAGTAGAAGGCACAGAAGTTCTTTATTGGTAATGATTTTTATTTTGTATTATTAAGTAAAACTTGTAATGTCTAGTTAGAATAATTACTACTGGTACTGTTATATGAACAACTACAAACTATTGAGAGTTATGTGCCAGGTACTATACCTTCACATAGCTTTAAGGGACAGGTAGTATTCTTTCTGTTCTATAGAAGAGGGAACTATACCTCGAAGACTTCCACTAGAATGTAGAGCTAGTAAAAAGATAGAGTTGGGATTTTAACCCAGATATGCCAGATATATGGTTTACATAATTCTGGTTCACAAATCCTAAGTCTGCTTTTCATTTTTGTGAATGAGTCATCAAGCATAGGAAATTACGCAAACCTAATGAACTACGTTAATCTTAGCATAGACACTTTCAGAGTGCACAGGTTACCTTAAAGGTGCACTGTTTACATCCCAGACTAAATCGTTCATCATATAGCTGCTGACACAACCACATGAGAGCTTGAAACAGAAGGGAGGGATCCATAATGCTACACTGTACTTAAGTTTAATATCAGATTACGTTTTTTGTTTGTGCCTTTTTCAGCCAATGATATACTTGAAGACATGCAGTTTCCTAGGGAAAAAAATAATTCAGTGACATCCAAAGTTATGCTTAGGTAATGTGTAAAGAAGAATAACAAAGAAGGGACTTGACTAGAAGCGACTGTAAGAATCACTCAGCTAATCTTCCTACTTTATGCATTATTTGTACCAAGAGACAAGGAGAGAAATGATGTGGTGACTATCTTGTACAGAATGGCATTATATAAGCAGTGGACACATTCAGAACAGGAATACAAAAGAAATCTATGGAGTTCCTGGGTGTTATTTCACTTAGTACCACTTTATTTTGTGCTGTCAACAATGCTGTGTAGTTAAGTTCGTCTCCCTCTCTCTCTCTCTCTCTCTCGCTCTCGCTCCCTCTCTCTCTGTGTGTGTGTTTGTGAATCAGTGAATCAGCCACTTTCCCC
Organism: Cebus imitator; assembly: GCF_001604975.1. Taxonomy (NCBI): domain Eukaryota; kingdom Metazoa; phylum Chordata; class Mammalia; order Primates; family Cebidae; genus Cebus; species Cebus imitator. Next base: position 5,578,237 of record NW_016107334.1, read on the forward strand.
ATGAAGATTAAATGAGATAATGCATGTAAAACTGTTATCTAAACCATAACGTGCCATGCAAGTATTGGATATTGTCAGGGCCCATGAATTTATAAGAAATCTCCAGCATTCTGTAAACAGGTTACAAGCCAGCAAGCATAAGGCTACTTCAGCTACTGTGCAAGGCATTCATAACATCATCAAAGGAAAAAAATGGTCAGAGGAAGGGGGAAGAGCTGATTGGTGTAAATTTTTCTCGTTCTTAGAAGATTTCACTTCTATTTCTCTGAACTGATGTATAATAAATCCTTTAGTGGCTTCTGGCTTTCCAGGATGTAGAAGTCAAACTTCCAACAGACTGGAGCTGGAACTGGGAGCAGAGAAGAAGAAAGAGAAGATGCTGTCATTGGGAGGATCTTGGCATGGAAAGTAGTTTTTTGACCTTGAGGCTACCTGAAGGGTTTCCTTAATCTAACTGTGACCACTTACTAGCAGTTTTCACAGCAGTAAGTTTCAGCAGCATCTCAAGGAATAGAAGCAGACAATAAAAAGAGAGGAGCCAGGGTAGGTTTCAGTGGTTCATCATGAGTAAGTTAGGCTTCTGGTGATCAGCAAAGGAAGAGCCTGGTTTCCATAAATCAGAGAGGTAGTTAGCAAGGGTTAGTTGGGACTTAAGGGAACTTGGCCTTGAAAGCCCAAAGACTTGTACCTGTGCCTTAATTATATAGCTTAGGTCCTCAGAGATGGGTGTGACTTACAGTAGGTGAGGCTATGTTATCTTCTATCAGCTGATCAGAGAAGAAAGTGCTGATCTTATAGGCATGAGAAACTGAGCTTGGATGGAGACAAAAATATATACTCCTTTTGGGTTTCCCATTGCTCAGCCGAGCAATGGTTGTGTTGGTATTCAGCTGTCTGAAGATGTATTGTCTTCTGTACTGGTGGAGTATTAACAATCCCTGAACCTCTCCTAATCAAGGTGTCATGTGCACCCTCACATCAGACTAATTGAACTCAACAGTTTAGTGGGTGACACTTGGGCATCTATTTTGTTTTTAATTTTATTTTTAAGTTTCCCAAATGATTCCGATTGCAGTCAGGCTTAAGAACCATTTATTTAAAAGTTTTAAGATGGAAATTTGCAAAGGGCTGCTATTCAAATCACTGTTCCTATTGCCACTTAGCTGTTTATGATCTAAGACAACACCTGGATATGTGTCAAAGGTCAATTATTAGGAGGGTCTGGCAGTGAAAACTGATACCATCCAGGTGGGCCTTCTAAGATAATAACTTGCTGTGAAGCTTCATGTTCTTTACGACATTAGGAATGCAGAGGAGACTGGCATGGTCTGATTCATGGAGCACATGCTGTGGGCTCTGCTTCTTTGCAGTATACAAAAGAGCCTCAGGAAAAGGCTCTCCCTACTCCTTTAAACGTCCACATATCAGACTGGGGGAATACTTCCTTTAGAAATTAGCCAGCTTACCTCTGTCACTGACTGTTGCAAATGACTGCTGAATCTATATAAAGGTCATTGATGTTCCTTGTTGGGTTCGACTTTATAAAATGATTTTGCTGGGCTAGCATTGGGAGTAGACTGGAAAGCTGGAGATAATATTCCCATGGCTTTGGTAGGCACATAATGACTGGCATTACAAGTAGAGACTGGATAGTTCCAAGAAACTCAAGAACTTAGGAGACATTATTAATATAAGGTAATGAAGCCAAGGGATATAAGTAAGGAAGCGTATTGAAGATCCCAATTAGCTTGATTATAGTATTGTTGTTTTCATCTTTCTTTACTTTTTATGCTAGGATCTCTGCCCTGTTCAAAAGCTTATGAGAGAGATCTGCTAGAGCAGAACTCTCCAGAACCTGGAGTTTTGACCAACCACTAGGGGCTGATATTTAAAAAGTTTGAACTTGTAGAAAGTCCAAGAGTAGCTGACTGGTAGATAACTAAGCAACAATGTAAAATAGGGCTCCGCAGCTGTCTAGCAACAGACATGGGTAGAGATCCAAGATAGAAAGCATCTGGCAAACACAATAGATCCCATGAAACTACAGTCTTGAGCCTTAGAAATGGATTCTAAGAGAACATGTTGTAGGGTGCTCAGAACAGGCTTAAGAACCATTTCCATATACAGGAAAATAAGACAATGAGTTGTATTTGGGCACATGGAAAGGATGAAGCACATTAAACTAGACTAGGAGTTAAAGCCTTGTCCTATGAAATCAACCTTGAACCCAGCCTCTAGAAATGAGAATAGAGTTTGTCCAGCAGCCAAGGGGACTTCATGCTTGGCTGATGAACTGCTGGTCTACAGCTCCCTTCCCTTTACCCAAGGTCAAGATGAGTTCCAGTCATGTCAGGGCTGGTCCTGTAGTTTGGGGTTAAGTGGTTCCAGCTTCTATATAGAGGCAGGAAGCCAAAAAGATCATCATCATAAGTATTTTTTTAAATTAACAATTCTACTTTTCTCCTCCAACTACAATTTTGTTGGATGGACATGTTCTAAGAGTATGTGCAGAGGAAGAAGATTAAACTTCTCCCAGTTAAACACAGTTATGGGCTATTGCACTGTGGCCAAATGACTTTCTGTAGAGAACAAAATTACTTACTATAGAAAGCAACCAAATGCATTTGAGGTTCTTTTATGCTCTAGAATATCTAATGTGATGTAGAACACATAATATGCTTTAAGTGAGTGAATATCAATACATACAAAAAAATCATAGCTATGGAGAGAGCGTATAATTGATACGATATTTGAAAAATCACTACTATCCCCATTCTAGCTTATTTTAAAGTATGCACTTATTTTAAATGTTTTTCTGATTTAAGTTTCTGCAAAACTTTCTTCTTTTCTCTCTTTAAAATTGTAAATCCTAAATATTTAGAAGAGATCTTGCTGTCATTTAATATCTGATATTCGCACACACATACACCTAGGTACACAAATATACACAAACAGAGACTTCCAATGATAACACAACCCTGAAAAGGAGTTTGGGGAGTGCTGTGTTAACCAACATATTGCTGAGTTAGCAACTAAATAACTGGCTACATACATCCCTTTTGTATCATCAAGTAGTGTGCATTCTTAAAGTGATAATGGAACTAAATTTGGAGAGAAGAGTCCCTTAGGCTTCAATTTATTTGTTTCACAATCACAGCCTCAAACTGAAGGGAAAATTATGTGGCAGTTTGATAAATAAAGCGCTATACATTCAAAAACAAAATGCAAAATGAAAACTTTTAGAACTTCAAATAATCAAGGATCTTAGATTAATTCCATCAGTGGTTGAGAGTTTTTTGTTGTTGTGAATTTGCTGGAGAATTTAGTATGAAAGCACTCTAACTAGTGTCTGATTATATCAGTGTCTGTATTTCCTTTTAGAACAAACATCTGTTGTTGTGGGGGGTTTTTGGAGTGGAGAGTGTGGTTGTGGTTATTATGGAAATATGGCAAAACCAAATATTTTAAAGCAGATGAGAAGAAACCCACAAACAGTTGGCTCACAAATGTTGTAATGCTCTCCACACCCAAGCATAAAGCAAGCCACAGAGGCAGCGTTCCTGGTGGCCTCTGTTTTATCTGTTTCAAACACTGGGCTGTTCTTGTTAGTTAACTGACTGGAGATTGTTTTCTCCCTTTATCCTCTCTCTCTCTCTCTTTTTAATTGTTGTTACTCTGTTTTGCCTGAAAGCTGCAGTATCTCACTGTTCATTATTCCCTGTTCAGTCAACTCCTGTCCAAAATTAACTCATTGTGTGCTGGAGTCCTTCTCAAGCTCCCGTTTCTTACAAGGTGCACAAAATAAACCTCACCGTAGCTCTCTTAAGAAGTTTGCATATCATATAGATAATGCCTTGAATTAACTCAATGCTGACTTTACTGGGCTGTGTTTCTTTAATATTTACAACTTCTAACTAGAAATATTTCTAATTATTAATAAGAAATTTTTCTAAAATTCTAAAGTTACAACCATTTAAATCCTCCCTCTATTTTTTTCTCTCCTCTCTCCCTCTCCCCCCTCCCTTTCTCTTCTATAAACCTAGTTCTGCAGACCCTGTTCTGACTTTAGTTTCCCTTATTGATTTTACTTGGAAAATTTTAAAAGAGTCTTTCGAGTCTCCACACTAAAGCTAGAAGACAGAAAAAAACAAAAAAAAGCCAGCAGTCAATACAGCTGGGGAGCTAGTTTCTCATATCAGCATCAAATTCCAAGGTATTCAACTTGAATTAAGTGCACCATCAGAAAAAAACATCGAAATGGGAAAGTTACTGTTGTAAATTAATGATTATTTGCTGTGTGCGTTAGAGTTGCTGTTTGTACCACATTTTATTGTGATGTTTTATTCTTATTCAGTGCAACAGTAATTGGGTCTTAAACATGATAAAGTATCTTAAAGGCTGCATTGGTAGCTGAGCAGCCTATAGCAGGGTTTTAACTCTAGTTAAAGAAGGTTAATCAAAGTTAATGAGTTTGTTTTATACATTGCCACGAGTTAAAAAAAATGTGCCAGGAGGTGACTGAACTAAAATCTGAATTGTTCAGCTATGAATGCAAATACATTTTTAGCATAATGATTTTGCAAGCCTCTTTGATGGCTCTTGGTCCTCCTGTATGGCAGGTAACTGCAAGCTCTGCCAGTTTTCTTATCTTTCTACCACTGCTCACTCTTCTGCCATTAAAAAATATGAGCCTTATGAAAATACAGGAGAGGGAATGCAATCCCACATTACAGCCTTCAGTGTGAGAATATCAAGAGACTGTTGCATTCAGAAGTTCAGAATAGCTCTACTCTTTATAAAAGAATATGAGGAGCCCCCTAATAAGGCCAATTCATTAGAACAAGTGTTTGTTACTAAAACACACCACGCCAGGACCACAGGGATCCGAGCCAGACAGCACAGCAATTAAAGTTGCCTCCCTTCCAAAAGCAGGCGGCCCACCAACTCTCCCCCACGAGTTCGGCTTTGTTTTCCTATTAGAAATGTGATTAAAGAATGCAAGTTCATAATTTGTTCATGCAGCAGAGGACCACTGACACTCTGGTTGCAACAACCTTTGATACGCTTTAAATTGGAATTTTAAAATTTCAGATTGCTTGTGTGCGTCCTTTCTGAAGGCGCAGGAGGAGCAAAACCGTTTTGCTCTGGGAAATTATCTTGCTGCCTGGAATCACTGCCTTGTTGCATTTGAAAAAACGCTCAGCGAGAGACCACCCTCCAAATACCTAAAATCACAGTGGTGGAGGGTTAATTTTAATCCCAGCATTTACAGAACGAACACACACACATACACACACACACACACACACACACACCCACCCACCCCTGCAGTGACACCTTTCCCTTTTCCCCTCCCCTTTGGTGCTCTGCGGAGCTTTGGAATGAGATTCCTAGGGACTCAGGACTGTGGCTGGCAAGGAAAACCCCCTGCCTGACAGACAGAAAGAGGGGCAGGGAGGGCCATTGTTGCTTTCCATAGTGCCCTCTTTTTAAGCCTAGATAATATTTGTACTTTGCAGGGAGGAGGGTGCAAATAAGGGATCAAGATACGAAGCAAGGCAGAACCCAAAAAGCGAGGGGGAGAAAAAAGTCCAAGGATAGAGACTAGCTTTGGTCCCAGAAAGGGCCTACATCACAGGTTTCAAAAGCATCTTTTTTTCAGTTTCACAAGCCACAACTCCCTTGATGAAAACTAGTTGCAAAATTCAGTGCCTGTTAGGCCTCAGCTAATTAGAAAAAATGGGCTTTTTTTTTCTTTTCCTTTCTTTCTTTAGCACCTTTTCTTTCAAGCATTTAGTCTCAGGAGGGGGATCCAGGCTCTTGGCCGGGCTGTTTTGAAAACACGCCTTTGAATGCCTCTCCCTAATTCACGCCTTTTGTTTTTCAGCTTTTGTGTTTGCCAGTTTGACCATATAACGTTATACATCTGGTGTATAGCTTGTTGGGGGCTTTTTTCTCCCAGGGTTCCTATGCATTCCCTATAGGACCCTCCTGAGCTTCAATTTGAGCTATCGTGTAACATAAAGGGGGTAAAGGAGAGTCTAGGAGGCTGGGGAGTGGGGGAAAGGAGGGAGCAGGAGAGGGGAGGAGGCCTGGGGGAGACAGAGAGAGAAGTGAGTGAAACATAAAAAAAAAAAAAGTTGAAAAGAATTCTTTTGCTCTCTTCTTTTCTTCTCACTGTTGCGACTGGACCCTGACTCAGCCGGCGACATTTCTCGGTGGGAAAATGACGGGGCGCAGAATAGATAACTCATTGGAATTCTGGCAACATATTCGTAAATAAAACAAAAGTGAGGAGGCGGGCTGGGGGAGGGCGTGTGTTCCTGGGGAAGCGCAGGGCTGCACAGGGCAGGGCTAGGAGGACATTTCCAGGGCCGGCTCCCTGCGTTGCCTCTTGCAGGGGAAATCTAAGATGGTCAAAGGAAAGGAATCTGGACGATTTTGCCCAGGCTTGTTTAGCAAAGCTCTTGCAGCTGGAGCTGTTTATTATTGCAGCTAGGAAGATGCTCTTCCAAACACACTTCCCAGCTGAGAGAGCTGAAATAATCTATCATTTCTTCAGAGCCTGCACGGTCTGTGCCTTAGAAAGGGGTTTCTGTTCAAGGAGGAACATACTTGAGCATGGTTATTTTTCCCTAGCTCTTCGAGAAGATGCATCCCCCAGATTTTTTTTAGTTTGCAGATATCTTTCCCAGCCCTTACCTCCCATGCACACTTTTGACAAAACAGCCTGGATACTGCTTCTTGGGATGATGATATTGATGTAAGTTTCCTGACTTAAAAGCTCCCAGTCTTACTAGTGGATTTTGTTGTTCATTGACGGCTAATCTTGTGGATGAGTGCTCATCTCAATTTCCCCGTCTGCAAAATGGACATATCTTAAGATCCAAGTCAGAATTCTTAGTTTTCACATTCCTCAAGGGTTCCTTTTGCAATGAGTCTATTTCATATTTTTATTTAATATATACATAATGTGTGTGTGTGTGTATGTGTGAGTATATAAAATCCATCATAAACACGTAGTGTATATTTTGGGGGTTGTGATTTTGTATGTCATCCAACGGCTCTAGAATAACACTGCAAGCTTGATTTTGGCTGAAATAAAACCTAGAATAAATAAGAGGACAATATGTTTGTGGTGTGGTTGTTTAAAGCTAATACCAGCAGCTTTTTCTTTTCTTTACTGCTGAACAATTTCAAAAGCAATACTAGGCATGAAAGCAAAACAAACTCATTTCAGTGAAAGCTTATGAGTTATTTGTGTTTCCCTGAATTCAAGGAGGGGGTGGATGGGTAGGAAATTTGTTTTAAATATAGAAATGGGGAAAATACAACAAACTCCGCAGAATATCTTGGAAGGTTCTGCAGCTTGAAGTGCAGAGTTTATTACAGATGTGATGTAACTTGTGGGTATAATTTTCAAAAATAGCTGAAGAATGCACTGTGAGAAATCTTATGAAAAATACCGTTTTCCCCAATATATTTGTCACTCAGGTTACCAGCTGATTAACCCCTTGAAAAGCGTGAGAGGTGGAAATCTCCATCCCTGTCTGTTCTTAATCAGTTCAACCACATGACCAATAATGTGGTTGCAAGGGTTAACACAATTAAAGTAGCAAATGTTTGGAAGGAAAGGGTAAAATTGATTCTTAAAAAGATGTTTAACAAAGACATTTTGCTGTTCCAATCAGACATGTAATTTATACGATAGGCTATTTTCAGGAATCTATTTTTTTCCTAAATGTTAATCAGACAAGAAGAAAACGCCTGTTAGTCCACATTGGGATATGCCGTAATTCCCCTGGAAAAGTAACTTACCTTAGGGAAATATTTTACTTCACAGAAAAAGACTGTTTATTTACTCTGAATTCCTTCCCTTGCAAGGTTGTTGTCTGTTTTTTGTTTTTGTTTAAACTGGTCTCAGAACATGGAGAAGTACAACCATCCTCAACTGAAACAAAAACAATAACAACAAAAAACCATGGACTTGAGCTAAAATTTTTAAATGAATTGTTTAGCATCAAAATGTAAAACTGTCCCAGCAAGAATGTCACGAAGTGTAAGCACAGAAGGATCTGTATTTTACTGAAATCGTTCTTTATGTAACACCCAAAGAACACAAGAAGGACCCACCTTACTTATATTACAGTGTCTGCATTTATTATATTTTCAAGTGTGCTTCACAAGTTGATACTGTTTTCTAAAAGATTTTTTAGATTGAAATTCCTAACTCATCCACCTGTTCTCCTAGGTCACAACTCTAAGTCTGGAAAAAGGTACACTTTATGTTTCTGTGAAAACTGGCTTTATTTCTAGTTATAAGGGAAGCTGAACTTTTAGGTAAACTTGGTGCCAGGTAGCAGCAGCAGCTGCAAAGTAAAAAAGAAAAATGGCAGTTACCCAGTTAAGAAAATAACATTCTGTTGATCGACAAACACTCTTTAAATTTTAGCTATTAACAGCTCTTACAGAAACAGGAACTGCCAATAACAAAGTTGATTTCTAATGTCCCCAAGGTAATAATAATCCACTAATTTGACTATATCCCAGCTGGCCTATACAGCAGTTTCTATTTGGTTTTTTGCAGCAGGGAAGACTTATCTTTCTTTGGGGAAAAAAAAAAAAGGTGGGGGGTGTGCAGTAAAGTTAAGAAGGAGTGTGGAGAGAAAACACATGGAAATTTAATGTGAAAGTTTCTTGTTGCAATAAAGCTGTTAGGTTTGGCATGAAGACTGTTATCAGATGGTTCCTTTGACATTACTTGAGCCTTTCAGTAAGTAAGACAAGCCTGAAGGATTAGGTTGTCAACTTCAGCCTGTCATCTTTGAGCGGAAAAAAAGAGCTGCTTTTCTTTGTCTTTTTCTTCCTTTCTTTTCTTTTTTTTTTTTTAGAATTTAGGTCCATCTTCCTTCCTTTACCAGCTTTTAGCTATGAGACCGCAGCAGAGGTAGTTAATAGAACACAACCTCAGGCCCACATTGATCATGAAAGTCTAGCTTTTAAAGATAAGTGAGCCAACCAAGCTATAAGGCTAATCACCCTGTGCAAGTATGAATTTATCTAAAGAGGATTTCATGTGGAACCCCCGGAGCCAGCCGCCAAACGGATGACTGCACACTTTAAGAAAGTTAGTGGGACTTCTCCCAATCAACTGTCAGGACACATAAAGGGTCTGGAACGTGCTGACTTAAGCAAACAATATTTAGCCATCTAAGGATACCATAAGGCCCAAGATTTTGCTTTGTTGGCGGTGACAGGAAATATTGATACGTATCAAGTAACACTCCTGATGCAAAAAGGAAGATGTGACTCCTTTTGGCACTATCTCTGTTTAGGAAACGGTCTTGTGTTTTTAAAAAAGCACAGGTGGGGGCAGGGATAATGTCAAACCCAGTACTTCTCTGGGGACTTTTCCAGCTTTCCTGGGATCACAGTCTCATGAAAATAGGAACTGAGCTAAAATTGTCTCCATTTTGAAAAAACAAAATTTATTGGAATTTGAATTTGCAAACTCTCAGAATGTCTAGCTGATAAGTGGACCCTGCCCGTAACCCCCAAACTATTCTTTAAGTTTATTAACGTAGGAAACCTGCCACTGATTAGGTTTTGGTGTATTTCTCAGCTTTTACAATAGTCTAAACTATATTAGAACTATCTGGCTTCTGAGCCTAAAAAGTAAATAGTAATATGTGGCTATCAATGAATATGTGAGTCAAAACTCAATTTTTTGTGAGACATAGTGTCTAATCCTATTGACTTATTACTTTTAGCCATTAATGGCTTTAATTACAGGAGAAAAATTGTAATTTCTTGTCTTGGGAAAATTTGATTGGGAACTTTGGGCTGTTACCATAGAATAAAGGTTGGGTTGGAGGATTTAATTTTAAAAGGAAAAAGAAAGAACCCTATTTTATCAGTGTACTCTAAACATTCTCCATCAGTACTGTTGTGCCTGAGGTGATATCTTTGAAGATGCTGGAGGTGGCGGTGTTAATGAAATAACCGTTGGCGTTAAATAGCATTTCTAGAATTCTGATTGTAGTGCTAGGAAGGAAAGTCAATTTTGTAACAGCACAATAAACGGAGAACTGAAAAATGAAAAAAAAAAAAAAAAAAAAAGAACCCACTCATTTTGTAAGGAAGATCGCTTCCAGTTAAACAAAGAAATTTAGGGTCGTCTGCTTTTCATGAAAATCTCATACATATGGCCTTTGAAATTTGTCACTGAAGATGGTTTTGCTCTAAGGTAAAATTCACCACTTTATAGCTTTTCAGCTGCAAGTCTCTGGATTTTTTTTCTTTTGTCTTTTGGCCTGGAGCCCAATATGAATGTATGATCACTAGCACAATAGTTAAACATCTGAGTCTTTTTGAAGTGTCTTCAATGTTACAATGATGTGTTGGTTGATTGCCTAGCAGTCAGTGTAGAAAAGACTGCATTCTGCCCCCTAGTGGTAGAGATTTAATGACGACTTCATAATACATAATGCCTTCCCCCCACCCCCCTTTTCCATCTGCTAAGGATATAGAGCAGTGTGGGAATTACTGATGAGTTTTGTCATAATCAGTGAAGTGTATATTTTAAACAGGAAAATTTCTAGACTGAATGGACAGGTTTACGAGGCACAGGGTCATTTGATGTATGTTTTGTGTACTCTGCTGTGCTTTGCCAAACAATATACATTACCACTATAAACAGACATTGTCTCTAATACAGCATTCCTCCTGGGAGAATTCTGGGACTTCATAATAGAAGCTATTAACCAAAAAGTTCGTGGTGTTGCCAAAATTTTATACACACACACACACACACAAACACACACACACACATACACACATATTCAAAGAAAGCATGGTATATTGTCAGGTATTGTGGAACTTTCCATCTCTTTTTAGATGACTATTTCTTTGTACAGGAGGTAATAAAAACAATCTGCACTAATTATAACGCTGACTTCCACAGGTCACAGACCCTTTGTGTTCAGGTTCATAAAAACCACACACACCCATGGTAAAGAAAGGGCTTGTGATGTCCTCAAGATTTTGATGTGGGAAACATTGATTATGTACAGCTTTTTTTCAGCTGACAATGAAGTGGAAGGAATTTGCTTGAGTTTTTATCCTGTCCTGGGTTCTTGCTTGTTTGGTTTTCATCTTTAATGTAGAATTCATATCCCACATGCAGGTAAGCATTGGAAGGCACACAAAATCAAGCACCGATGGTATAGGCATCATCCAATGAGTGTGTGTTTAGATCTTGCACAAGTGAAAGCCCACGTTGGTGGAAGACAGGACAGACTGAGGAGGAGAAGGAAGAAGAGGAGGTGTCCAGGGAGAGTGGACTGGAGGGACAGCTGGACCATGTGTAATGTGTCAGTTTGCTTCTGTGCCACTATTGTGTTGCTGATGTTGGAATGCAGGGAAGGCGCTAGTTTATTGAATAAGGAGCCATGTAAATTCCAGCTGTCAACATGTGATCACTCCCTTGGACAAAGAGGGAGGTTTTCTCCTCGCTCATATTTGATTTCTAGTGACAGCTACACATTTTCTGGAGCCTTCTTTGTCACCAGGCTACATCTGGGTAGCCTTTGGCCACCCTTCTGTTTTCAGACTGGTTCTGCAGGGTTAGTACCTGGCTTGTATAGGTGTGTTGACTGGCATTCAAATGACACACAGTCAGAATTAATTCAGAAAGAATGCTATGGATATAGTGATAACAAGTAATCAGTAGTATTTTTAGAGGACATTTCTTGCTATTGTTTGATTTCAGTGTAAAAGGCAAATGCTTTACTTAAAAAGAATAGTACAGAACAAAAATTCACACACTAGGTAGCTTTTTTTATTGTGAGGCATGTCAACCCAGTTGTAACCACGTCAAGCTATGACTTTCTTTAAAAGCTGCTCCAGGAAACCAGAGGTTCACAGAGGGACAGGGAGGCGCTCACTTCTTATCTTGCTGTCTTGCTGTCTAGCTCTGTACCCTCGCCATGTGGTTTGAGAGAGGCTGCTGACATTTCTGAGATTTTGAGTGGGGTTCTGGGGAGGTCTCTACAAACTGGAATGGGAGGAGGAAAAGGAGACTGAGGGGCAGGGGGAGAGGAGAAAAGCATTCTCTGAGTAAGACCAACTCGAAAACAGCTTGAGTCTCTTGGGAGTTTCATTAGAGGAAAAAACCATTCATCCTTGTTCACAGGGACAAAAATTATTCAGATCTAGGAGATCTTGGATGCCGGTTTTTTGTTTTTGTTTTTTGTAAATCATGG
>NW_016107334.1:5595499-5629556 GCF_001604975.1 Cebus imitator
ATGTGTCTCTGCTTCTTGACTTTGTGACCTTGGGCACAAGGTATTCTTTCCAAGATTCAGATTTCCTCATTGGTACAATGGGTATCATGACTTTGTTTCAGATTTTTGGTTGGACGATAAATAATATAAATAAAGCAGTACCCAACACAAAGCCAAATGGTGTTGAGGATCTGCCTAAATCGCAGTAGTTTACAGTAACCATTCGCCTTGCTTTTGTTCTTGCCTCATTAAAGAGATGAGAGGTAGGCCAAAGTTGAGGAATGCAGGGCTGCCTATGGGGAGGAAGCAAGTCCCATGGAACAGATCAGGGAAGAGAGCTCACCTTTAAGGGAACACCCTGTTCATGCAAATCAGCCTACAGGTTTGTGCAAGATCTTCCAACTAGAAAAGTCTCCTAAAATTCAGCCTGTGGTTTTTCAAAGAGAGGAAGTGGTCAGGTACCACATATTAACAGAAGTGTTCTGTGACAGACTGTATTTTCCAAGGATGGCTGCAACAAACTCCTATCCCAGACCACCCACTGAGAAACTCTGTAAATTACGATAGTTTATTTTAATATAATTTTTGATATGCCTATTCATTTACAATTATAAACGTTATGCATGCTCATTATAGAAAATTTGGAAAATGCCGTAAAAAGAGTTAAGATGAGAAAAATCAAGTTAGTAGTGATATTAAGATATCTTTTGGACGAATTTCTGCTTTCAATTGTGTTTAGCTACATAGTTTGGGTACAAAATTATAAGTGACCACGATGCTAAGGCTGTGTCATCACATGCAAAACGAAGTGCAAATTAAAATAATTATTGCAAAAATTTAGGCCCAGAATTTTCTTACCTATGCCATCCCTGTAATTAAGGAAAGGTGTTTAGGATAATTGCCTCCATTTACCAGTTCAGTTGTTTGAGGGAATGAAGTATCAGGAATTGGCTGGCATAGTTTATTTTTTTTTTCTGATTGTATAAAATGCTTAGTCAGATTATTTTTCTCAAAGTGGTTTTTTCGCTCCATGAAAAGCCTTTTTTAAAAAAAAAAATTAAACATACTTTGACTCAGGTGTCAAAATAATCTTCCTGTTTTCAATATCCAAATTACCAATCAATTCTATCAATTTAGTTTAAAATAATAAAGAAAAAGCAACCCAGTAATTAATGAATTCAAAGCAGGTATTTCAAGGTATAAAATGTTCCTTGTAATTTTTCTTGTTTCTTTTTTTCTTTTTCTTTTTTTTTGAGACGGAGTCTTACTCTGTCACCCAGGCTGGAGTGCCGTGGCATGATCTTTGCTCACTGCAGCCACCTCCATCTCCCAGGTTCAATTAATTCTCCTGCCTCAGTCTCTTGAATAGCTGAGATTACAGGTGTGTACCACCACGCCTGGCTAATTTTTGTATTTTCAGTAGAGATGGAGTTTCGTCATGTTGGCCAGGCTGGTCTCAAGCTCCTCAAGTGATCCACCTGCCTCAGCCTCCCAAAGTTCTAGAATTACAGGTGTGAGCCACTGTGCCTGGCCATAATTTTCCTAATAAGTAAAATTAAATATACCATTCATATTACACTGTTATTCCAAATTGAATTTATGGGTGGCAAATAGAGATGAGCCAGTCTTGGAAAGGCACTACTTTTGTCCCCATACTGCATGCATATTGCTGGGTGCGGGGTAAAGAGATGGCCTGAAGACAAGGAAGACAAGGGAGGACGTAAATATTTTCCAAAATTTTCCAATAATTTAGAAGAGATGGAAAATATTTTCTTTTTCCAAGACTTAACCCAGATACAAGCCTTCCCAAGTATGCGTGGAAGGCAAATTTTGGGGGTGCTTCTAATTTTATCCTCTGTGTCTTATATTAAAAGATGTCGAATAAGTTCTTAGGTAGCACTCATGATTCAGAGTCACAAGGAAAACTGACTTACTATGAAATCATCAGAGGAGTAGAAAATAGGTAAACAAAATCTCCCGTTGGCTTCTGGTCCAATCTTGAAGGCAAATACAGTTAGAAAAAAGCAGAGCTGGAACCCTGAATGTCACAGCCACACAGGATATGGGACATAGGACCCACATGGAAAAATCAGGCATCCCAGGGACAGGCAGGAGGTGGATTGGATGTAGTAACTGTAATCTGGTGAGGAAGGGAGAGAGAGACTTCTGCCAGGAAAGGATGCATTGAATTTCTAAGGAATGCAGAGTGAGGCATTTCCCAGCACTGCAGACTAGCAGGACTAAAGGTTTCCTACTGGTACACTGTCTACATTCCTAAGCCTACATTTCCATGGTGTGTTTACTTAGGTTTTTCTGTTTGTTTGCTCACATTTAAAATGTTTGTTTCTTACATTCAAAATGACCAACTTACAAGGAGACTGCCATTCTGAGTCATATTTTGCAAAAAGTAAGTAATAGAAGCACTGGGAGCATCTGCCTTGTAAAACAAAATCTTCGGTTCATTCAGAGTTGGTTAATTTTCTCAGGGCTTTTCTCCCCCTGGTGTAGTCGAACAATTTTCTTTATACCTATCCTCACTTCCAATGTGCTTGTTTTTAAGATCATAATTTCTTGATGAGTGGTTGTTGACAGGTTGATTTAGGATTAGCTAAACACTAAAGTGTATATAATAGGAAAATCCTCAAGCTTTGTTTCAAAAATATATGCTGCCTTGAAATGCAGCATTTTGTATTTGACAAACATGCAACAAATCTGAATAATCTAGACAAATAATGAAATCCTGTAATTTGCAGCAACATGGAGGGAACTGGAGGCCATGATGTTAAGTGAAATAAGCCAAGCACAGAGAGGTAAATTTCACATGATCTCATTCATATGTGGGAACTAAAAAAGTACATCTCGTAAAGACAGAGTAGAATTGTGGTTACCAGGGGCTTGGAAGGTTCAGGAGGATGGAAGGATGATGGAAAAAAAATAGAATATAAATACTGAACTAGACACTGAAAAATGGTAGAGATGGCAAACTGTATCTGTATATTTTATCTGAATACAAAGTGTAAGATATTAAAAAAAATTAAAAATAAGTAAATGTGGTTGGTCTCAAACATGAGTGGGGTAGATTAACTGGGCTCTTTTTGCCAAGATAAATATCGTGGTGGATGTGGTACATGAAGAGCTTGGTGTCCAGTTGAAACTCCTGTTCTTCTTACATCATCTGCCTTTCATTTATGCTTCCTGTTATGGCAGTAACTGGGGGTGATCACAAAACAGTAGGAGATTATTTCCTGGTTTTTGCTGACTAATGAACATCTAATAGACACTTGTAACTTCTCTGTGCTTACACTCTGGGATTTCTCTCTCCAGCTAGGGTAGGTAATCCTTCTTTTAAAATCATTCAAAACTATTTTCCCAACTGGCCCTACACTTAAATAAAACCAGTAAAATTAACTACAGTTCTTATTCAGTAACTCAGAGTACCTAATAACTACTTGATTATTTAGTTTTAACAGAAGTAGCAAATATTAAAAAAATATGACTTCTTAATGTAGTATAGATAAACTCTTTTCCAAATCCTGCCAACAATCATTCTGAAGTAAGATAGAAAGGGAAGGGAGAGAAGGAAAAAGAATTTACCAAAAATAGACTTTATATATGAAAATCAGTAGATAAACATAATACTAACTTGAGAGTAGAAATAATAATAATACTAGTAATGATGATGGCAGATCACAAACGGATAGTGCGAAATTTCCCTCCCTTTTCACCACCTTACAGGATATCCTGTCTAGCAGCAGAAACAAAACATGGAAATGAATCAGTTGATAAAGGATTTTCTCTCATTAAAGATGTTGGTGATTTTGCCCCATGTAGGGGAAGTTGAACATTAAGGTGGATGTCCATAATCTAAAGGGACCATGGTCACTGCTCTCCTTGCTATGGGATGCAAACTGTTTTGCATGTGATAAGAATGTCAGGCTAAAGGTAAAAAGCACTTTATCTCAGTATGATAAGAAATCACACCACAGACTGACCTAAACACTGAATTTTTTTGACGATTGCCCCCACTGATAAATTTTGTTTTTCTTAGTAAATCTCAGGATATTATTATCCATGACAGTCTCCATAGAAAATGTAAAATAGAATCATACAAAAATTATGTATAATTTTTCTTTGTAAGGAAAGGGATGCAGCAAAAAGCAATAAATTGAGGAGGTGGAACCACCAGAAAGAATAAAAGAGGTTCTTATATTTAGGAGAAATTCAGAGATCATTCAGAAACTATTATCATGGTGTTTCTCATTTCAAAGAGATGTAAGTTGCTCTTAAACTATATTTTTAAAAAGTTTTAACAGAAAATGAGTGAGTAGTGAAAAGTCCCTTTTATTCCCAAGGTTCATATTGACCCAGAAATGAATTTGCCCTAAGAATCAGGTTTAAGGCATTCACTTTCAAGCTTTAGAAGGACATGAGCTTCATTTTTCCTGGAAAGATAAACTTAGTATTATACATGTTATCATCCTGTTGGGATCAAAATGGAGTATTTGCTGAGATGAAATATTAAAAGACAGAGGATGTGAAGAAAGATTTATGTAATGCTAATTTCAGGCAGCTTTCAAGGTTAATGCTTGTCCAGATTTTCATGGCCAGTTCCTCTCGCCCAAGGACCACATGGGCAGCTCTGTACTGCTTGTCACTGTCATCAGCCACTTGTGTGACACTTTGGCTGCAATTCAACAGTAAAGCATGCATATTCTCTACTGAACATTTGGGGAGCCTGCAGGCAGTGAGTTGCGACGTAAATGGAAAAAAGGAAAGTATGATCATAGCCCTCACCATCATAAGCTATCTAGGTGTCCTGTTCAGGCTTCCAATGTAGGTACTCACACAGGCCACCCAAACTGCTGACATCCTTCATTGACCTTTTCACAGCAATTGTCAGCCTAATGACTTTGTTTTCGTGTTTTGGAACTGAACTTTACAAGGATTGCTTCCAATCCTGGGTGGTGGTGAGAAAACTCAGCCTCACTAGAATTTGACTGAGACCACCAGATGTGTTTCATGTGAGAGCCTTTTCCCATAATCTGACCACAATGGTTTATGAATGTTCTGGGGAGCCAAAAGCCGGCCCTGGAGGCTGAGAAAGGGCTGTGCCCTGCTCAGCTAGGAGACCACACAGCCGTCCTCTTTCCCCTCTGAGTATTTATAGTTAAGAAACCACATCACCCTTCTCATTCAGAAGCTGAAGGTGAAAGTGGAAAAAACCAGAAATACAAATTGCATCCTACAGCTGAGAAAGCCTCACTCTTGGAAAAGCTAGAAAATAAATAAATAAAGGGGAAAATCCAAATGGGATCGCTCTTCAAACACACAAATGATCTTATGTTAACAGTTGGGATTAAACAGCTGTCTCGTGGTTATGCGATCATAACAGATGCTGTGTGCAAACGTTTCCTGCTAGCTTTGTTTTGGTTATTGCTATTTGTGCAGTTCATTGGGCTGAATTCAGCTTAAGGGATACAGGTTTTTATTATCCTTCTGTACTGCACAGGCAGCTTCATCATTTCTTTAAGAGGAAAGGGGGCGTGTGAGAGGGATATTTGGAAGGCAAATGGAGGGTGGGCTCTCCGATGTCAAATTGGGAATGATGTCATATTGATGAAATTCCAATGCATTGGTTTATGACCACTTTGCCGTTAAAGTGGTCCCGGGTCATTTATGAGTTTTTTGTTGTTGGTGGTGTTTTTNTTTTTTTAATTTTATTTTGGCGGAGGCTGTGTTCAGTTCTAGTGCAGTCTATGCAGCTGGAATAGAATTTATAGAACATAGAGGAAGTGTCATCTTTTCTTCTTTTTGGATGACTAACAGATTGCAACATTGTAATGACCCTATTTTGTCTCTTCCTCCCATGCCCTCCAGAGAAAAAATGTACTGGCTGATTTTGATTTTTCCTAGAAATTTCATTTCATCTTAGAAGTTGGGATCGCCTTCTCTATGTCAGCCAAGTGAAGTGGTGAACTAGCACTGTTTTTGGCAATTCAAATTTGGAAGCCATTTTGGCCTGAATTATATTACTTACTCAAACCAAAAATATCATCTTGGCTTAAATTACTCAGAAAACTGCCACAATTCATAACACACTTTGCCTACCAATGTATTTAATTCTATTACTTATATTCCAGCCTTAAAAAATATAATGCAAACAGCAGAAACAATATTCCTGGGCACAAAAACCTCCTGTCTACCCTAAGAAGTAAGTAGAGAGAACAACATACGCTATATTTAGGGGTTCTGGCCAAAGCTCTGACTGCTTGTCACCCCCGGGAGGACCTCGTTTCTTATCTATAAAAGGCTGATTGTCCATGCATCCACTGGCCATTAGCTCATCTGTGCTTTCAGAAATTTTCAGTGGGGGAATGAGAGCATATTGATTCGTCAATACCTCATCTTAGGAATTGCACACTTTGAGTAGGACCATCCTAGCATAGCCAAGTCAGACACTTTTACTGAAGCAGAGGTTTCTATAATGTGTAAACATATTTCAGGAACTGAACTTAAATTGCTATCTTAATCTCTGTCAAGAAAGGGGTTGAATTATTCCTTTTCAGGTCTGACCAGCTCACAGAATGAAATTTGGCCTTGTCTCATAAGTTGTCAAAATAATAGCATTTCTATGTTTTAAAGACACTTCAAAGTAATTTCATTTACATTTAATACTTTATACTACTAACAGCTTCTGAAGATATTTTTCTAATCTTACAAAAAAGCAAGTCAAGGTCCATCCTATAAGGAGAGTATCATATCTAAGTTGTCCAAGTTTATGCAAGTAGTAAGTGGTGGAGCCTACGTTTGTACCACACTGGGCACCAATGGCCATATGACATAGATGTTAAGAAGAGTATTTGCCCACAGACCTCTTGTTGTCACTGACTTTTTGAGTTTGAGATCAGCTAGGGCAACAAAGGGAGATCTGTCTCTACAATTAATAAAAGCAAATGAAAACTAGCCACGCATGGTGATATGTTCTTAATAATCTCAGCTACTGAGGAGGTTGAGATGGGAGGATCCCCTGAATCCAGAAGTTTGAGACTTCTGTGAGCTATGCTTGCACCACTGCACTCCAGCTTGCATAAGAGGGCAAGAAGCCATCTCCTGAGAAAACAAACAAACAAACAAAAAATCAAAGAAAGAAAACCCTGAATATCAGGGGTTTTTGTGGGGACAAGCCTGTGGGAACCTTGAAACAAAAGGTCCTTCCAAAGAAGATAATACAAATGGCAAGTAAGCACATGATGAGATATCACCTCACACCCACAAGATGGCTAATATCAAAAAGAAAAAAACAAAATATCAAGTATTGGTGAATATTTGGAGAACTGGAGTTCTTGTAGATTCTTGGTGGGAATGTAAAATGATACAGTTACTGTAAAAAACAGTTTGGTGGTTCCTCAAAATATTAAAAATAGAATTACCATATAATCTAGCAATTCTACGTCTGGGTATATACTTCAAAGAACTAGAAAAAAGGTCTTGAAAAAGTATTTTCACATCCATGTTCACAGCAGCATAATTTATAATAGCTAAAATGTGGAAGCAATCCAAATGTCTATTGATGGATAAATGAATAAGCAAAATGTGTTACATAGATATGTCTTAGTTAATTTTAGTTGCTATAACAGAGTATCACAGACTGGTGGCTTATAAACAACAGAAATTTACTCACAGTTCTGGAGGCTGGATGATCAAGATGCCAGCATATCAGGTTCTGGTGAAAGCCCTTTACTGGGTTGTAGACAGCCAACTTCTTGCTGTGTTCTCTCTTCGTTGAAAGAGAGTTAGCTATCTTTTTGACCTTTTATAGGGCACCATCCCACTGATGAGGGCTCCACCCTTATTATCTAATTACTTCCCAATGAACCTACCTCCAAACCATCAGATGAGAGTGTCAACACAGGAATATTGGGCGGACATAAATGTTTAGTCTGTTAGACATAGTGAACTCCCAAGTTTCTTTTCAAAGAATCAGTATGTCAGTATGTTCAGTTCCTTCTCCTTCATTTTACAGTTTAACTTCCTTGTAGTTTCAGTAAACAACCTTTCCCCCAGTTCTGATCAGTAGTCCACATCTGTTACCCCAGTCCCCTACTCCGTCCTGACTCATCCTGGTCACCTGCCCCGGTTACCTGCTTCTGTCCTGTGCTTTGACCTAGGTTACCTCTGGCTATCTGCTCTGACCTGCCCATAACCGTCCTTCCCACCAAACTACCCCCCAACCCCTGCCACTCCAGCTCAAACCCCTGCTCTCTTTAAAATAGCCAATCAGGATCAGTCTAGACTGTGCGGTCTTACCCTAGCCAGTAGGGGAACTACATAGCAGTGGGGGGCTATCTCTGTCAGGAATCAAAACCCCTTGCCCTCCCTTGTCCAGGGGTGCATTTGCCATTGTTCCCTCTGGGAGCCACACCCTTCTATGGAAGTAAATTGCCTCACTAAGGAAATTCATATTTGAATGCTACTTCTTTTGTGGCATCAAAAATTTTACATAGAACAAGTCCAATGCAATATACAATGAAATATTATTCAGCCTGAAAAAGGAACAAAATTCTGACATACGCCACAACACAAAGCAATCTTGAGGGCATTGTGCTAAATAAAATAACCTAGTGACAAAAAGGTAAATACATTATGATTCCACTTATATGAAGTACTTAGAAGAGTCAGAAGCATAGTCAGCTTTTCTGCATTGTTGTGGAATACTATAGTCTGCACAGATTCAATACCTGTAGAAGTGCAAATCAGGCCATCAGAGCAGTTTGATTTATACCATTTCCTTGATGATTAGAGTGCTCCAGGATCTTCATTCTCTTCTTTTTAAGCTTGCTACCAATTAAAATGCAAATCTTTCCAAGATAGAGTGTTTTAAGCATTTTTATCATTGAGTAAATTTCACATCCTTTAATCTTCTGCCTGTTTTGCTAAAACAAAGATCTTTATAATATAAAAGTAATAGAGAATAAGGGTTAATAGCTAACATATGCCAGGATGGAGATGAACAGCCCAATAGAAGAATGAGAAGAATGACCACAGGTTGTGAGGAGTCAGTCAACAGAAGTGCCAATCTAGATGGCCCATCAGCAAATAAGATGGTCAGACTCACTTGGTGGCAGGAAAATGAAAGCATCAACATAGTAAAGTATCACTTTACATCCATCAAGTAGGCAAATTTTTTAAAGAAAATCACCAATGGCAGGCAGAAATGTGCAGAAAAGGGTACATTCATACATCACTTGTAAAAATGTGAAGACTTTTTTGCATTTTGGAAAAGCAATCTGATAACATATTGTAAATTTAAAAAATATGTGTGTATACATATATTTGTGTACATACACATACATATATATATATATACACACACACATACACATGTGTGTGTGTGTGTATGTGTGTATATATATTCCTCCACTCAGCAGTTCCACTATTAGCAATTCATTATAAGAAATAAAAGTCTTCTTCTTTTAGGAAATATGCAGTGTGTGTGTGTGTGTGTGTGTGTGTGTGTGTGTGTGTGTAAAATATATATATGTATGTATGTATATATTATTCAGCCTGAAATACTATAGTCAAGAGTGATAGAACAAATGTATAGATAGCACATAACTTTCTTCATGGGCACATAAAAAGTGAATCGTGTAATACATTCATGTCATGGAATATTATTCAATAACCAAAAAGAATAAATTAGAGTCATATCAGTGGTCTTAGATGGAATTCCACGAAGAACTACTCAGTAGGAAGACACTTGTAGAGGAAGTATATAGCCTATTTTGGGAAAACAAATAATCACTTACAAACACACCACACACACGCACACACACACACACACGCACACACACAATCACATGTACCATCTATATCCACCCATAGAGAATCATAGTATTATAACTGTTTAAGAATGTATGTGCTTGAAAATATGAAAGAATTAGCACTGCATAATTCATATTATTTCCCTGTGGGGAGCTGGGCTGATGGGAGGCGAAAGAGCAGAGGGTAAAGTGAGTTTACAAGCTGATTAGAGAAGGAATAACAAAAACATAGTGCTTCCAAAAAGGAAACATTTTTTTGTATTTTTTTCTACATGTGGGTATAGGTACAAAGAAACATATTAAAATATTAATCTCTCATATAGTACTTTTTATGATTAAAAATCTTGAAGAAATGAAGCTTCATGAGAGATACTGCCACTCTTAAGATTGTCATAATAGTTTTCTCAGTCAAAAACAAAAGTGAAAACCTGAAAGTCAGTGGCTTGGGTCATTCAAGTTCTGTTGTGCAAAAATTTCCCTGGGCAATTTGCTAGGATACTAAGTGGTTCCTTTCGCTGTTGTGTATGTCTTCTAGAAAGCCAAAGTAGGAAAGAAGGTGATAGTTCTTAATTAGCTGAGCATTGTTTCCTAAACACGTAGAGGTACCATCTGTAATAAAGGCTGAAACTGAGCATCATTGGTTATTGCTTTAAGTAGTAGTAGAGCCGAGTTATCAAGTGATTACACTCCTTCCTGCATTCTGGGAGTGGTGTTAGGAGCATCTAAGGATAGCTAGGCAGGGCCAATTCTGTATCCAGGTGGCAGGATACAGCTCTCAACACATAATACTGTAAACTGGTTTCCCAATCTGTATTTCTAAGATAGGAATCCAACTTGCAAAAGTGAGGATGGGGCTGTTTAATGTCATGTAATCCCTATTCCTAATTTCTTTCTTTCTTTCTTTTGTTTTGGGATGGGATCTTGCTGTGTCACCCAGGCTAGAGTGCAGTGGCTCGATCTCGGCTCACTGCAACCTCCGCCTCCCAGGTTCAAGCGATTCTCCTGCCTCAGCCTCCTGAGCAGTTGGGACTACAGGCATGCACTACTGCACCTAGCTAATTTTTGTATTTTTAGTGGAGACGGGATTTCACCATGTTCACCAGGATGGTCTTGATCTCTTGACCTTGTGATCTGCCTGCCTCAGCCTCCCAAAGTGCTGGGATTACAGGTGTGAGCCACCACACCTGGTCCTTATTCCAAGTTTCTTAACTGGTCAGTCACAAATGTGATATTTTTTTCAAGAATTATGGTACAAGGATGACCAGTTTTGAGGCTATTTGAAAATGTGCATATGAAGCCTTTATCTAGTAGGGGAAAGCTGATTTATTAGTGACAAAAGTAGATGAGTCATTGTAAATTTTCCACACATGTAGGTAAATGCTTCTCTATTACCTTTAGCATTTCAGCAGAAATGTCTATGGTCACCATTTTTATATTGTTACAGGTAATTTTTTCCTATTTTAAAATAAATTCCTGTATGTTTATATGATAAATTTACTTTAATAATTTAATACTGTTCTCAGCCTGATTATCTTTTCACTGAGTTTGCTTGAAATGCTGTGGGCCCATCTGATACACATATCCAGATTGTTTCTAAATTCAGTAAAATTTTCTTTAATTTTGTCTTCAACTATTGTTTCTGCTCTAGTTGTCCTGTCTTCTTCTTCCAGAAACTATATAAATTCTAAGAGTCTATCTTCATTTTTTTAATCAGTGTCTATATATTCTTACAAACCAATACCATGTTCCTATCATCTTTGATAGTTCTTCAGTGTATGAAGTTGGTTTATGATATCACTAGTAGAGTTTTCTGTCTTACCTTTTTTCAGTATAGTTTCTACTGTTTATGGTGATCAAATTTTGCTTTAATTCTGAAATTGCATTTTAGTTTATTTTGTGTAAATCTGCGCTTAGTCACATCTCTTTTTTTGTTTATTTTTTTGAGATGGAGTCTCATTCTGTGGCCCAGGTTGGAGTGCAGTGGCGTGATTTCAGCTCACTGCAACCTCCACCTCCCAGGTTCAAGAGATTCTCCTGCCTCAGCCTCCTGAGTAGTTGGGACTACAGATGCCTGCCACCACACCGGCTAATTTTTTATATTTAGTAGAGATGGGGTTTCACCATGTTGGCCAGGCTGGTCTCAAACTCCTGACCTCAGGTGATCTGCCTACCTCAGCCCCCAAAGTCCTGGGATTACAGGTGTCAGCCACCACCCCCAGCCTACATCTCTTTCTTTACCTCTGATTTTCTTGGTTCCCTTTTTGAAGGACCCTTGTAGATACACTGGATAATCCAGTACAATCCCCCCATCTCAATAACCTTAACTTAATCACATTTGCAAGGTTAATTTTTGCCATGCAAAGTAACATACTTTTAGGTACCCAGGAATAGGACTTGTATACCTTTTATTGGTGGGGGGAGGGGCATGATTCAACCCACCACAGATAAACACATATCTTAGTCACAGGCAGGTACATAAATATCTGCTAGGCGTTTTATTCTAATCTCCCCTTCCAGGTTGCTTAGAATGTTTGAGTATGGTTCCTAGAAAGGGAGGCAGAAGAAACACTGTTGTTGGGGTTATAATACCTATTTTTTCCAGGCCAAGCCAGCAAGCTATTTCAACCAGATGACACTTCCTAGCTATTTGTCTATTCTTCCTTGCAATTGTTTCCGTCTGCCACTTAAAAATGACAATTTTTAAAAATGTACTTGATATGGTTTGAATATGTGTCCCCACCAAATCTCATGTTCAATTGTAATCCCTAATGTTGGAGGTGTGGCCTGGTGGGAGGTGTTTGAGTCATGGCTTGCTGCTGTCCTTGAGATAGTGAATTCTCATGAGATCTGGTTAAGTGTGTGGAACTTCCCCCACTATTCTCTCTCTCTTGCTCCCTCTCTGCCACATAAGATGCTTGCTCTCCCTTTACCTTCTGCCATGATTGGAAGCTTCCTGAAGCCTTCCCAGAAGCCAAGCAAATGCCAGCACCATGCTTCCTGTAAACTCTATGAATGAGTTAAACCTATGTTCTTGTAAATTACCCAGTCTCAGGTATTTCTTTATAGCGAGGCAGGAACAGCCTAACACAGTAATTAATTTTAAGAAACTGAATGACTGACTTGCATTATGTAGTGAGCTGCATCCCCCGCTCACAGTTTACTTTCCACAGGGTCCCAAAGGAAAGGAAGCCCCTGGACGGGGAAGGAACACACTCCCGTAGTGCTGTTACTATCACCTGCTACATGTGCAATCCTTTCTCCTGTTATCAGTCCCTCACTTTGGCTTTTCTTACAACTTATCATTTAGTGGTGTAATTCTATTCTATTACCCAGTCTATTCTCTTGCATTTTGCTCCAATTTCATAAACACCAAGTCTTCTTGTATTTTACTGATTGAGCCAAACTCTTCTGACTTTTTCTCTGGTTCTGACAACAGAGCACATGCCATTTATCACATTTGGCATATAATTTTCTTTTTCCTTCAAGTTATAGTTGCCGTTGTTCCCTCTGTACTCATGCTTAACCAAAGTGCCCTCCCTCCAGAACTAGAATTGAGCAGAGCACGGTGGAGCACCACTCACTCTCCACTTGGGTGCTGACTAAAAATCTCTTCTCAGAGCCTCAGCTGCTATCAGTTTCATGTCAATTGCCCTAGCCCAATTCCAAGTATTTAATACCAGTGATTCTGCTAGACAAAAATTGGATGTTATTCTAAGCCTACTATCTGGTACGTGATAAATTAAATTTATACATAAAAACTACACCCCATAGAGTTTACTTGTCCTGAATGACTCTTCTTGGAGGCACCATATCTCCCACAGTGACATTTGTTAAGGCGATTCCCCACCTAATGCCACAAAGCTCTCCCATTACATGTACTCAACAACACTTGTGTCTGCTTATCTTTTTTGGAAATATAGAATTCCTAGCAATGGTAAAAAGTTAACTGTTAATCAAGAGAAAATAGAAGGGAGAAACTAAGTTCTGAGAGCCTCAAAAAAGCTGCAGGTGCATATTATGATGTTAAAGAGGGTGATTCTCATGGGAGACAGTGGGGGTGGAGAGTTGAGAGGAGGCAGAAAGAGCAAAGAAAACATTTATTTATTTATTTTTTTGAGATGGAGTCTCACTCTATAGCCAAGCTGGAGTGCAGTGGCGTGATCTGGGCTCACTGCAACCTCCACCTCCTAGGTTTAGGTGATTCTCCCACCTCAGCTTCCCGAGTACCAGGGACTACAGGTGCGCGCCACCACACCCAGCTATTTTTTTTACTTTTAGTAGAGATAGGGTTTTGCCATGTTGGCCAGGATGGTCTCGATCTCTTGACCTCATGATCTGCCCACCTTGGCCTCTCAAAGTGGTGGGATTATAGAGTGAGCCACTGTGCCTGCCCAGAAAGCATCTTTTAACTTAAATTCTGATAGCACAGCATAGATGATGGATTGATTTATCTCTTCTGGCTGCTTTCATAAATACTTCCATTAGTGGAAATCATTCCCAATTTGGCTAAAATTTGTCTATGCTAGAGTTCCTTTTTTACTTTTTCCATGACTTCATAGGGGAAAGGGTATTATTTAGATGCCATTTTAAACTAAAGTCTTTACGCTTGACTTTTCTTCAAGGAAATGAGATGCAAGACAGGAGAGGAAAAGAACATGGAAGAAGCAGAAGGAGAAACACTACCTTAGAGTGAGATAGCAGGCAGCTCACATTCACCAGGGAATGGGTCATGGGTGCTGAGTGTTATCATGTAAATTAGCTGAACATACCTCAATAGGTGGCTTCAGATTCTGTATACTTCCAAATTTATTTGTATTCTGGTAACAGACTTGATTTAGCTAAAGTCTTTGGGTTTGCTTAGTTACATTTATTTATTTATTTTTTGAGACAGAGTCTCGCTGTGTCATCCACGTTGGAGTGCAGTGGCATGATCTCGGCTCACTGCAGCCTTCACCTCCTGAGTTCAAGCAGTTCTCCTGCCTCAGCCTCCTGAGTAGTTGGGACTGCAGGCAAACGCCACCATGCCTGGCTAATTTTTTTATTTTAGTAGAGACGAGGTTTCACAGTGTTGCCCAGGCTGGTTCCGAACTCCTGAGCTCAATCAATCCACCCGCCTTGGCCTCCCAAAGTGCTGGGATTACAGGCATGAGACACTGTGCCCTGCGAGTTTGCTTAGTTCTTTCTGGCCTACCTTCCTTTTCAGGTCAGATTTCTTCTCTCTACAACTAAAGTCACCTGTTCTCAGTAATTCTATCCTCTGCTTTAACTGGAATATTCCCTCGGCCTCTTTACCAAGTCCACTGTTCTCCCCAACCCTACCTCGCAATGACATTTTCTAAGCCACCCCCTGTTTCTGAGTCATTTCCAGCTTGGCTTATCTCCGAGCACTAAATGTCCTCTTGGTTGCTCCTGAAGTTCTGCAGCCCTCAGGAAATCATCCTGCTCTTGCCATTAGTTCTATTAAAAGCTTGTTTTTTGCTCTCCATTCTTATTCCTACTTTGTTTATTTTTATTTTCAAAATTTTATTATTTTTTCTTTTTTGAGACAGGGTGTCTGTTGTCCAGGATGGAGTGCAGTGGTGCAATCACAGCTCACTACAGCCTGAACTCCTGGGCCTAAGTGATCCTTCAGCCTCAGTCTCCTAAGTAACTGGGACCATAGGCACATGCCACCATGCCCAGCTAATTTTTGTTTTGTTTGTGTAGAAACAAGGTCTTGCTGTGTTGCCCAGGCTGGTCTCAAACTAAACTCCTGGCTTCAAATGATCCTTCTGCCTCAGCCTCCCAAAGCACTGGGATTATAGGAATGAATCACTGTTTCCAGCCTTCCTGTCCTGTTTAAGCAGGCAGGTTCTAGTCCAACACTTGTTACAGGACCCACACATCAGACACCTTTTCCAAAATGGCTCTTCCAAAAATCAGCTCATTTGCATTGTTTGGGGTTTCTTCATTTTGTTTTCTTCCAATAAATATATCATGTTTATGGGGGAATTACTTATTTATTTGCTATAGTCTTCTTGGATTTTGCTTAAATTATTGAGTAAAATGAAGCCAGGCCTACCTACTTGGGAAGAAAAGGGCTTCACCCTCCCTCCCTGAGCTTGTTGGATGTGGAGACCCTGGCCCCTTCCCAGCCCCTACTAGATTAGTCTTATGTGCCTCATTTTGGCTTCTCACAGTCCCCTTCCTCAGCTTCTGTTTTTCTTAGACTTTTTCTCCCCCTAGGAACTGAATACAATCACCACGGCTCTCCATGGGCTTGTAGTTTCCAATAATAAGTTTACAGATTCTCTAATTTTATTTAATGATTTCATAAAGAAGCAACGGGGATTACAGTTCTTTGCAAAAGATATTTTGCATACCCAAGGTATGTTTGCAAAGTGTGTCTGTTTCAAATAAACAGATGCAGAGCATATTCATCATAGCTACCACTAGTTTCCACCTCTTTCTTAGGTGGTAAAGAGCCCTTCTGGTTCACACTGCACTCTAAGTCTCAGTTTCTGAAAGTCAAGTCTCCTTAATTTTGGCCTGGAGAATAAAGTCTGCCTAAACTTGCATGCTAGATGCTGAATTAAGCTACTTGGACAAAAGCCTAAAGCAGGATTCTGTGCTTGGCAAGATTTACATGTACTGCCATCCAGAAACTGCTTCCTAGTTTTCCATTCAGGTACGGGTTCCCGAATCACGGACTCTAATTTAACTGTATGGAAGGTACTTCCCAAAAGCTTTCAAAGATTCTTTTCCTGAGCTCCAGATAAATGTGAAATAATATTATCATACTTTTTGCATGCTCAGACTTTCTAGAAAGTCAGAGATGGACATTTAGCAAACCACTCTCAAGGAATATGGGCTTCCCCCAACCCAGAATGATTGTTATACCAATTGGAGAAGTATCTCCAGTTGGTACAACAAGGTGAAACACAAGCACATGCAGAAAATTATGCCACTAGAGCTGATGTTATCCAAAAGTTAGAAAATTACCCTTTTCCCGGCCTCTACAATCATCTAAATTGGCCTCTAATCATTAGAAAGAGATATTTGGAAATCAACATGGGGTTAGTTATTATTCATTCATTTAAGATTTACTGCGTTTCTAGCCATAGCAAGCATTTGCTAGGTACTAGGCACACACTGGTGACAAAACAGGCCAGTCAAGTGCTATCAGGCTTACAGGTTTAGGAAAGACACACAAAGGTTTAAAAATGTAATCCTAGCACTTTGGGAGGCAGAGGCGGGCAGATCACTTGGGGCAGGATTTTGAGACCAGCTTGGTCAACATGGTGGAACCACGTATTTACTAAAATACAAAAATGAGTTGGTGTGAGGTTGCGTGCCTGTAATCCCACCTATTCAGGAGGCTGAGAAAAGAGAATCGCTTGAACATGGGAGATGGGGGTTGCAGTGAACTGAAATCAGGCCACTGCACTCCAGCCTGGGTGACAAAGAGAGACCATGTCTCAAAACAAAAAATGTATAGTTGAATATAGTAAGTACTAGACAGCATAATACATAACAGCCAAAAACTGGAAGCAATTTAAATGACTGCTAACCAGTGAATAGAAAAGCAAATGTAGTATATCCATACAATGAAAGTTATATGACAATGAGAAAGGAATGAAGTACTAATATGCGTTATCACTTATAAAATGGACACGTGAAACGTGAAAAACATGGTGTGAAATGAAAGAAGCTAGTCACAAAATACCACATATTATATGATTCCACTTATATAAAATGTCCAAAAAGGCAAGTCGAAAGACAAGAAGTATATTTGTGATTGTTTGGGTGTAGCAGGGAATGAATAGTGACCCCAAATGCCCATGAGGGAAAAGTTCTAAAATTCAGTTGTAGTGATGAATGCATAGCTCAGTAAATTTATTAAAATATAAAACATCAAATGTTTGCTTAAAACAGATGATTTTATGGTAAGTAAGTAATACCTCAATAAAGTGGTTAAAATACTTAAAAATCAATTAAGCCAATAAACCTCAAAAATTATTACTTGAAAAATAATTATTATTGCTTTAAAGGAATAAAAGACCTGGGAATTATGAAGGATTAGTATACATAGGTGTGTGTCTCCTTAAGTAAGATGGCCAGTGAAGGTTTTGCAGAGGCAATACCATTTAATGGGCGATCTGAATGGAGAGAATGATCCAACCACAAGAACTGATGTGGGAAGAGAGTACTAGAGAGAAGGACTAGCTTGCACAAAGGTCCTGAGGTAGGAAATACTTTGGTCTTTTGTAGGAACTTAACAGAAACCTGTGTGAAGGACAATGATGTTATATAGGGCCATCTGCTCCCTGTTAAGGAGCTTAGATTCTGTCCTCAGTGCTGTGGATCCACTGCTATGGAGCTTGGAACAGCAGAGCTATATGCTTTACCTCCTTATTAATCTGGGACTGAACAGGAAAGAGGAAAAGTGGGAAAATCAGAGCAGATGCCATTTCATGGCCCAGGAGATGGGATATCTGAAGTGAAGATGGGTAGAAATAGACAGATGTGCTTTTTATGTTTGAGATGGACCTCATCAGGACTGCTTTGAGATGTGGGTTCTAAGGAGCAAGGTAGAGATCAGAATGGGAGATGATTCCCATATTCTAGATAAATCAAGTCGTTGAATTTGCTAATATGAGGAAGATTGAGGTAGAACCAGGTTTGGGAGGTGGGAGACTCAAGAGTCTCATTTTAGATACGTTATGTTTAAATGCCTGTGAAACCAACAGGGGAGTGATGGAGCAGACCACTGAAATACAGGATTGCAAAGGAGACTAAGGAGTAGTAACTGGAGGGGCCAAAGATAATTCACGACAGTGTGATAACACAGACTTCTAGAAAAGAGAGACTTGTGGAAAGTGGAGGATGCTCAGTGCTGCTGCTCTGTTGGATAAGATGAAGATTGGCAGATGGAGGTCAGTGCTCCTGAAAAATGCAGTTTCTACAGGATGACGGTGAAAGCTACACTGGAGTAGGTCAAAGCGTGACAGAAGTGAAGATACGAGGGATGCATATGAAGGTAACTCAAAATTCTGTCTGTGAAGAAAAGCTGAGGGACGAGGCAGTTTTAGGGACATGAGTTGTAGGGAGTGTTAGTATATCTGCTGGGATTAGATTTGGCTGCAAGTGATAGAAAATGTAACAACAGCTTACACTAGGTAGATATCTGTTTTTCTCTCCCATTGATATTTTTGGGAGATAAGAATTCTAGAACTGCTATGGTGGCTCCCCAAACAACGGGGGCCAAGATCTTTCTCATAGCTCTGCCAACATCAGTATAAGAGGAAGTGATGAAGGGCTCAGATCCCTGGATTGAGGATGCTTCCAAGAAGCTTGAAATATCACATCTGTTTACTCATTCAGAGGGCCACACCTAGCTGCATGGGAAGCTGGGAAACATGACTCATTCCAGGTGTTCATGGACCCAGAGAGAAGCATAGATTTGTGTACCAAGAGAGAAGAAAACAGTGGATATTGGAGGTCAGCTATCATCTGTTGCCAAATTAGAGGTCAACTATCATCTTTTTGGCATGATTTTTGTTTGTTTGTTTTGTGTCGGTGTTTATACTGCCTAGTGTGTACACCAGTCCAGTAAAGAAGGTACATTGGATGCAGGAGAGTAATGACTCAGAAGGATGAGAGAATAAGGTCTTAAAAAACAAAACAAAGAAAACCCCTGATCTTTGAAAGCAGAAGGCACCTTTTATCAGTTGTAATCTTGAAGGAAAAAGACAGTGTGGATATAGCTAAGCTTTGATATTTAAAAAAATTAAGTAATAGATGACAGATTTCTCAACTGATGGCATTTACTTTCCAAGTAAAAGTTGAGGCAAGATCAGTTTTTAGTGTAAACCACACATTTGAGGAGGGAGAAGACACTCTCTTGGAGACTCAACTCAATGTGAAAACTTTTTAGAGCTTCAGGACAGTGGTGAGAGCCCACTTGAGGCTTAAGATTTTATTCTGTTTGTTTGGAGACAGAGTCTCACTCTTGTCGCCCAGGCTGGAGTGCAGTGGCACGATGTTGGCTTACTGCAACCTCTGCCTCCCAGGCTCAAATGCTTCTCCTGCCTCAGCCTCCCAAATAGCTGGGATTACAGGCACACAGCACCACGCCCGGCCAAGATTTTATTCTTTCTAGTGAAACCAAGATTAGCCAGGATCAGCTACAATTAGCCAAGCGAATTTTCCAGCACAGGTGTGGGGGAGGAACATGGTGGTGCTAATCCAAGGTGGGGGTTTGGCAAAACAAGTACTAAGAAAGACAGGAAAGTGCCAAGTTATTACAGAAACTTGCAAGGAAATAATTCTAATCATCATCGTCGTCATTGTCATCATCAACCAGTTCCAATAACAGCTGTTTATTTATTGAACACTTCATTTGCATAGGGCATTTTTTTACGTATAAGAATTGCCATTTTTATAGCTTCACTTTATCTATCTATTTGTTTATTTGACAGGGAGTCTCGCTCTGTTGCCCATGCTGGAGTGCAGTGGCTCGATCTTGGCTCACTGAAACCTTTGCCTCCCAGGTTCAAGGGATCCTCCTGCCTCAGCCCCTAGTAGCTGGGACTACAGGTGTGTGCCACCATGCCCAGCTAATTTTTGTATTTTTTTTTTTTTTTAGTTGAGACGGGGTTTCACCATGTTGGCCAGGCTGGTCTTGAACTCCCGACCTCAGGTGATCCACCAACCTTGGCTGCCCAAGATGTTGGGATTACACGCATGAGCCACTGCACCCAGCCATCTTTATTTTTTCACTTTCACAGTTAATGAAATATGTTACTATATATGTAAAATTGCTCCTAATTTAAGCCCATTTCCCCAAATGTTATTACTTTTACCCCTGAAGAAAAATAATCTTGCCATTTCCTCTTCATCATTTCATACTCTGGTCATCTTTTACCTTCTTCCTCTGTAGAACAACTTACTGAACATAGCTCTGATTCTATTGTTCTTATCATTCGTATTCCTCTTTTCTGAACGCTCTACAAGATCTCCATCACTCTTTGTAGTGTGGGACCAAACCTGAATGCAGACGTCCAGCTGAATGAATAAGGGAAATTCAACCCTTATTTCATTTAGTATCCAAAGGATAATGGTAGAGGCTTCATTCATACAACGTGTCATAAAAGGTGGGGGAAGATGAAGGGTAGCTCCACAATCTCAAACTTTCCCATTATAATGCAGGTCAGGTGGCCCTTAATAAGCCTCTTGGGGGCTCATTTATATTTCTGGTGGTATTTCATTCTCTTGAAGGGATTTTGCTAGGGAGACTAGATCCCCAGGCCAACATACCTAGATGAAAACAAATACAGTTATTGATACCAAAATCCATTCAGTGCTGTGTTGCTGAATTTCATATTTACATTAAGAGCCAATTATTTAGTAAATATGTGAGTAAACCTAACAATTCCTTTCAGTGTTACTCTGTGGGAAAAGTGTCCAAGTTTCAAAATGTGATTTATACCCATGTTGCATTAGGGAGGTAGTAGATGGACTGAACTGGAGCACTTCTGGCCTTTAATTGCCTTATTTCAAGATTGTCTTCCCATGATGTCTTGAACTGTCTCTTTTTCTTTTATTTTAAAATTTCTACTTTTGTTTTATTGTGGTAAGAACTCTACTCTTTAACAGATTTTTTTTTCAGGAGTCTCACTCTGTCACCCAGGCTGGAGCGCAGTGGTGCAATCTCATCTCACTGCAACCTCTGCCTCCCGGATTCAAGCGGTTCTCCTGCCTCAGCCTCCTGAGTAGCTGGGACTACAGACGTGTACCACCACATCTGGCTCATTTTTTGTATTTTTAGTAGAGACGGGTTTTCACCATGTTAGCCAGGATGGTCTTGATCTCCTGACCGTGTGATCCTTCCACCTCCGCCTCCCGAAGTTACTGGATTCCAGGCATGAGCTACCACTCCCAGCCTTTAACAGATTTTTAAGTGTACAATACAATGTTTTAACTATTGGCAAAATGCTACACAGGAAATCCCTAGAAATTATTCATCTTCCATAACCGAAACCTTATACCTATTGATTACCAACTATCCATCTCTCCCTCTCCACAATCCTTGGCAACCACTATTCTACTCTTGGCCTCTATGAGTTTGACTATTTTAAACATCTCAAATGAGTGGAAATATGCAATATTTGTACCTTGCAGCTAGTTTATTTCACCTAATATAATGTCCTCAAGTATCATTCATGTTGAGTAGAAAATGCAAACTCAGTTTTTCCTACTCTTGTCTCATGACATGCTTCTGATACCACACGTAAGGGTGGTTTCCCCCACACATCAAGCAAGCAATCAACTCTACAGCAGACATAAGCTGGGTACCCTGCAATGTAACTCTGATATGATCTACCTGGAGATTGCCTCATATCCCACAGGTTGAGGTCTCCATCCCATGAGACTGCCCTCAACTTCAAAGGCTAATCACAAGCCTCAGGTTGCTTTACCTGTGCTTCTGATTGACAAGCTACAAATCGGGATTTATAACCAGTGACCCCCTAATTGGGTCTGATTAATTTACAAGAGTGGCTCACAGCACAGGAAAACACTTACTTACATTTACTGGTTTATTATTAAATGATATTACAAAGGTTGCATATGAAAAAAAAAAAAGGCATAGAGTAAGATATGGGGGAAGGTGACACAGACCTTCCATTCTCTTTCTAGGCACATCACCCCTCTAAGAGCTTCCAGCTTGTCCAGCTTTCCAGAGGCTCTTCACACCTCGTCCTTTATGGAAGCTTCATTACCTGCATGGCTCATTGGTGACCAACTTCACTTTCAGCCCGTCTCTTCTCCTTGAGGATGGGGTTAAAAGTCCTAACCTTCTAATCCTCTCTTGATCTTTGCAGTGACAAGTCCGATCCTGAAGCTATTAGGGGCTGCCAGCCATTAATCAAGCCTCAGACATAGAAAAATACACTTTTCTCTTCGGAGATTCCAAGAATTTTAGGAGTTATATGCCAGGAAGTGAGGACCTAGACGAAATGTATTTTTCACAATATCACATATTGTCACATATTGCAGAATTTGTTTCTTTTCTTTAGGCTGGAAATACATTAGCTTTCTTTTCTTTAAGCTGGAAATAAATTTAGAAAAATATATACCCATATTTAGAAATATATATGGGTATATAAATATTTCTATATACCCACAGTAGGTATACATGACATTTTATTTATATATTTATCTTCTGATGGACATTTCACGTGCTTTCACTTCTCAGCTATTGTAAATAATGTTTCAGTGACATTGGAGTATTAATATCCCTTTGGGGTCTTGATTTCAATTCATTTGAATAAACAGCCAAAGACAGATAGCTGAATCATATGGTAGTTCTATTTTTATATTTTCTGGAAACCTTTTTACTGTTTTCCATAGTGGCTATACGATGCAGCATTCTTACCAACAGGGTTAAAGGGTTCCAGTTTCTCTACCTCTCTCAACACTTGTCATTAGTTTTTTTTTTTTAAAATGGCTATCCTAACAGGTATGAAGTAATATCTCATTGTGGTTTTGATTTGCATTTTGTTTATGATAAGTCATGCTAAACATCTTGTTTTTCATATACCTGTTGGCCATTTGCATGTCTTCTTGGGAGAATTGTCTATGCAAGTGTATAGTTCATTTAAACAATTGGTTGTTATTATTTTGCTATTAAGTTGTATAAGCTCTTTATATCCTCTGGATGTTAATCCCTTGCTGGATGAATATTTTGCAAATATTTTCTCCCATTCTGTAGGTTGCCTTTTCAATCTGATGACTGTTTCCTTTGCTGTGCAAAAGCTTTTGTTCCCATTTGTCTATATTTGCTTTGGTTGCTTGTGCTTTTGGTGTCATATCTATGAAATCATTTCCAAGATCAATGTCATGATATTTTCCCCTATATTTTCTTCTAGGAGTTTTACAGGTTTAGGTTTTTAGCCCATTTTGAGTTAACATTTGTGTATGGTATAAGATATAGGTACACTATCATTCTTTTGCATGTGAATGTCCAATTGTCCCAACACTATTTGTTGAAAAGACAATACTTTTCCTATTGTGTATTATTGACAGACACCCTTGCCAAGTTGACCACAAATACATGGATTTATTTCTGTGCTCTCTATTCTATTCTGTTGCTCTGTATTTCTGTCTGGACTTCTTCACTTTTTAATTCCTGTTACACTACTCTGTCAACAATTTCTTGGGAACCATAAGAACTACTAAAACCTTTTCTTGTTTTGTTTGGTGATTAAATTTGTTATTGAGATAAAATTATATTTCAAACTATTTCTGTAAGAACTGTATTTCAAAACATAAATGTTATTTTGTATTTTATTTATAATTCCCAGAGCTTAATTTATGGTCATCTGCAATAGGTAGAAAACAAAGTTTTGAGTTGAGTCTCACCTTGCTTATCACTAAATAGTACAGAATAGATGGTAAGATGGGTTCACAAACCCATCATTGAGACATGACTTCACAAACCCCTCCAGGCAGGGAATTCAGCCATCAGGACTTGGCAGTTACCCAAGTCATATTTATGCATCCATTAAAAGGCAAGATTGAGCCAGGCACTGTTGCTCAAGCCTCTAATCTCAGCACTTAGGGAGGCCAAGGTGGGAGGATCATCTCAGATCAGGAGTTTGAGACCAGCCTAACCAACATGGAGAAATCCTGACTCTATTAAAAATACAAAATTAACCAGGCATGGTGGTGCATGCCTGTAATCCCAGCTACTTGGGAGGCTAAGACAGGAGAATTGCTTGAATCTGGGAGGCTGAGGTTGCAGTGAGCCAAGATGGTGCCATTGCACTTCAGTCTGGGCAACAAGAGTGAAATGCTGAAAAAAAAAATAGGCAAGATTGCCCTTTCCCTAATTTCATCAAAAAAAATAATTAAGTATATGTAGCCTGGTTCGGTAGCTCATGCCTGTAATCCCAGCACTTTGGGAGGCTGAGGTGGCTGGATTGCCTCAGGTCAGGAGTTAGAGACCAGCCTGGCCAACATGGCAAAACCCCGTCTCTACTCAAATCACAAAAATTAACTGGGCACAGTGGTGTGCACCTGTAGTCCCAGATACTCAGAAGGATGAGGCAGGAGAATCATTGAACCCAGAAGGTGGAGGCTGCAGTGAACAGAGATTGCACCACTGCACTCCAGACTGGGCAACAGAGCAAGACTTTGTCTCAAAAAAAAAAAGTATACCTATAAAATATGTGTTATATGTGTATATATGTGCATATTCAGATATACCATATATAATTTATATATATATTGTTGTATGTGTAATTACCTACATAGCTTATATATTTATAAATATATGTAAATGCAGAGAGCCTCCTGATTTACCTTTTGAATAAGATCTAGAGTCCCTACCATCTTACTTTTTTCATGAGTTATCTGCAAAGCAAATGGGAATTAACAATAATAACAATTTATTTAAAGAGAAAGAAAATCCCCTCTGCTGTTTATTATAAAACACTTCATTAATTTGTTGCCAGAGTTATAGTCTCAAACTCACTAATGTCTTCTCTGGGCTACTTTTCAGTAGATGATTTCTTGTACAATTGCAAGATGTCACTGAGACCCAGACAATGTCCCAGATGATCAGGGCATTTGTGGTACCTAGTATTTGGCTTCTAGTCCATGCTCTACAAACTAGATGAAGGAAACTGTGTGAAGGAAAGGATGTCTCTATTTGCCTTTGTCCTAAAGAAAGTGAGTAATTGTGTCTTTCCTTGCCTATTTCCTCCATGGAGAATTTACTGGCCCCAATTTTTAAAAAAGCTTTTACCACACTCCCATTTTCTGTAAGTGCAATTAGTTGCAGGTACAAAATTTGGAGCAAAGAGGCCTCTTGTGGCCTGTTGTGCCTGCAGTTATCCAACTGTGGCTGCAGTTTTTCAGTGCACAACTGATTGCACCCACAAAAAGAAAGGCTACACTTTGAAAATGGGTCCCTTTAAGACAGTTGGGGGATTGCGTGCCTCCGGTTGGCAAATTGCAATCTTTTAGAGAGGCACAGCCATCACTCTGGCTCGCACTGCCAGTCTGAAATCCAGGTTAGGCATCTCTTGTGAGGAAGAGGCCTGACTGGAGAGCAGGTGCACAGGCCTCTCTCCTCTTCACCTGCCACTTGCCCCCATTTCACCTTGAGCTACTCATGGACTATGCATTAGTATTCAGCATTCCTGACTCCATCTCCTGCTTAGTTCACCAGTCACTCTCCAGAAGGTTTTGCAGAGAGAAGCTCAGTCGGTCACACTGTCAATATAACACATTTACCCAACTCTAAATTTGCTTTAAAGAGACATCTACCAAGATTGACTTTTGCAAAGTGACTCACTCCACCATGCGGCAAAGGCATCCGTTTGCTCTTGACTGTTATTAAGTGTGTCACTGAGTACATAAGAAAGGGTTTTGAAGGAATTCCAGTGTGAATCCACTAATTCAATAATCCAATACCATAAATTCACATAATGGATATTAATACTATGTTCAAAACAGGCTCACAACTTTTATATCTCTCTTTCTCAAACAGACAGAGCATGTGTTGTGAGAGACTCCTGATGAAATAATAAAACCCAATTTTCATTTAGAAAAAAGAATCATTATAGGAGGATGGTAATTTACTTTATATGACCTTCAATTGATTATTCTGTGGCTGCTACACAAATATCACAGGAGCTATTGATCGTAAAACCTACCAAATAGATCTCTAATAGCTTTTACTGGGCAAAAATAATTATGCTTGCACTGTCGTCAAACACACATAAACCAATGTGGAGATATTAATGTATGGTATTATTACCCATCTGTCTGCTAGGTATGGAGAAGACCCTTCACGGGAACACTCTGTCTAAGCCCCATGAAAACTCAATATCTAAGCCAACAGTTATAGCCAGTTATACTGAAAAATTGATTACTGTAACTAAAAGCTAGAGCTAGACAGCAGAGGCTGCAGCTTGCTTTAAAAAAAAGTAAAATAATAACAAGAGAAATCCTAATTGAGGGGAGTCCTGCTGCAGTGACTGCCAGGGCTCAGAAATTGCATTTCCCTGTGGTGTTGGCAGCAGAGTAACTTTTCAGAGTCAAGAGCTTTCTATCCAGCCTAGATCGTGATCAATGATCAACACCCGTAAAAGGTCAGGGTGTCTAATCAAAGAACAGATCATCTATCTCTCAAGGTAATGCATACAACATAATCCACAAATGTGGCGCTGCTGGCCATGGAGAGTGAGAAAATCCAAGGGAAAGAGAAACTTCAGTTCCACTTTGGTGAACTGGAAGTATGTCCTGCTTATACAAAATGTGCAGCCAGCCTGCTGTGGGGTGAGCCCCAGTGGCTCAGGTGGTCCTGAAGGGGATGAACAAAGACCATGCTCTGAAGGGGAAACTTCTCCACCATGCTGGGCCCCCAGGTTCTGATAAAAACATTTCGGACTTCAGAATTTCACAGCATGTCTATCACTTGCTTTCTAATCCCCGAAAGTTAGTATTTTAAAGAATATCATATAAATATAAATGCATCAATAGCAAATAACAAAAATCCCAAACTACTATCAAGGTGTTCAAATGAGGAGTGATACATTTTAACAACCAGAATGAATAGACCAAAATGCTAATAGGAGTGAGTGATGGATAAGAAAAAAAAGAGAGATTTTGTTTACCCAATGTGGGATCTGTGCATATGCTTGAGTGGAGAGGGGAAGCAACTGTGGGCTGGGTGGATGATTGTATCCCATGAAACAGAACAGAATACTATCTCATGAATACCATTCATATATCTTATGAAATATAATCAAATAATATCTCATGTATCCCATGAAACAGAACAGAATTGGAATGCATTGCTCGATGGCTGCACATGCCACTGACTGGAAAGTTTTCCCCAAATTTCCCTAACCCCAAGTACTTATGCCTGCATCACACCCCAGACCAATCAAACCAGAGCATTTGTATTTCTTAAGACCAAGCAGAAGCCTATATGAATCTCACATGAAGACAGGTTTGAGAACCACTAACTTTAATGGAAGAGACCCTTTTTAGGGTTGGGAGGTCCTTAGAGATGATGAACCTCCAGGTTTCTAAGTCCAGCTCTCCTCCTTCTGCAGCAATACAGCTCACTTGTTTATTTCTCTTCCTTGTTGGCATTATCAGTTCCAGTTGTTTAAGGCAGGAAAACTGGAGTCATTGTCTCGCTCTTTTTCATGATTTATGATTCAAAAGCAAATCAGGGGCAGGAGGTTGTCAGGTAATGCTTGCAGTTGTGGTTGCTATTATTTTCATTTTGTATTTTTCTTTAAGAAATATGCTTTTCTGAAAAATCTTGAAGCCTTGAAGCCACCTGAAGGGCTGTTGTGTTCCAAGGCCTTGGTCTTACATAATTGACATCTATGTAGACACACTCCTGGAACATACCAGGGGAGGCAGGCATTCTGCTTGTTCTCATTTGTTCTCAAATTACATGATAAAATATATGTTTTGGATCTTTTAAACCAAAGGGAGTTATCGAGCCCACTTACAAAATCCGTAACATGTGAGCAGGACTTACCTAGCCGCCTCCACAGAACAGCCAAGCAACTCTATATCCCCTTTAGCCCCCACAAAAGCAAGCTGATTCCACCTCAAATAATGTGCTTATTTGGAAAATGAAGGCTTCTCTGTGGTGTGACGTCCTATTTTTCTTTAAGTTGTTACAATCTTTTCATGGCCCTGGAGGTCTGGGTTAACTTTTTGTTTGGGGTGATTTTTATATCCTATGGAGACTATTTAATCTTTAGCGTTGAGTTAATATTTCTCACTTAGGCTTTGTGGGAATACTGCCTGTATATGTATGGGGCACGCGGAATTCAGATGGCGTGGCTTGCAAAGTCCATCAAGGGTTCACTCAAGAAACAGACCAGAGGCAACACATTCTATCCTTAAAACGTGTTCTCAGTTACACTCCCCTTCCAAAGGTAAGCATCTTCATTCTTCAACTTTTTAAGAGGCTAAACCCAGGGACGGCTCGTGTGTCCACACACACATGACACACCCATCCACAGCACGCGTGTGCATTCGGGGATAGCGTGTCCTCCCACGTTCCAGCCGCCCCCCTGGCTGCCAGCCGCGGACTTAGCGCACACACGGTCCCGGTCACCTGCGTACCTGTCTCGTTCTGGCCTTGGAGAACGCAGTGGCTCACAAGGGCATCTCTAGCACGCCAAGCGCAGTGGAGAGAGCGGAGGGAAGCGGCGGGCTGTCCCTCAGGTGCAGCCCCACCTGCCGCCGGATTGGCCGCAGCAGCGACGCTCGACGCTCGGCGGGAGGAGGGCGGATGATGGATGGCCTGTCTACAGTCCCTGGTCCGAGCCGCGGGGGGCCGCTGAGGGAAAGGCGAGCGCGCGCGCGCCGCTCCGTGCCCAGCGCACACAGCGAGATGCCTGCACAAAAGCACAGGGCTGGGAATGTTTGCATTTTGAAGATTGCTTTCTGTTCTATTTCTGTGGGAGAAAGGAAGACGCGCTATGGTAAAGTGGAGGGCGAAGAACCCCCGAATAATTTCAGACTGATGTTTGACAAGTCGTTTCACCAACGGAACCACCCGCGAAGCCTCCCCTTCCCAAATTGCAAACAGTTCAGAAGTCTTATTTGTCATTTATGTGAAGGATACCCTATCAGTATCTGAGAAAAAAGAGAAAATCAGACCTCAACAGTTGGCATCCCCTTATCTCAGACCATATTAAAGCCACTGAAAATGGGTTAAAAAGGAGGTGCGTGGGCAATACACATTAGATATTCACAGGATAAAAATGTAAGATAATCTGCTAGTCAACGCTAGTAAAGCTTTTATTTTTTCTAAAAGAAAAAATAGAATGTGCTCAAGATCTGTATTTTCACATTAGAATGTACAATATTTTCATGATTTATCTAGCTTTTACGTGTTTAAAAGTCATGAACAATTTGAATATGTTTTGTTTGTCCTTGCAAAAGGATAACAACACGTTTTAGGCAGTTCTATTTAAGAGACGTCCTTTTAAAAACTCTTTAGGTTGAGAGTGAGGGTCGAAGCGGGCAGACCGATAGCAGGAGAGAGTAAGTCATGAACCACCATAGAAATGGGGCCGATAGAGAGCTGCTGTGTCACCCGGGCTCTTCTTTGGCAGCTGAAGGACAGACAGGTCCACTCTGCAAGCATTCCTCCTGCGCAAGCCGCAACGCTGAAGGTAATGCATCTCCTGTCAAGGAGTCAGTCCTGCACGTGCTGATTCATTTACTTCTGAGAGCAACACAGTTTATAAAAACAAAACAAAATTTTTTTTTTATGAGGAAAATGTTTTTCTGTTTAACTGTGCTTTAAAATTCAACCATCCTCCTCTGCCCTGACCACTACCACAAAGAAAGTGAAAGCCATGTTTAAAGTAGTAATAAATGAGATGGAAACATGTCACCGAGGTGTATTTTATATAACTGATTGAAGAGTGAGGGGGTGGAGAGAGAAAGTTTAAGTGTGTTTCTCTTTCAAATACCAGATGAGCATAACAGTAAGTTTAGAAAAAAGAAATGGTGAAAGGAAACTAATAATCCCATCAGGCTAACAGGCACAGCCTATGAAAAAAATGCACATGTAAATTAAAATGTATGCATGCTTCTTACTCGAATTATTTATATATATGCTTATATACTTATAAAAGAGTACATTTGAATCATGGGATTATGTAGTGATTCACATAGCATTATGTCAAAGGCACTTTTTAATATTATTAGAGAATATCCATATTAACCAGTTTTAATAATAACTGTGTATATGATTTGCCCAACTATTTTCCCAATGTTGGATACTTAGGTTGCTTTTGGGTTTCACTCGAGTAAATAACACAGTAAGGAACATCTTGAGGCAAAATTTCCATTGTTTTCAATTCTTGATTTCAAAGAAATTTATTTAAGTGGAATAAATGGGGCATGCATTATGAACATTTTGATAGTGCTTTTACAATCATTTTCAAGCTACCTTACAAAAAAAATTGTACAGTTCCATCCTGCCAGTAGAAAAATATTGTATCACATTTTTTTCAGCTTTAGCCAGGTAAAATTGACGAATAAAAATTGTATATATTCAAGGTACACAATGTGATGTTTTGATATATGTATACCTTGTGAAATGCATCACATTGTAAAAGTATGCTCTATGTTATTGAAATTATTAGGAAAAATATTTGGTAATGTAGCAGGTGGGAATTATTTTTTGATACTCATTTTCTTTAGCTATTAATGAAGTCCTTTGGTTTCTTTAAAAACTTTTTCCTCCCTTTTGAATTTTGGTTTCTCTTCAATCATTGAAATAGCCCTGAAGTTGATATATAAAAATAAAATACAGCATTTTAAAAAATCACTCTTTCATGGTATTAATTTTGAACTAGGGTGATAACCCTGGTTAAAGTGGTTACAATATGCACAGCAAGAAATCCCT
Source organism: Cebus imitator (assembly GCF_001604975.1). Lineage (NCBI taxonomy): Eukaryota > Metazoa > Chordata > Mammalia > Primates > Cebidae > Cebus > Cebus imitator. The sequence continues at coordinate 5,626,748 of NW_016107334.1, forward strand.
GACAAATTGAACAAAAATGCAGTTTGAAAGGATCTATAGAATTTAGGTTTCCAGCAATCCTCTGCTTTCCTTCCATGGTGGCACACAAAATGATATCATTTGTGAAATTACACTGGAAACTTAAGGTACCTGATAGCAAATCATATTCTCTCATTAAGAAACAGAATCGTTGATCCTTGCACTTGCTTTCTTTCTAGTCTGAAAATGTGTGCTGTTTTCTCAGGCTGTGATGTGGTCCTTTAAAAATGCCTTTTTGCGTCCTGGTACCTTCCACAAGTGCACCAGTGCCCAGTAAATAAAGTAGCAGCCCATGTCCTTTTTAGCAAAAGCTGTATATCTGTTCAGACTTGTAATTTGCTCCATTTATATCCCTTGCCCTTGAACTCTGGTTATTAACGCAATGTTTCTCAAAATGATGCCATATAACTCTGTTCCGAGCACGTTCACAGTGACACCACGCAGACATTCTGAGGGCCAGGGCCAGCTATGGAAGTGAAAAAAATGACGGCTGAATTGTGGAAGTTGCAGTGCATTACTCAAAATGGAAGGGCTGTAAAACTATGACTGTTAATATTCAGATTACTACAAGGCCAGAACCAGTCTTTGCTAATATTCTGAGGTCTGCTTGGAAAGCAATGTAGCAGAGTAGCTTTGATTAAAAAAGAAACAACCAGAACCCTTCTCCCAAGAAATGAACTAAAATCTATCAAAGGATTTGAGGCAAGTGTCCTAATTCTGCATCTTAAGAAATTATTTGTAGTGGGTTTGGAAAGGAGGTTTGCTCAGTTATAAAATGCAGATTGCATATGTAGGAAAAATAAAGACCAAATTCCTTTGTGCAAACTATAATGAAATATACCATTGTTTGCATCATATAGATTGTGTAAGACAACTGGGCATTGACTGGGTTTAATACTGTTTTTATTTTTTAAATAAAAATTTGCTAATTAATATTGTGTAAAATTTTGAACAGGGAGTGGGACTCGTCTCCCTTTAGAATAACTGTGAAGGGAATGCACTGATTAACCAAATTAATAATTTAGGTAAGATCACAGAGGCTCTGCACAACCTACTTTGCAGCGGAAATTGTTCTTCTACATTTTAGAAAAGAGCATTTGCAAAAGAGCTCCTTTCCTTTGAAATGAAAAAGTCATACATTGAAAATAATATGGCCAAGAAAGAGCTTGTGCACATTAGCCTATTTCAAAATGGTGCATTTATTTCAAAATAATGTTTTTAAAAAGGAAATTCTTTCAAATATTTTTATTTTAATAGACTCACATTGAAGTGACTTCAGGTAAAAAGTAATTATTTTTACTTTTATTTTTGCATTTTACTTTGAAGCAAAATGTTCATGGCCGTGGGATTTAATCTATACACCTCTTTCCCCAAATCCTAGGCTATGCATAATGCAGTTCATGCAAAAATGTTGATGGGAATGAGAAAATAATATACCGTCAGATACTGAATTTCATGCTGAAATGTAAGCTACTGTGAAACTTCTGGGCACAAGTCTGTATTCTGTACTCTAACTGTGTGCCTTTAAAGAGAAGTAAAGAAAATAAACACTTATAACTACTTCAGTTGACTATTTTTTTTTCCCAGACAAAACGTGATCAGAGTACATTTGCATGTACAAAAACACTCAATACTTATATGAGTATTGCCAATAGAAAATAAATAAGCTATAGGTGCCCAAGAACATCAAACACACTCTTCTTAAAGTGTTAGCTGTTCCCATGTAAGTAACATTTCCAGAGGAAAATGAATTCTAAGCTTCGAGTAGTTGTATTAAGAATACTTTGGAAAACAGTATTTTTATGAAAATAGAGCTTCCTATTTTCTTCCTGTTTTCTCCTTAATCAACTGTACCTAAATTAAAGGCGGTGTTTCACCTTGGATCAATGAGACTGATCCAGTGACATTAATTTCAGGATACTTTTTGGCCAATAAAAATAAAAATATAGATACAAATTTTGTTTTATAATTGTAAGAATTCTAGGATCTCATACTTACTGGATGAGCAGACTTATGAGACAAACACCTTGATGACATCATTGATCTCTGAAGGCCCACAAGCTGAGCATCTGATGAATGCTCAAAATCTGCTTATTGAATTAAATGCATTAAAAGATGCAAGTGAATGCTTATTGCTGTATACCATTTCACTGAAATGTAACACAATGATGGGTTGTACAATACTGGTTTTAATTAAAGTAATTCTTATGCTATGGTTTCTTATTCGAAAATCCTCAAAACGTTTCTTTTTATAAACTTCATTCACAAACTTGCCACCCCATTGTGCTAGTAAAACAAGGTTTGGAGAACCTGGCTCCTATGGTCTCTCCCATTGTCGCAGCTAAATAATTGCTGAAATGCACATGAGACTAAAACTGTATGGTGTTAGATGTCTACTTTCTACAATTAAGAAGGGAGGTTATTTAGTGGAGAACATGTATTTTGTTCGTGATAGAATGACAACATTGCTTGTTAAAAACTGTGAGCACTTTGAACTTAGATGACTGTCTGCAGATTAAACTTTGGATTTTGTATCTTGGTCTCCTAAACAAAGTACATGTACACACGTTGTGAATTATATGTGACATAATTATGTCAATTATAGTTTCAAACATTTAGTTCCAAAATACAGCAAAAATCATTCTGTCCCTCACCCATTTCCCCCTTTTCCTTTTTTTATTTTTTTTTTTGAGACAAAGTTTCACTCTGTCGCCCAGGCTGGAATGCAGTGACATGATCTCGGCTTACTGCCACCTCCGCCTCCCGGGCTCAAGTGATTCTCCCACCACAG
>NW_016107334.1:5629996-5671255 GCF_001604975.1 Cebus imitator
CTGTGGTGGGAGAATCACTTGAGCCCGGGAGGCGGAGGTGGCAGTAAGCCGAGATCATGTCACTGCATTCCAGCCTGGGCGACAGAGTGAAACTTTGTCTCAAAAAAAAAAATAAAAAAAGGAAAAGGGGGAAATGGGTGAGGGACAGAATGATTTTTGCTGTATTTTGGAACTAAATGTTTGAAACTATAATTGACATAATTATGTCACATATAATTCACAACGTGTGTACATGTACTTTGTTTAGGAGACCAAGATACAAAATCCAAAGTTTAATCTGCAGACAGTCATCTAAGTTCAAAGTGCTCACAGTTTTTAACAAGCAATGTTGTCATTCTATCACGAACAAAATACATGTTCTCCACTAAATAACCTCCCTTCTTAATTGTAGAAAGTAGACATCTAACACCATACAGTTTTAGTCTCATGTGCATTTCAGCAATTATTTAGCTGCGACAATGGGAGAGACCATAGGAGCCAGGTTCTCCAAACCTTGTTTTACTAGCACAATGGGGTGGCAAGTTTGTGAATGAAGTTTATAAAAAGAAACGTTTTGAGGATTTTCGAATAAGAAACCATAGCATAAGAATTACTTTAATTAAAACCAGTATTGTACAACCCATCATTGTGTTACATTTCAGTGAAATGGTATACAGCAATAAGCATTCACTGCATCTTTTAATGCATTTAATTCAATAAGCAGATTTTGAGCATTCATCAGATGCTCAGCTTGTGGGCCTTCAGAGATCAATGATGTCATCAAGGTGTTTGTCTCATAAGTCTGCTCATCCAGTAAGTATGAGATCCTAAAATTCTTACAACTATAAAACAAAATTTGTATCTATATTTTTATTTTTATTGGCCAAAAAGTATCCTGAAATTAATGTCACTGGATCAGTCTCATTGATCCAAGGTGAAACACCGCCTTTAATTTAGGTACAGTTGATTAAGGAGAAAACAGGAAGAAAATAGGAAGCTCTATTTTCATAAAAATACTGTTTTCCAAAGTATTCTTAATACAACTACTCGAAGCTTAGAATTCATTTTCCTCTGGAAATGTTACTTACATGGGAACAGCTAACACTTTAAGAAGAGTGTGTTTGATGTTCTTGGGCACCTATAGCTTATTTATTTTCTATTGGCAATACTCATACGAGTATTGAGTGTTTTTGCACATGCAAGATATATCTCATCATATATATAATCTCATCATACATAACACCATCATATTTAATCTAATCATATGTGATCTTATACACGCAATCTCATTATATACATATGACCCCATCATGTGCGATCTCATATGCACATAATCTCATCATATATACGTAATCTCATCATATATAATTTGTCATACGTGATGTCATATAAAGTCTCATCATATAAAATCTCATCATATATACATAATCTCATATATAATCATATATGATCTCATCACGTATAATCTCATAATCTCATACATGTTCTCATGTCATATATAATCTCATATATAATATATATGTAATCTCATATATAATCTCATATATAATCTCATCATATATATAATGTCATATATAACCTCATTATATATATAATCTTAGAGGAATTATAATCTTAGAGGGAAGTCATTCACTTATTCTCAATGAAGTATGATGCTAGCTATAGATCCACAGATGTTCTTTACTGGGTTGATGAATTTCTCTTTTTTCCCTAGTTTATTGAAAGATTTTATAAGTTAATAGATACTGGATTTTGCCAAATTTTTTTTTCATCTTTTGAGACGATCATATGGTCTTCTCATTGAGTTTGTTAGTAAATTACATTGATTAATATTTCAAATATCATAAGAATCTTCCCTTCTGGGATAAATTCTACTTGGTTAAGATGTATTACCTACTTATATATTGTTAAATTGGATTTCCAGATTTTTTAAATATTAAATCTATGTTCACAAGAAATATTTATCTCTAGTTGCCTTTTCTCATACTGATTTTGTCTAGTTTAGATATCAGAGCCGCCACATAGAATTAATTGGGAAATATTCTCTTCAATTTAGTGTAAAGCTTTATGTAGAATTGGTATTATGACATTATTTTTTCCTTAACTATTTGGTAGAATTCACCAAAGAATTCACCAAATAGTCTGAGTTATTTATGTTGGTTTTGTTCTTTGTGCAAAGGTTTTAACTACATATTTGATTCTTTTTATAGATATAGGGCTAATCAGATTACCTGTACTTTCTTGAGTGAAGTTTTAAAGAATGTGTCTTTCCAAAAAATTGTGTTTTGTCTAAGTTGTCAGTTTATATAGAGTTCTCCATGATCTTCTCTAATAATGGTGTTAATGCCTGTATGCTCTGTTGTAATATAACAACTCTTATTCTTGATATTAGTAATTTGTTTCTTCTCTCATTTTCCTCATCAGCTTGGCCAGATGTTTATCAATGTTATTGATCTTGTTAAAGAACCAGCTTTTGCTTTCATTGATGTTCCCTATTTTTCTGGTCTGTGTATATTTTTTTCTTCTGCTTACTTTTAGTTTAATTTACTCTTCTCTTTCTGATTCCATAGTATAAAGCTGAGGTTATGGATTTGAGACACATATTTTCAAATGCAGGTGTTTAGTGTTATAAATTTCCTTCTACATACTGCTTTAGAGTAGGGACCAGCACACTTGGAGGCTGGAATACAGCTGTATCCATTCATTTATGTGTGTCTATGGCTGCTTTCCTGCTATATAATGGTGCAGCTGAGTAATTGCAATGGAGACCATATGACCCACATGCCTGTAAAAGTAACTATATGTACCAAAACAGAGATATAGACCAATGGAACAGAACAGAGGCCCTAAAGGCAACGCCACACATCTACAGCCATCTGATTTTTGACAAACCTGACAAAAACAAGCAATGGGGAAAGGATTCCCTGTTTAATTAATGGTGTTGGAAAAACTGGCTAGCAGTGTGCAGAAAGCAGAACATCTTCTGGACCCCTTCCTGACACCTTACACTAAAATTAACGCCAGATGGATTAAAGACTTAAACATAAGACCTAACACCATAAATACCCTAGAAGAAAACCTAGGCAAAACCATTCTTGACATAGGCATAGGCAAGGATTCCATGACTAAAACACCAAAAGCATTGGCAACAAAAGCCAAAATAGACAAATGGGACCTAATTAAACTCCAGCGCTTCTGTACAGCCAGAGAAACGATCATTAGAGTGAACCAGCAACCAACAGAATGGGAAAAAATTTTTGCAATCCACCCATCTGACAGAGGGCTAATATCCAGAATCTACAAATAACTAAAACAGATTTACAAGAAAAAACAAACCAACCCATCCAAAAGTGGGTGAAGGATATGAACAGATACTTTTCAAAAGAAGACATATATGAGGCCAGCAAACATATGAAAAAATGCTCACCATCACTGATTATTAGAGAAATGCAAATCAAAAGCACATTTAGATACTATCTCACACCAGTTAGAATGGTGATCATTAAAAAATCTGGAGACAACAGATGCTGGAGAGGATGTGTAGAAATAGGAACACTTTTACACTGTTGATGGGAGTGTAAACTAGTTCAACCATTGTGGAAGACAGTGTGGCGATTCCTCAAGGACCTAGAAACAGAAATTCCATTTGACCCAGAAATCCCATTACTGGGTATATACCCAAAGGATTATAAATTATTCTATTGTAAAAACACATGCACATGTACATTCATAGCGGCATTGTTTACAATAGGAAAGACCTAGAACCAACCCAAATGCCCATTGCCCATAGACTGGACAAGGAAAACTTGGCACATATACACCATGGAATATTATACAGCCATAAAAAATGATGAGTCTGTGTCCTTTGTAGGGACGTGGATGAACCTGGAAACCCTCATTCTCAGCAAACTGATACAAGAACAGAAAATCAAACACCGCATGTTCTCACTCACAGGCAGGTGTTGAACAGTGAGAACACATGGACACAGGGACACATATATGTGATGAGATCGTATATGATGATATATATATGAGATTATATATATATGAGATTATATATGATGAGATTTTGTATATATGATGAGATATGAGATGAGATTATATATATGATGAGATTATATATATGAGATTATATAATGAGATTGTGTATATATGATGAGATGTATATATGATGAGATTATATATATAATTAGAAATCTTCCTTGAAGAGTTTCTAGGAAAATCCTTCTAGAGCCTTTTGGTCTACCTTCTTCTGGACTAGATGTCCTTGGTGTCTGAGCACAGCTGTCAATCTGAGCTCTTCCTTGGCAAATCTTCCCCCAGGAGATCCCACAGGTGCCTCCCAGGTTGAGGCTCCTATTTTCTGCATCCTTCGTCTTTCTCTTTCTTGCTTTAGTCTCTCATATGTGGAGCCTATCCTCCAGTGGCTGCTATGAAAAGGTGGGGAGATGGTGCAGTCTAAAAGTGTTTTGTTTTACACACACAGTTTACTTGGTACCCTGGCTTGGACTAGAGTTTCTTGTTCTTCTGCGTTTTACAAGCATTTCACCATTTCTACATCTTGCCAGTGAGAAGCCTGAATTTATACTAATTCTGATCCTTTTCATGTGATTTCCCTTTATCTGAAAGTTTAGGATAAACTTTTTAACTAAGATGTACACTGATGAGAGTCAATGTTTGTGCACTGTGCTAGGCACTTAGGACACCCCTTGAATACGGCATACCTACCTTTGTTTTCTGAACTTCTGTGGGGTTTTGTGCTTCTCATGTACATATTAAAATTTTCTATGATTTCTTATTTTTAAAGTTTTGTTCCCACTTTTGTAGTACTTGCACAGTTTCAGGATGTAATATCGTCACTTATCTGGTTTGCATATTCTTTTTTAAGTAGCATTCTGTAAAATTTTTGTTTGTCTTAGTCTCCAGTTTTCATGTCAAAGGCTTTCCTAAAATATCAGGGGGTCCTTGGTCATCTGCTCATATCTGCAATAGGAGGATTTAAAATGTGATTGGGAGCTCTGGGTATATGGGTGGAGCTTATATGTTACAGTAGGACCAGTTCTAGCCAAGCCATTTTACTGACAAAGCCCAGTTTATTCTTTCTACTGATTTCCCAGAGAAGATTCTGAAGGTAGAGGCATAGTCCCCAGTGCTTTGCTTTCCAGTGGAAGAACACATTTGTGTGTTTCAGTATCTACCCTACTAATGGTCATGTAATAGTCTGTCTTCAGTTTGCTACACCTCAGATGAAATAGATGTTCTCTGTTTTATCCTTTTCAGAGAATAATTTTTCAATGTTCTATTGGGGTGGGTGAAGGGTATTTGCCCTGAAGCATCAAAGAACAAAGGAGATATGGAGCTCTAACCACTCGTTAAACAACTTTCAACCTCACTGCTTTATTACAACTTTTCCCTTTAGCCTGCCCTTCCAGAGAGACCTGGAACCATCAGTTCCCCTAGGTGTTAGGTTTTCCCCATGGTCAACTTAGGATTCAGTGTTTTCAGATTCACCAGATCAGTTACCACCTCTGCTTCTGTTTTCCAGCTGTAGGTTTTTTTGTTTGCTTGTTTCTGGTTTTGTCTTCTCTGGTTCTTCAGCCAGTTGGAAATTATGCCCTAAAAACAAAACAGAAAACCTTTAGTCTTATGTACCATTTTTCACATGACAGTGTGTTTAATCCACCGTCTTTATCCAGATCCAGTATATATTTATAGATAATAATAATGTTAGGAAGAGCTATTAAAATGGAAAGGAAAAGCATATTTTTCAGAAGTGTTTATTTTTGTGATTATAAAGCACTTTGCAGAAAAAAAGAATAGAAATAGTGAAACACTGTAATTTATAATTTTCCACCTTTTCTAGAAGATACTAATTTTTTTTTTCCTGAGATGGAGTCTCGCTCTGTTGCCCAGGCTGGTATGCTGTGGTGCCATCTGATCTTGGCTCACTGCAACCTCCATCTCCCAGGTTCAAGCAATTCTTCTACCTCAGCCTCTCAAGTGGTTGGGATTACAGGTGTGTGCCACCATGCCCCATTAATTTTTGTATTTTTGGTAGATACAAGGTTTCACCATGTTGGCCAGGCTGGTCTCAAACTCCTCACCTCAAGTGACCCACCCATCTCATACTCTCAAAGTGCTGGGATTACAGGCATGAGCCACTGCGGTGGCCAGGAAGATACGAATTTTAAATATTATTATATGTCCTAATGTTTTCTTAAGGTCAGGTTAATATTTATATTGCCTAAATGCTATTTTCTAAAGTAATGTATTACTGATTATTTCAGCAACTGATTATTCCCCACATTAGTGGAGAGCGGCTATAAATGCAGCCTATAAACAGAACTAACTATAAATTAAGTCTATTGGTAGAACAAATGATGCAGAATTGAGTTCTGCATTGACCAACTGAGCAAAAGTTACCACACATTAAAGAAGATGAATCTATATTAAGAGTTTATTGAAGGATGAAAATTGAAGTAGAAAAAATAGATTATAGAAGAGTTATAGTCAACAATGTATTTAATTAAAGCAAGTTGTTTCAAATTCAACTTATGTATACAAACTCTACTAAGCTGAGAACAAATGATGCAGAATTGAGTTCTGCATTGACCAACTGAGCAAAAGGTACCACACATAAGCTGAGTGGTAGGCCTTAAACATATTCATATGAAACATTAAAATAAAATGTGTTACTCAGCATCAAAATATTGAGGGAACTATTCTGAATATATGATTCTATGTCTTTTGAGTAAAATTTGATATATTCACAGTGTTTTATTGAATTAACCTCAATAAATTCTAATGAACAAGAAAACCGGTAGATATCTAAGCATGTTCTACAATAGTATTGCCTCCAGAATGGCAGGTAATGGAGTAAAAATTGGAGCGGATAGAAAATAAGATTTGAAAAGTATTACCAACTTTAGTATTATTTTTATAAGTTTCACAAGTCCAGGGCAATGTATTTCAGGTTGTGAAGGTCAATACAAAATGACATATTGAAATACTCTATGTGACTTGCAAAAGTCATTTTTGGGCAAGCTCTTTCCTGAGACTTAAATTAAATTAAAACATACCTTGCAAAAGACTTTTTTTTCAAAGAAACTGGATCACGGCCTTGTTTTCCAAAGAATATCACTTTATCCCTGGTTGTCAAATAAATATTACATTGTGAGACTGAGTTTGATGGCAGGCAACAAATACTGATTAAGCATAGTCTCTGTTGCTTGAAGAAATGATTTTTAATCATTGGAGATTAAATGCCAAAGGATTTTCTCACAATTTGCAGCTTCTTCCTGAGGTTGATATTAAAAGAAGGAGAAGTAATTCCAGGGTTTATCAACAAAAGATTTGAGCCAGGCACATTTGGGTTCAAACCCCATGTCTGCCGCTTATGAGCAAGCTGTTTAATCTGTTCTGTTGTGGCCACTAACCTCCTGTGCAAATAGAGGTAATAATAACTAGTGTTTGCCACAATTCAACAAGGCATGTAGCACAGTGCCTGATTTCTCAGAGGGAGCATGTCTACAGCTGAGAGTCATTGATGCTATTGATGATTTTGTCATTGGCCCCATGACTCTATGACTGGTAGTTGTAGTAGTAACTTTTGCTACCATAATTTTGGTGCTGTTGGTTTTGTATATTAAATAACATTAGAGATGAAGATCATTAAATGACATATTTTGTTACCAAATCAAACTGGTTCTTTATACATGTTTCTCTGGAGTTTTGTACATGATGGTGGGTATTTTCCATTTTCAAAGTGTGCAAATCTCACTGCTGTGAGCTTTCACTGGATAAGTCTGATTTAGAGTAGAGCCCTTGCCTTTTACCCTTGTTGGTTCATTGTTTCCGTTTTTTGCCTTTGTAGGATCTGCCATCATTCCTGGTGAGGAGAAGTCACCTAGAGTTATTGATGTGGCCCTTCTCTGGTCATCATGGCTCATAAAGGCAGTCGCCTTGGTACTGTCAGGGTCTTTGTCATATGTCCTGTTATTGAGGGAGTCATAAGTAGATGAATGGACTAAATCTAATCAATCAGTCCTGCCCATTTTAGCCATCCCTCTTCAGACTAGGTCTGTACTTATGAAGCACAAAGTCAAGGGAAATTTTGGTCACATTTTAGTAAGTTCTTTTTCAGTTAATTATTTTTCTGAATGAAGACATTATTCCCTGTCAACCTCCCAAAGGGATCAATGAATTTTCTTGTTTTTAAGATTTTCTTTCTTTAAATGACATCCTGAACTCATAGACATTTGTATATTTGATGTTTTATGTTTGTTTGTTTGTTTGGTTCGTTGGTTGGTTTTGTGGAGTCTCATTCTGTAGCCCAGGCTGGAGTTCAGCGGTGCAATCTCAGCTCACCGCAACCTCTACCTCCTGGGTTCAAGCAATTCTCCTGCCTCAGCCTCCCAGGTAGCTGGGATTATAGGTACAGGCCACCATACCCAGCTAATTTTTTATTTTTAGTAGAGACAGGGTTTCACCATGTTGGCCAGGTTGGTCTCGAACTCCGGAACTCAGGTGAGCTGCCTACCTCAGCCTCCCAAAGTGCTGGGATTCCAGGTGTAAGCCACCATGCCCAGTCTGTATTTGGTGTTTTAATCTAATTTTCAGTCGCTAGAAAAATAGAAAAAACAAAACTCCTTTATCATTAAGCATAACAAATACATAAAAAATGTGTGATACAAATGTACAGCTTCATGAATTGGAAGGCACATACTTTTGGTATAGAACTTTGCCAACCACCCCCATTTCTGCCACAGATCCCTTACTCCCTAGTGTAACTAAGAATTTGATTTCATTGTATTTGTGTGGAAAGCAAAGTTAGCTACTTTAGGCCCTCAGACATAAAACTCAGATTCAGACATTTGAATGTGTCTTCAGTGGTGTGAACACCTCAGGGGTGGAGGTGGCAGAACATGGAGGAGCAACCCTTGTGTCCACAGATGAGCTGGTGAGGTGCTCCAGGCCGCAGAAGGAGCTGGAGGTGGCAAGAGAAGCTGAATGGCCAACAGAGCATAGGTAAGGACCAGCCTTCCCTCTCCTTCCATCTTCTGGAGGAGAAGACTTCAAGATTCAAATGTTCTCTGTACACATATCCAGTAATGGTGATAGTCGGTAATAGTTTTTAAATAGACTTCTCCAGGAAATTAAAATGTTGACAGTCAACTGTGTTTCCATCACTAATTCTTTTTGATTTTCATATTGTTTTTACTGTTTCATTACATCTCCAAGGTTTAGGATTTGCTAAACATAAGCTTATTGCCTGCCCGCTAAGGTGGATGCTCTTTCTAAGCTGGGTATCCCAAGCTAAGTACATAACCCCTGACACTGTAGGTCACCTCCATGAGAACAAGGCAGTTCATTTCATTTCTTTTTTTTTTTGGAGATGGAGTCTCACTCTGTTACCCAGGCTGTAATGCAGTGGCATGATGTCAGCTCACTGCAACCTCCACCTCCCTGGTTCAAGCAGTTCACCTGCCTCAGCCTCCCAAGTAGCTGGGCCTACAGGCACGTACCACCATACCTGGCTAACTTTTTTTTGAATTTTTAGAAGAGAGGATTTTCACCATGTTAGCCAGGATGGTCTCGATCTCCTGACCTTGTGATCTGCCTGTCTCGGCCTCCCAAAGTGCTTGTGAGGACAGGACAGGTGTGAGCCACCGCGTCCGGCCAAGACAGTCCATTTCTTTGCTCTCCTGTGTACCCCAGTACCAACACTGTGCCTCGTGCATATTACATGTTAAAGAAGCAATGTTCTTTATGAAGAAGAAAGAATGAATGAATCAACAAATTGACCTATGTCACATTGTTATACTTCCCTGATCACTACTGGCCATGTTAACTCATGTGTTAAACTAAAATTTGCTGAAAAAGAAAATAAGACATACTAATGGTTCAGCACTTATTTTCAGGGGCAAATAACATGGAAATGGGGGAAGGGGAAGGGAAGAGGCGTCCTGACCTCCTTACTAGCTCTTGGGCTTTGGCAAGCCATTTAACATCACGGAAGAGAATACACTGGCCTTACACTTCTCAGAATGTCACCTTTGAGGGTGAAGACATATGTAGCAACATTTGGGCAGCTGTCAATGCCAGATGTCATTAACTTTTTAAATAATAGCCGCATGCTCCTAGATAGCATGCTTTAATCCCCTTTCCATCTTCTGGGTCCATACTCACTCCAACAAAAACTCCCCCTCCACCAACACACATACATACACACACACACAACTTACTTGAAAGAAATTATATAGAATATGACAGACAGATGGTATTTATTAGTTTTAGTAGGCCAGATTGCTTGGACTTTGTGTTGTGTTGTGTTATAGCCACATGCCAAGCTCTTCCACTCTTATTTGACATGGAGCCTTAGTTCAAGTTGTCTGAAGGAGCTCTCTTGCATTCAGATTTGGGTATAACTGGCTTACATATAAAACTTTTTTCACCTGAACTGATTAAATTTACCTGGTCACTTACTACCTGCCTGGAAATTGTCAAAGTGTTTCTTCATGCCTAAAATATGCTTTCCTTCTCCCCTAATAAACTCCTACTAGCCTTTAAATTTTTGCTGTAAGAAAACATTTGTAACAATGTGAAGCAAAGTACTAATACTCTAGTATACAATGTTCTTACAAGTCAATAAAAATCCCATAGAAAAATGGACAAAATATGAATTGTGAACCCACAAGAAAAAAGCAATGAACGTATGAAACACTAGTTATCAGACAAAAGCAATTAGAGAGACTGTTATCAATTATTGCCCCCCTATTGACAATAATTAGCAAAATATTGATACACAAGGATTGGCAAGGACACACAGTCGTATATAGTTGAAAGGAGTTGGCAAGAAGTTTTGTACTATCAAATGTAAATTGGCCCGCCAACCCTGCTTCTAGAAATGTGTTCTAAAGAACTATTACCATGGGTACAGAAAGATTTATGCATAAGTACTTTCAATGCAGACTTGTTCATAACAGTGAAACACTGAAAATAGCCTCAATGTCTATCAAGTGGGAAAGTGATTCCATAAATCTTTGTGTATCTGTGCTATCAGACCCTAAGCATCCCTTAAAAATGCCTAGCATGGAAGGACTTCTCAGGCAAGTCAAGTGAAAAATATATAACAAGCAATACTCATATGTTTGTATGCAAAAAGGAGCATGTGTGTGTAAATGTGTGTGCAAATTTACCAAAAGGGGACTTGGAAGGATGCCATCAAATTGTAGAAAATTGATATTTCCTGGGAATAAAGGAATGGGGGTAAGGGAGTGGAGGAGAAATTAGAAGAAAGGATGTAGGGAAAGGTTAAAGGAGGTTCTCACACATGTTATTCTTACTGTTAATATTTTTAAAATAGAATATATTGGGTATTTCACATTTAATGACAAAAGAAGAAACTTGTTATTTCAGTTCAATATAACATTTTCAAAGTTACATTATTTGCTTAATTATAGTAGTTCTTCATACATTCTGAGTAATAATACTTGGTTAAGTATGTTTGTCTGAGCTGGCCCTTGTGCCTTGTTTCATGGTGTCTCTTCTTATTCATAAATGTGTGATACATAAGTCATCAATGTGATGACTCCTAGGGTTTCTGTTTATATACACCTTAGGATTATACAAATACTGTCCACGATTTTATTCTAGTGCTTTTACAGTTTCAGTACAGTCAGGCACTGCTTAGGGATGGGAAAACATTCTGAAAAACACACCCTTAGGTGATTTCATCACTATATGAACATCCTAGAGTGCACTTACACAAACCTAGGTGGCACAGCCTACTGCACGCCTAGACCACGTGGTATAGCCTATTACTCCTAATCTATAAACCTGTACAGCACGTAACTAAACGGAATACTGTAGGGAACTGTAATACCATGGTTAAGTATTTACATGTCTAAACCAAAATTTAGAAAAGGTACAGGAAAAATATACAATTAGAATGTGAGTGGAACACCATTGTATACATAGTCCATCCTTGACCAAATGGTGTTATGTAACACGTGACTGCATGTCCCTGTATGGTGCACTTAAACTGTTATCTGTACTCTGGAGCAGAGGTTTAAGTTGATTTTTTTTTCCATAAGGGGTTAATCAATTATTCACTTCAAAATTTATGAAATTCCTTTTCTTTTCCCACTAATTTAAGAGGTACATTTTATCATAAACAAATCATATATACATAGATCTGTGTCAGTATTCTCTCTTCTATTGATATATTTTCTCTATGACTTTGTGAGTACTACAGTCTTAATTACTGAGTTTGCAGTACATCTTACCATCTAATAGAATAAGGTCCCATTGTTATTCTTTTCTAAACTTTCTTGACTACATTTGTGTATTTTTCCAGAGTCAACTTATCAAGTGTTATTAAATATCTTACTGCAATTGTGGTTTAACTGTATTCTAGATATATTTATAAAAATTGATATCTCTCTAATATTAAATTTTCTCTCTGACATGGGTCTCTCCATTCCATTTAATTAGGTGTTCATTTATGTTAGCTGACAAAGTTCCATTTTATTGTTTTGTTCACATAGGCATTATTTATTTCCAATTAAAGTTATTCCTAGATATAACATTGACATTTCTAGGTATAATATATTTATGAAAATTACAAATGGCATGTTTTATTTCCATTATATTTTCTAGTTGATTGTTTTTTTCTTAAGAAAGCATATTGCTTTCACAGTATTGATCTTGCATCTGGTCATCATCTTATGAACTGTGTTACTCTCATCAATGTTTTTTTTCCATTCTTTACATAAAAATTTAGTTAATAGTCGCATTGTCTCTAAATTAGGACCTTCTGTCTTTTCTATTTTAATATTTATTTCTGTCATGTTTTTCTCATGTTATTCCATGAACCAGAATCTCTAACAGAGTGATAAATGCCAGCATGATGGTCAGGCTCCCTGCCCTTTTTTGGTGACTTTTGATGAGAATGATTCTGATATTTTAGAATTAAGTATGATATGAACTGTACATTTCTGGTAGATATGGTTGAGACATGGTTTTTCTGTCTCCGTTTTTATGTTGTGCTATTGTTGTAATTTGCTTCCTTTCCATTTAAATCAGGAATGCCATTTGTAACAAAGGTAACATAAGGTGCAGAGATCATATTTTGGAGTTAGAATCTCACATATCTTGCATGTCTCTACCACTTAAATTTCTGTACTTCAATGTATTTATCCAAAGAGTACATAAAATCATAGGACTTACTCTGCTGAGTTATTCTAAAAATTAAATAAGGCCAGGCACAGTGACCATGCTTGTAATCCCAGCAATTTGGGGGGCCAAGACAGGCGGATCACCTGAGGCCAGTAGTTCACAACCAGCCTGGCCAACTTGGCAAAAACCAATCTCTACCAAAATACAAAAAATTAGCCTGGCGTGGTAGCAGGTACCTGTAATCCCAGCTACTGGGGAGGCCGAGGCATGAGAATTGCTTGAACCCGGTAGGCAAAGTCTGCAGTGAATGGAGATCATACCATTATACTCCAGCCTGGGCAATGAGTGAAACCTTGTCTCAACAATAAATAAATAAATATTAAAATTAAATAAGCTCATGGGTGCTAAAGAACTGTAAACAGGGCTGAGCACATGGTATTTGCTAAGAATTAGTAGTACTAGTATTACTATTAAAGAAAATTTCATTTAATTTTTACCTTTGTGTAATATAGTGATTTATATTAACACATTTCTTGATACTGCACCATTTTCACATCGCTGGAACTAACTCTGTGATCATGATTCATTTAATCCACTGCTGGATTTTATTAGCTAATACTTGAATCTGTTTATAACCGATACTTTGGGTTACAGTTTTTTTCCTTTGTAAATGAGTGAATTTGCGTGTGTGTGTGTGTGTGTGTGTGTGTGTGTGTGTGTGTCTGACAATTTTGATATAAAGATTATACTAGCATCATCTAATAAGTTGGAAAGCCATCCATTGCTTTTTGTGCCTTGGGGAACTTTCCAGAATATAGATCATTATATAAAGTTTCTATAATTTAGTCTCCAAAGCATGGAGACCTTTTTTTCTAACAGGCTTTTAGCTTTCTTTAGTGATTATTGGTGTATTCAGGTTTTCCTGGTCTTGATAGAACCTTGTTATCTTATATCTTTCTAGAAAACAGTTTTTTTCTATGATTTCTACCTTTGGTACTAAGGAGTAAATAGTATTCTCATACAATTACTTTAAAATTTCCTCCAATTTGATGGAATGTCTTTATCTTATTTTTAATACTGTTTTGCTGTTTTATTTTCTAAGTCCTTTTAAAAAACATTCTTGCTTGGGCATGGCAGGTGTTTGTCTATTTTCTTGGTCTCAAGAGAGACTAGTGTTTAGATTTATTGTCAAGTATTTTATTTTTTAGTGCAATAGAATCGATTTCTATTATTATTCATTTATTCCTTCTACTTTTGGGGGGGATTTGTTTGAAATTGTTACTCTTAATTATTGAATAGTGTGCTTAGATCATATATGTTTCAATTATCCTGTGTTCCCATGTTTCCTAATTCATCCAATTCATGCATGAGTGATTTTGAACATCGTGAAGCTAGCATGAATTGTGTGTCCACTGAATGTGTATTAAAATTGTTTCCCAAGAATGATGCCAAGCACTGGAGATAACAAATTCCTACCCTCCAGTAACTCACAATATGTTAAGGAAGCCAGCTTTAGAATGGAAAGATGTATGTAGGCAAGAAAGCAAACAAGTAGGGAAAGAAGGAGAGTATCCTGGATGATCCAGATGGACCCAATGTAATCACAAGCATACTTAAAAATGGAAGCGGGACACAAAAGAGAATTTTGGATCAATATATGAAAACTCAATCCGCTGTTGTTGGCTTTGAACTTGGAGGAAGGGGCCATGGACAAAGGAATGCAGGTAACCTCTAGGAGCTGGAAAAGCCAAGGAGATGCATTTTTCCTTAGAGCCTCCAAAAAGGAATAAAGTTCTACTGGCATCTTGATTTTGGCTCAGAGATCTATTTGAGGCTTCCAAACTCCAGAACCATAAGGTAATAAATTTGTATGTTAAAACCACTAAGTTTGTCATATTGTGATACAGCAGCAGTAAGAAACACATACAAGAGTATTCAGGAAAAAACAGCCTAGACCAAAAAGGTATGTTTCTGAGGAATTATTGATGCATAGCTGATAGATAAAGCTACACAGTATAATTATAACATTTTTACTGTATAGAAGCTTGGAATTTCTCAAAAGGGAACCTTTGAGAAAGCTGGTTTGCAAGAATGAGCTGAGAAGAGCTGACATGAAAAATGAGAAAATCCTCCAGTCAGTCCTCCCTTCTTCATGGCAGGGTTATGGAGGACAATATACTGCCCTTTTCCATTTGTTACTTTGAGTTGGGATATCCCATCACTTGCAATGAAAGGTCTTGAAGAACCCAGGTGCTAAGTGACTATGAATGAGAGAGTCCAATCAAACACAGCCATAGAGAGGATGCGGCCCAGAGCACTTACAAGCTAAACATCTTCTATACATGGTCACATTAAAAAACAAACAAACAAACAAAAAAACTAGAAATATGCATCATCTCTAAGCCCACTTCTCTGCATTTTTCTTGAGTAAGTCAACTCTTGGCTTATAAATAATTCACCATCTTTGAAACTCACATTTACATTTGTTAAATTAAATAAGCAGGAGGCCATCAGCCTGAGGCGCTGTACTTTGAGTTTCTATGTAAGGATCTGCAACCTAACAATATGTAAATAAGCCAAAACCTAAGTTAGGAGTCTAATTTCTGTAATACAAAGCAGGGTCTCAGCCAATCACAAGCAGCCATGTTTCAGCCAGTCACAGGCTGCTAATTGTTTGGTCTGTGTCCCAAAGAAGGCAAACCCCTAGCTATAACCAAGCTATTTCTGTACTTTACTTCCGTGTTCTGTCTGTAAATACTGTCCACTTTCCAGACTGGAGGAGTTCTTTGAATCTTTTCTGGTTCTGAGTGCTGTTGATTCATGGACTATTTTTTCCTCAAATAAACTCTGTTAAATTTAATTTGTGAAAAGTTTTAATTCATATTTCATAGTGTAGCAGAATGACAGTTACTGAAAAACTATGTAGAGCTGATATAAACTATGTAGAGCTGATATACATTATGTTTGCATTAATTTATTTGATGTTTCTCATGGACTCTTGCTCCCTCTGTTTCATGGAGGAGAAAGGGACATAAATTTGAGGACAATCTGGCAACCTCTGTTTAACAGCATAGTTTGAAAAATTTCTTTAGGAAATGTGATCTTCTTTAAGTAAAATGTTCATTCTTTCAGAGACACCCTCATCCTCCTTTCTCTTTTCTATGTTGGCATCTGGCATATTAGAGACAGTTGTTATATCCTCAAGGCTCAAGGAGAGATGAGGTCCTTGAGTCATCATGGTATCCCTGGCCTCTCCCACCATGTTGCTGCTCTGGGCTGCTTCCTGCATAGGTGATATTCAACATAAAGGCCACACCCCCTAGCTGCACTCTGCATTTGGGCTAACTTACAGTTTGCCTTAGTCAGCCTCATCAGAACCTTCTGATAGTCCCTAGGTGACCTCAAGTCATCTCTTCTAGTACAACCAGATCCTCTAAGTCACCATCACGTTATTCATCTAGCTCCAGGGCTGGTCTGTGCACCTGGTGGCTTCTACTTTGAAGTCACACTGCCTCCTGGTCCCAATGAACACCAAGGGAGCTGGGCTGTGCCTCACTCAGTTACTTTTGTGCAGACTTTCCAGGCATGCATGGACATTTCTCTACACTAGGTCCACTCCAGGTGTAACTGAAGACACCATGAAAAATGTAAACCATGCCCTCCTTCTAACTCTGCTACCACCAAAAGTTCGCGGTGATGTGGTAACCCCCCAGGTGGTGTGTGTGCAGGCCCTGGGGTCCTAAATGTTGGGCTGAACGAAAGGATCTCTGTTCTTGATATTCCCCTCAGTTTATCAAATAAACTTATTTATTTTGACCAAAACCTGACAAAAGAAAGATTAGGAAACTTATGATCTTCTTTCCCTCTGACCTCTCTCCTACCTTCTCTTTCTTCTCTTAAAAATTGGACAGTTTCTTAAATTCCTTCATGCTGTTTGCTTTTGCAATTTGATTTTTGTCTCAGACTAAACTGTTAACTTGGGAAGTATGGGGATGACAGTTGAGTGAGACTAGTGTAACTTTTAATAATTTTTTTATTTATTATGCATATTTATAGTACATTTTGATTTTAAAATCACAGAGGAAATTGGATTCAATTATACAGTACACAAACAAGATTAGGGGAAAATAGTGACCCTTCTTGTAAATATCCATAAAACATACCACTTAGCATTGTTGTCAATGCTCTCTCACTTTGCTAATCATGTGATTACAAGGTAGTCACAACAGGGTAATTTAATCATCTTGTACTTTACTAGTGTGGAGATATCAAGGGGTATGCTAATTTTCATCTTAAGGTCCCATTGAGTGGCCAGGAATATGAGAAATTGGTTCTCTGGGGAAAATTATTTCCCAAATGTCATCTGAACATGAAGGGAAACAAAATTAATCAAGACAGTGACATTTTTTAAAGTGGACTGCTCAGGGAGGAGAGAAAGATTTTGCATTGATGGTTTAAGTGTGTTGGGAAGTACGCTAGAGCCTACAAAACTGGGACTTGGAAACTGATACATCAAACACTCAATGACATATTGACCGATAAGCAAAATGATTGCTAAGTAACAGTATGATTCATGCATCTATATTATGTGAAAATCCAGAGATACTATAGGTGTGTTTTTGGCAGTTTACAGGAACAGGACCAAAACCTTAGGAGAAATGTAAAAGCTCTGTGATCCACCTTTGCGTGCAAATGTTGAACAGGAGTAAAAATTGCAACAGATTTTCTTCCTTCTAAAGTTGTGTTCCCTTCTTACCTTTTTCTACATTTTTGGGAAAATATATACAGCAGCAATTTGGTTTCTGATACAACATTTATATCTACAGATTTGCTTGTGTGTATGTGTTGGTTCTGGTACAGAAGGGTGTTGCTTATTTTGTTCGTATCTGCACATCTGAGTATGTTTTACTGAAGCCCTCCTGGGCTTCTGTCACTCTTCTGCAGCATAAGTCTGCTGCTACAGCTTCTCCCATCTGTCTTAACTGCATGCTTTAAGGCACTCTTAATCGGCAACTTAGTTCTCATTTGGTGAAAGTCAGACTTCACTTGATGATGTTGACTTTTTTAGCAAAGGGCAATGGCAGTTACTGAAGATGACCTTTGCAGCAAAATCTCATATAATCAATTCTGCTAAGGGGAGCTGACACTCCAGTGTATGCTGGGTGTCAGTGGATGCTATTCCTCCAGTTCCTTTGTGAGGTCTGCAACGTTTGGGCTGAGGTTCACCAAGCAGTTGTTGGAAGTGTGCAATTGAATGGGATTCAGCCAGACAGGGGCAGAATCCCAAGCCCCGAACATGGCAGAGTGATGAAAACACCAGAGTCCCTGGAACATGGATATAGGACTGTGCCTCTACTCTGCTACTTGTCACTTGAATAACTTTGAACAAGTTACTTATGCCCTGAGCAACTCAGTGACCTCATCTGGACAATGAGGAGGGAAACCTCCTCATCAAAATTAAATGAGTTCATATATAAATCTTATGGAACCCAGTAGCAACTCTGCTATTTATTACTTGTATGAACTGGCAAATGCTTCTTTGAGCTTCATCTAGGGTTGCCAGATTTAGCAAATAAAAATCCCACGTGTCCAGCTAAAACAACAGACAATTTTTGGTATGAAAAATGTCCCGTGTAAATGGGAATATACTGTACTTTAAAAAGTATTTGTCTTTTATTTGAAATTCAAATTTAAATGGTCTTCCTGGATTTTATCTGTCAACCTTTGTATCAGTTCTCTTGTCTAATAAGTATATTTATGCTTACCCTAGTTAACCTAGAAGGTGATTATGAGGATGACATTAAATTATAAAATATATATATATATATATATATATATATATTAGTCATTGTCATAATACATCAAAGGTTTTTAAAATGTAACATGTGATTCAGACATAAGGGAATGCCCCATTATTAGTGTAGATAGTGTGGTCATCACACGTTCACAAATAGATTGAAGAATATACAGTGAAAGTCAACAAGAGGCGATACTGTTAAGTTATAGACCAGTTAACCTGTTCACCTCTTCTGAGGAGCCAAGTACCTCTGGGTTACTTGCAATGGACTGCTTATTCTCATTAATATGCAGATTTCCCTGGAAAGTACTTTTTGTACTTGGAGGGAGGAGGAAAGAGGACGAGTATGAGCAAGATTGTGAAGGGGACTGCCAACCCTTATACAGGGAGGGTTATTTCCTTTTTTAATTACATTTTTAGACATTCAATTTGCCTTTTCCAATGTATTAGGTTTTTCGTCAGTTTTTTTTCTCACATAGTGGCAAATCACAAATGCCTTATTACAGGAACAATCATAGGAGGAGCCGTTTTGGGGCCCACTCATACCAAGCTGCACTTTAACCATAAATATGTCTTCAACAGAAAGTTGCAAGTGAGAAGTCAGGGTGCTAAAAAGACCCAAGGGGATTTTTAACTCTCACACTTACAGGTGCATTAGGGAAAGAGCAACACCCAAATTCTTTAATTTTCAAAGATAAGAACATAAGGTATTTCTATATCTTCTCATAGCTCAGAACTAGATCCCACAACAAATGGGTTCCTGCAGAACTCAATTGCTCAGGATATAATTTATAAATAAGAAGAAAGTGTGATGTGTGCCTCTTCAATGCCCAATTTACTACTCTGTCCCTTTCTTAAAATATATAACCCAGGCCAGGGGAGGTCGCCCACACCTGTAATCCCAGTACTTTGGGAGGCCAAAGTGATGGATCGCCTGAGGTCAGGGGTTTGAGACCAGCCTGACCAATATGGTGAAACCCCGTCTCTACTAAAAATACAAAAATTAGCCAGGGGTGGTGGCACACACCTGTAATCTCAGCTACTCAGGAGGCTGAGGCTGGAGAATTGCTTGAACCTGGGAGGCGGAAGTTGCAGTGAGCCGAGATCATGCCACTGTACTTCAGCCTGGGCAACAGAGGGAGACTCTGTCTCAAAAACAAAACAAAAAAACCCATAACCCATTTTGTCAAAAACACATCAATTCAGTGATTTGGTAGGATGCAATTAAAGGAAGCCTCAGTGGTATAAATGAATTTTTATTTTGAAACCAGTTCTGCTAGCTTCACATACACACCACCTCAGAGATGGGCAATACATACAGCCAATAGCTAAAGCCACCAACTTGATAATTTCCTCCAGCATATAGAGAAATAAATCTCTGGGGCCTCCTTGGCCTTTGACTTTGGAATACAAAAGCCTTGGATGTAGAGAAATGTATGTTGAGCACCTACTCCTGCGCATACAGACATGGAGCTAGTCCCACCCCTGAATGAAATTGGTGACTTCCCTACTCTGGACTCTGACTCTCAGCTGGCAGACACAACAGACAAGATGACTCTTCATGCATTCGCACTTTGGGCCATCGTGTTTTATGGACACAAATTGAAGAAAAGATCTAGTGATGTAGTCTCCAGCCACAGCTTGAAACCAGCCCATCAATGTCAGGTTTCATTAAATACCTGATGCTGCCACTTTGCGGCAGTTCCGGTGGATAAAGGTTCTGTTAGGGTCAGTGTTTCAGGTGAAGTTCAGACTCTCACTTGCCATAAATGAAGAGGATGGGAAGTGAGCTGGGAGATTTTCTGACTAATATTTAGATAATTGCAATTTATCTCATCTTAAGGATCAAGCTGATTGAACCCAAGCCGAGTTTGAGCTAATGTGTGTTTACAAGGCCTCCTTCCTCAAAGCTAGCAGTCTAAGGAAAGAAGAGAAGCCAGAGCTGGGATTTCTGACTGACCTTGGAACCAGGAATGACCAATCCCAATAGCAATAATATAATAGCAAGAATAAACAATTATGAATATTGCAAATGCTCTCTCTCCAGTGCTGAGAAAAATTAATTTCCTATTTGAATCCCATTCACATAAATACTCATAATGATGTACTTAAATCCAGACTCTGTTAAATCCTTAGCCCACGATACCTGAGCCAACAGCATGAGTCTCGCATTTAATCGGTTACTGTAATAAACATATGAAATGTTTTTGTTTTTCATGAGAGGACAGAGCAGTGGCTACATAAAAGGACATCAAATGACACATCCTCCATCTCCCAGCAAATAAAAAAGCCATCAGCTCATAACAAGGCGGTGATAAAAGGTGCTGAGGCCAGTAAGATTAAGACTTTGTAATAAGGTCTGGGCGCCAAAACTGACAGCCATTTTCTTTTATATTTATCATGTCCTCACATTGGGGTGAGAAGCCATGGCTCTGTCCCATTGCTGGCTAGAATTTATAGCAGCTCCATTATTAGGAGATTGCAGTGAAATGGGGTAGAGGTATGGTTTTCTGAGAACGTTACGATAGCCTCCTACATTATACACTTGACAGGTTTGTCAGCTCTTAGTAACAAGCCTTGTAAAGTACTTTAATATCATTAGCACTATTTTCTTAATGTGTCTGCTCTCCTCGAAGCTTGAAAATATCATATATCATAGGCTGGAGGGTAGCATGAACTGCTGTCTCCTCGTTTCTGGCTTCTTAAATGTGATTTTATAGTAACACATAGAGTTGATGTTTTAATCAAAATAATGCAGCCATTTTCCTTTATTGATTATCAAGTAAATATGTGTAAATATGTAGTTAGGGGTGGGCTACCCTTTTAGAGGATATTGGAAACACATAATGAATGGCTCTCTGTGGGTAATTTCACTGCCTGCTTACTTCAGTTATTTGTTATGTGCCAGGAGTTTTTCTATTCTGCCCTTCTTCCCCAAAGATCTGTGGAGGCCACCTGCAGGAGAGAAGGGCCCAACCAGAACCAAAACTCTGCAAGAACTTTCCAGACAGGCAAGGCCTAAATCAGACGCCTTTGAAATTTCTGCACATACATGTCTCCCTTTTTTGTAAACTAGCCTAAATTACAATCTGTTCTGTAGTTCATGGTGCATTTCAAAAGGACCCACATTTATTTTGGGCAAATCCTGAAAGGCTTTTTCTTGCTTTCAGTGATGAGCATATTGACTTAAGAATGTCTATCTACATTGCTAATGTAAACCCAGAGACAGAAATCCTGTGAGTTGACTCAATAGTTTGAGTTGTATAAGTGTTTTAAATTTCAAAAATAAACATGTATTACTTTGTGAGAGTAATAAAATGATAAACTTGGTTTATATCTCATTCTAAGCAGAACATAGATCTTAATAACATTGTAAATATTCTCATATGTGACCTCGATCATAAAAATTTAATTATTGTCAACAATAGTATTAAATCTATACCAAAAATAAGGATGGGCACACACACACACACACACACACACACACACACACACACACAAAATCAGAGGGAATTTTATTATCATCAGTAAAACCTCAAATTGTTTTATAATTGGAAACATTAGGGTCAATGCAAAATTTAGTTCTGCACTAGAGCTCGGATCAAAACATCAACCCTACTAGGCAGTGGTATCAATATTACTGTACCAATTAGTTACTGGATGCATGCCCTACTTCCTGCACCCTTTATCTCAAATGAGAAATCATGAGATCTATGAGGTGATTTCCTCTTGGTCAAAATCATTGCATCTAGCTCAGGGCCTAGCACATAGTAGGTAATCAATAAATACCGTTTTTAAGGTTGAACAAATGAATCCTTCCAACTTATATGAAGATTTATGTTTCCATTGGCCCATGGCCGTCAAACTCGGTTACTTGCTGAGAAATAAACATGCACCAGATTGGAGGAGTTATAACATCTTGATCTCAGATTAATCCAGTCTATGCCTTTCTTTAAGCATTAACTTACATATATGCTTCTGCATTGAGAGCAGGCCAAATGCAGATAATCTCAAGACACTACATATTGCCAAATAGACACCACTAGGCAATCCAAAATGTTTGTTAGCAAATTATTTTAATGAACCATTTAAATGAACCATTATTTAATGAACCATTAGCCATTTAAAAGTGTCATTTTGGGAATGGGAAGGTGAGAACAACCCAAGAAGAATTTAAATCTTTATATCATCATATAATATTTAAGTTATTTGGTTATGCAAACATATATATTTTACAAAGTCGAAATATTAGGTTAAATTTTATCAATGTAATAGTTTTATTGCAGTTTGTTTAAAAAATGTATATTCTATATTCCTATTGCATTTGCATAATTTAAATGAGAAGAGTATTCAAATATTAGTCTCACTCTCTACCCACCTGAATAAGAAGACAGGGCAGGGTCAAACCTATATTTGTCTATTTTTATAGTCAAT
This sequence comes from Cebus imitator, assembly GCF_001604975.1. Classification (NCBI taxonomy): domain Eukaryota; kingdom Metazoa; phylum Chordata; class Mammalia; order Primates; family Cebidae; genus Cebus; species Cebus imitator. The sequence continues at coordinate 5,653,386 of NW_016107334.1, forward strand.
ACAATAATTGCCTATGATGGATTAATTATATAGTAACTAAGGCTGATTTTTCTTGGAATAGAAGTGATTAAATCGTGTCTTTTTCAGTGGGGTCTGGTCACCACATAAGGACCTAATCTAACCTTTTTTGACTATTTTATGCCTCTTCCTCTGAAGGAAAGCCATTAATTTGATGTGCTGAGAAATTGTCCTGTGAACGTGCTTCTGTTCACACAGTCTAGTTAACATGAATAGGTTTTTAATATCTGTCGATATGGGACTGTTCCCCATCAGTCCCAAAGCTGCTCATAAAATCAGTTAGTCTATTTATTGCTAGAAATCACTAAGGATTGGACTTTTAAGCCTGTAAATTTACCAAGTTTATCACATTCGATACTAAGTGAGAAAATATTTTGATTAAGTCTTTATGTATAAAACCAGATCAGTAAAAATTTTTGAGGATTTCTGGACAATTGCATTTCTGAACAGCTTTGTACCTTCTCTGTATTGTTTTCTTGACATGTTTATCATAAATATATTTATACACACACATATAACGTGCGTGCGTATATATACATATATATATACACATGTGTATAGATACACAGATATGTATATACCTACAAATACACACATATAACTTGTGTGTATATATGCAGATATATCTCTCTCTATATATATAATAAAGATATATTGAAATATATCTAGATATTTAGATATATCTATATATTCACACACAAGTTATATGTGTATGTGTAATATAGACATGTACATATACATTGATATATACATATCTATATGTATACACACAAGTTACATGCATGTGTATATATATATAGATAGATATAAATATAATTTTCTATGTATTTTGATATTTTGACATCTTTAAAAACCTTTTTTGAGGCCAGGCATGGTGACTCCTGCCTGTAATCCCAGCACTTTTGAAGGCTGAAGCCAGAGGATCACTTGAGGCCATGAGTTCAAGACCACTTGGGCAACAGAGTGACACCTTGTCTCTACAAAAAATACAAAAATTAGCCAGGCTCATGAGGTGGCATGTGTCTGCAGTTCCAGCTGCATGGGAGGCTGAAATGAGAGGATCGCTTGAGCCCAGGAGTTTGATTATGCAGTGAACCTTGATTGCACCACTGCACTCCAGCCTGTGCGACAGAACCAAGACCCTGTCTCTAAAAAAAACCATAACCAAAACCAAAAACCTTTTTGTCTGGGGAGAGACTGCCCCTCTAGGGGCTAGCCAATTCTTGGAGGTAGCAAAAACTCTGCCAGAAGCATGCCTTTGATATGCACATTAATCAATCCAGAGCCATACCTCCTCTTCTGGCCCTTACACTTCAGGATGCAACGTTCCTCTGCCTTAACCACTCCAGGGACAGGTACCAAATGGCTACAGACTACCCCTGTAGTTTAGAGTTTGCTAAGTTATTCAAACTAGCCCATCCTAAATCATTCACTCTGCCCTCCATTGCCTTTCCCACAGAAACCCCAACAAAGGCTCTGGCCTAAGCCTTCCCCTGGCTCCTGTCTTCCTTAATCATTCCAACAGGAAACAGCAAATGAGAACTTCACTCTTTGGGCCTCCCTTCCTTGACATACCTCCTGGGCAAAGGCTGTTATATTCCTTTCCAAAACCCATATGAGACACACAGGAGAAAAGGTGGGCTCTCAGTCAGTCCTCTGTAGGTCTCACGATCTCATTTACTTCTCCACTTCCACCTTTGAGATTCAGGAAGCTGCAGGGCATTTTCAATTGCTGAGATTTTTCCAGTCATAATCCTGGGCAGGCATCTTGATTCTGTGTTTAGTGCTCCACCAAAAATATGAATATTGAGTTAATTAACTGGGGACATTTTAGTTAAATCCCTAATTTATAAGACTCGAAGACAACTGATTTTTTTTTTTTTTTTTGGAGACAGAGTCTTACTCTGTACAGTGGTGCGATATCAGATCACTGCAACCTCTGCCTCCTGGGTTCAAGTGATTCTCCTGCCTCAGCCTCCCGAGCTGCTGGGATTACAGGCGTCCACCACCATGCCTGGTTAATTTTTGTATTTGTAGTAGAGACGGGGTTTCTCCATGTTGGTCAGGCTAGTCTTGAACTTCTGACCTCGTGATCTGCCCTTCTCGGCTTCCCAAAATTCTGGGATTACAGGCGTGAGCCACCACGCCCGGCCCTGATTTTAAAATCAAAATGTCACTTTGATGATTTGAACACCTAAATGATGTTTTTAGGTTGACTTGTTTTTTCAATAAATATGCCCATTATTTTGACTTGGTGAAGTTGTAGGACAATGAGAGTTTAATCTGCTGCTAAATGGAGAATGAGCTGATCTAACCATGTTGGACAACAGTTAGAGATTATCTAACAGTTTGCAAATGTGTGCATCTTCCAATGTAGTAATTTGAGTTCTGGACATGTAACTTGCAGAAATTCTATACATGTGCTCAGCACTATTAAAAATAGTCTACTGAGCCAGGTGTGGTATACTGGCCTGTATCCCAGGTACTCGAGAGGCAGAGGTGGAAGAATCACATAAATCTGGGGGTCTGAATCCCATCTGGGCAACATAGTGAGACCTCATCTCCTAAATAAATAATAAAAATAGTCTACAACTGAAAACTGCCCAAATGATTATTAATGGAAGAATAAAAAAATAAACTGTGGAATGCTCATTCATAAGTATGCATTGGAGAAAAAGAACTGATAACTATATGAACATCAGTGAATGTCAAAAACGTACTGCTGTTGAGCAAAAGCAGAAGACATAGAAAGAGGTATACATATGATTTCATTTACATCAACCTTAAAAACTAGCAATTCTGATATCTAGATTGATGAGAGATCCATATGAAGATAAAACTCTTTAAAGAGAAAGAAGAGAATTGTTAACAGTAAATGTGGGAAGGATAGTGATACCAGGAGTGGGTGGGCTGAGGAATGGGAATGTGATGGGTAAGAGTAAATAGATTTCATAAGGCACTGGTAATGTCCTATTTCTTAACTTTGGTGGGTAAGCATAAGGATGATTTAAAAAAGCTTATTATGAGCTGGTTGCAGTGGCTAGTGTCTGCAATCCCAGCACTTTGGGATGCCGCAGGTGCATCATCTGAGCCCAGGAGGTCAATATCAGCTTAGGCAACATGGAAAAACCCTGTCTGTACAAAAAAACCACAGGAAGTTAGCAGGGTATGGTAGTGTGTGCCTATAGTCCCAACTACTTGAAGTCCCATCCCTTGTGCCCTGGAAGTTGAGCGTACAGTGAGCCCTCTTTGCACCACTGCACTCCAGCCTCAGTGACAGCGCGAGACCCTGTCTAAAAAAGTAAATAAAATAAAATTAAAACCTAATTATTTAAAATGCACATGTATAATTCATGCATCTTTTAGTATAATTTTCAAAATCAAAAAGTAACAATAGATAATTAAATGTAGGAAGGAGGTAGAGATGACTCCAAACTCACATCTCATTTTCATCTTTTGTTTTTCATTAAAAAATAAATAAATGAATAAAACCGACAGTGACCATCTAGTATTCTTCAACGTAGCCAAAAATGGGTAGCCATCTACACTGTGCATTTTATTTCACAAATAGAAATCTATTTTTATAAAATATTAGATTTAAAAGCAAGATGGAGATTATTTAATACATGTGATAATTACATAAGATCTCCTTTATTCTATACTTCTCATATATACTTAATAGCCAACTGTATGAAAACTAAGATTTTAAATCAATTATTCAGACGTTTAAGTTAGTTGAATGCAGTCCATTGAAGTGCCCATTGTTTTATGTTCCTGTCTCCTTTTAAGACAATTTTCAAAGATGAAATCAGACACTTAAGGCATTATTATCTCATTTCTCTTAGGTGTGTTCATGATGTAACTGTGAGGCTGCCACTGTTGCATAATTTTAGGAGATTTAGATAATCTTCTCATTCTTGCCTTTTAGAACAGTTGATACCATTTGAATACTTTTTACTTTTGTCTTATTTTCCAAAAGAAAATAGAAGTAGATGACGGGCACTCTGTGAAGCTTGCTGAACTAAACAACTCACCAAAAACAATGAAAGACACACAAAGCACAATATCTCCATTAAATCCTCTCCTTACTATATTATAAAGCTCATATTATCATTATTTTTGCCCTTTTACAGAGAAGAAAACGTGCAAAGAGAAGATGAAGAGACAGCCAAATTAAGTGGCTATGCTCAGGTATGAAGTCTAGTGGTTTGTTCTCTATCCTGCAGTGGTATATTGCTCCCTCTCCCAGACCACATGATTGAGTAAAAAGTTTATTACTATAACTATGTTACAGTATATTAATATACATTACAGAATATAGTGTATTACTATATATATATAAGCTACAGTATATAGTAATATATAGTATATATTGTAGTATATTGTATATACTATATATAGTATATAGTATATAGTAATATATAGTATATATTGTAGTATATTGTATATACTATATATAGTATATAGTATATAGTAATATATACTTTTTTATATAGCATATAGTAATATATACTTTTAATTATGTATGTTTATGGGCAAAAGAGTGATTTCACAATGTCTACTGCAGTTCATATACACTATTAAATTATTTTGCAAATTATCATCATAAGTAACATTTACTCTAGGTAAATTATGCCCACATCAAGTAAATAATTCAATTAAAATGATACTGTTTTTAATACATACTTCCTTAAAAATGTTTTTTAAGCCTCTGCTTTCTGGGTGAGGCTGACAGTTCTAGAAGTTGATTGTCATGTGCTTATTTTCATTTCTGAACATCCTTCATCATCACACCAGGCTAGTAATTAGTGAGGGTAAAAATTGCTATTGGGTAATGCAACATTTCAACTGTCATCCTTCTGCAGTGGAAGAAAAAGTTATTTTGTAAAATGAGAGCCCAGTGGTGCGGTTGTATTGACTTTTATGTCATGTTTGTTTCAGTTTACTAGTCAAAACAAGTTTCACAGCTCCTCCTGGTCCAGAAGGTTCCATTTGCTTTATGAAAATGAAGCTGTCTTGTTTTCTGGTTCATAAATCATTGTCAAGAGGAGCTAGATAACAGAGAAACAAGTTCAGATTCCAGAATGATTATCCTTAGAGATGATGTATTAAATATACAGAATACAACTTGATTTTCATAAGCCACGTTGACTTTGCAGAACTAAGGCTGCAGGGGAAAATTATTTCCTAAGTGGAGGAGTAAGAGCTTGCAAAATCTAACCAGTTGGGAATGATGGGAGAGGGAAGGAAGTAGAGCATTTTTACATGTAAAGATGTATGTTCTTTCTCCAATTTTCTCTTCATTATTTACTGGCTGTCATTTATTTAAGCACGTGGTGCCTCTGTCTTCTAATAGTAATATGGGAAGCATCTTTAGAAAAAAAGAGCTTCCCCTTATTCCTAGATTATCTGCCACTTTTCTTTTATCCTCTTCTCTGAATATTGTAATATCATGTAAAATATTTCTTCTACCTCTTCATAACCTAACCTCTCCCCCTGCAGTGAACTTGGTTTGAGTTGTACTTTTGGAATTCCATACCTCATACCTAGTATGCATTCTAATGCCTCACCAGAGCCACATGATCTATGGGCGTGAAATCTGGAGAAAAATCACAGTGGAATGAGAAAGAGTCACAGAGATACTCTGAGATCATAAGTGTCTTTGTGGTAACTCAGGGAACAGGTTTCTTGCCCCTAAATGATGCTGAGGCTGATTTTCTTTTCAATGAAGACTTCAAACCTCCAAGCTGACTTAAAAATGCATTTGGCTGAAAAAGAGAGGTTTCTTCTGTGTAAAATGTGTTTTACTTCCTATTCAATGGCTTAGTTCCTTTTGGAGCTCTTTATTAGTCTGTTCTCATACTGCTGTTAAAGACATCTCTGAGACTGTAATTTATAAAGAAAATGAGGTTTAATGGTCTCACAGTTCTGCATGGCTGGGGAGGCCTCCCAATCATGGCCGATGGAGAAAGGCATATCTTATAGGGTGGCAGAAAAGAGAGAAAATGAGAACCAAGTGAAAATTGTTTTCCCTTGTAAAACCATCAGATCTTATGAGACTTATTCATTACCATGAGGGGAAACTGCCCCTATGATTCAGTTATCTCCCACCAGGTCCCTCCAACACAGGTGGGATTATGAGAGCTACAATTCAAAATGAGATTTGGGTGGGGACACAGCTAAACCATATCAAGTTCCAAATCACACTTCAGAAATCCCTCTTTAGAGAAGCCTCCTCTCCCCCCAGCCACTATCTGGGGCTTGGTTTCTCTTGCCATTCCCTTAGAGCATCTGGTCACTGCTCCCTCTTAATGCTTATTACAGGGATAGTCAAGGATTTATTTCATTATTAGCTCTTAAAATATTGGTCTCACTTGGTAAAATGAAATTCCTTGGGGGTAGATGTTCATGTTCCTGCACACTGCAGTCTGTAGGCAGGTGCACATCATATTAAGTATTCAGAGGCAGACTATAAAGAGAAACAAATGTACTCAAAGCCTCTCAAACATTGAAGTGAAACTTTTTCTTTTTTTTTTTTTTTTTGCAGAAAGTGATTTATTTAGGCAGAGAAAGAGAAAAAGGAGAGAGAAAAAGATGAGAGAGAGAAAGCTTTCATGAAGATTGTGAAAGGGGAAAGTAAAACTTTTTCTAGCAGGGAGTTTAGGTGGAGATCCTAAGTATAGTCAAGATTTTATTCTAGTTCAATTAGTATGATTTAATTCTTACTCAGAATAGAAGAATCTGCAAAGAGCAAAATGACATAAATAATTGTTATGTCACTAAATATTTTCCATACTATGAAAAGGAACTTTTTCTACCTGCCAGGAAAATCCTTGATTTCTGAAGACACTGCTGGGGAAGGTCACTGGTTCTGCTACCAAATTCATAAACAGGGGAACCTCCATCTTGCAGTTCAGTTAGCCACAGCCCCTAGAAAGTTATAATCTTGTATAATCTGGCTTATTTGATTAATTTATGATTGATGTGCATATCTAGGATTTTTACTCTTTTTTTTTTTTCAGCAAAGGAATAATGTGAGGAATTGGGAAGTTACTCAAAAACTTTGATAGGTGCAGACGACCAGTTTGGGTGTTCATCTCAATGTGTATTTTTGAAACCAGACCAGTTGTCCCATAGAACTGATGTTTATGGTTTCTTTTGAATAAACATAGAAATGGACCCTTCCAGTATTAAAACTTGAGGAAATTACAATTGACTCATAAGAGGTCCTTTCTCAGGAAACAAACTAGCAAGCCTCCCAGATAGTATCAAGAAAGGAAAACTTACCGGATCACCACATCTGGACAGTGTGACACCGGACCCCTCACGCATCATGATTGCCTAACCAACCATCTGCTTCCTGTTTACCAACTCCTCTTCCTTCCTGCTCCCTGATTCCTATTTTCTCAGTTAAATTTCTTCCCTGCTATACAAACCCTTAACTTCAATCCACCAGGAAGATGGATTTGAGACTGATCTATCTCCTCTGCTGTAGCAGCCAGTTAAAGCCTTCTTCCCTGGCTATACTCGTTGTCTCAGTGGTTGGCTTTCTATGCTGTAAGCAACAGGACTTAGACCAAACCCCAGGCATTTTAGTAACATTTTCAACAATATAATTAGAAACTTGTATCATCTGGATAATTACTTTAACCTATCACTTCATTGTACTTGCAAAAACTGGCTTTAGGATTCATAAATTAAGAGTAAAATATCTACTGGAACTTTGAGCATTCTAAGATACATGAGGTCTCCAGCCAGTGGATTAATTCATGTGAACTTTGCATCTTTTATAAATATTTAGATATCTACAAATATAATCTCATTTTCTATATGAATGTTATATAATGTTGGTGCTTCACTCTTTAGGAAGAATGATTTCTATAAAACAATCAATAGAGAAACCCTGCATGGTTTATTTTCTATTACGTATAACATACAGGTCATTGAGTCAAGTACTGTGGCAAGATTTCTGAAAGGCTGGTGATTTTTAGGAAAGATCATCAATAACATATGTAGCAGAGCAAGCTAAAATAATTACAATCAAATTTTATGCTTCAGGGCATAAACTGATTTCTTGCAAGGGTCAGAAAGAAATTATGCTGGTTTCACCAATGTGGACTGCATTGGGTAAATGACCCACCTATTTTTGTTTGGTTTTGCCCTTTTTTCTGAACCTCATGTAGTGCTCAGTTTTTATCAAGAATGTGGGTCATTTATAGCACTCCTTGGTTGCGTATCAGGCTTACTTTCTTTCTGATACTGAGAAACTTTTCAATGGAACATGACACAAAATGAAGCCCTGATTGAAAACGCGTTGATTCTAATGTAAATGTTTGTTCTTAGATTAATTATTAAAAGTTGGAGGTCTAGAAGAGAGAAGAAAGCAAACTGTTGTGATTTTGAATTTCAAGCCTATGATCTTTAAATGCACTGAGGATCATGTTTTCTCTTTGAGGTCCTCTAAATTCACCTGCTTCAGGTAATAAGTTTTATTAGTCTTGTCTCTTTTTCCTAGCTAACTTTTGTCACTGGCTCTCTCTCATTCAAATTCTCATGAACAATAAATTTTAACCTTTGCCATCATTTTTTTTTAGTGGGGTGGGGTGAAGAGGAGAGGAGAAGAGCAAATGGTTATTTTCAGGCAGTGCTGGTGCTTCTCCTACAAATGTAGCATGGAGGCCTTTGAGCTAATTACATTCTGTATATCTGAGCCAACTCGGAGAGCATCACGCTGTCACTCAGATACATCTGGGCCTGATAACAATTGCAAATACTCAGGGCACACTTTAAAAAGGGCTTATGTTACAACATGAAGCAACATGTTTTACAGTATTCAGAATGACCAGATAAATAAAACAGGTTCACATTCAGAGCTTTGTGGGGGAAAATTTATTTTGTAACATTTCATTTAGAGCAGAAAAATTTCCCTACTGACAAGGGAACGTTTGACCCTAACATAATGTTAAGTTCTACCCACAGCAGTTTGAGGTAATGGGCAATAGAAGACTCTGGGCTGCCTTTAATGATGTTGGCTATAAGATTACAATCACTTCCCATTCAGAGGGACAGTTTTGGAGGTTTGGGTCCAAGTTAAAAGTATAGAGGAGAATTTATAAAAAGCTACCTCTACACATACATCCAAGGAGAGAGAGTAGAAATGAAAACGCTGCACATTTCTAGGCCATATTCAGCATAAATGCCAAAAAGATCATTTTAGTTTATTTGGGAACTGTCTTTGGGGGAAGATGTGATGTGTTGATCACAGCCAGGTGACTTCTGAAATCATCATTCATGCTTTGGGGGGATGTTGGACAAAGGAAACAGAAAGGGAAAACAACTCCCAGAGCCAAAATTTTGCATAAGATGGTATCAATTGTCAGTTTCCACCTGGCCATAAAACTCCCCAGCAAGCTCTTCTGCTAACACAGACTATATGGCAGTAATCGTCTTTCCTTCTCCTATGGAGAGTTGTGAAGTCATAAAATAGAGAGGTATTACTGATTTTCACCTGACATATTTCCCTGTTCCTTGAATTTGCACCTTAAAAAAAGTGTAGCTTTGATGTATTAGTATTTAACACTCCTGCTCTTTCGTTGAGTATGCAGTGGTGTAACAAAAATACTCATTTTCTTCACCACATGCCCCTAGGCTCCATTTTTCTTTAAAAGTTGCCTATAGTGACCACAATGTTATTATGGAGGGGGGAAAGGTAACTTGAGCTGTACCATTTGTAGAGCACTTTGGAGTTTACTCTTTAGTGCATATTCTCTTTCTTAAATTTAAAAACATTGTAAAAGGGTGGTATTTAACTCCCATTTGGCAGATGTGACAGCTGAGGCTGAGATTTACATAGCTCGTCTTCCTAAATTACACAGCAGTAAGTAGCAGTAGAGCCCAAACTCATGTCCACGGGTAGCTGGCATCAATAACTGAATAAAGTGCCTTTATTCTGTATAGCAATGGACAATTACATAGCAGTTTCAATTTTTCAAAAGTGTTTTTCTTTTTTTCCTATATCATTTTTTAAAAAAAAATAAATTTAGCAGAACCCAGCCATGTTTAAAAGTTGCCCAGAATTCAGAGGCACAGAGAAGTGATTAAATTTATTAATGAAGATACAGTAACTTAATATGAATGTGGTATTCCTTTTAGATACCTATGAACATGTGTTATTTCAATGACTATGTGCCATATCACTCAAAGTATTATCTCAAGGAAGAAAATAAACAGAGATTTTCGTGACTGTAATTAATGCGTTCCAAGACAACGCTTTACGTTTTACTGAATTCCCTGTGTACTTAGTTCTAAGGTCATCTCTCCAGAAGACAAAATACCCCTTTTTGTTAAGTTGTCTGGAGGTTTTGTTTGTTTATTTGTGTGTGTGGCGGGGGGAACATCAGTTTCTCTGGAAAGCGGGCTGATGCGTTCTCAGGGGTTATAAAAATGGGAATCATTTTTATTGGCAATCCACTGGAATAGTGCTGAGACAAATGGAAACTTGAAGATAAGGATCCTCTGAGGTGAGAACATACAGCTGTTGGGAATTGCGAGAGAATCTGACCAATAAAGGAAGTCACTATTTTTCCAGGCCTGAAGTGAGTTATAGGGCGAGACGGGTGTTGTATATTTATGTAAGGCAGCAGCAGGGAGTTTAAGCGGCTGTATATTGCTGAAAGAGCATCATTCACATTCAGGCAGAGACAAAAGGTGGAAATGAAGTAACATCCTGGCTGAAGAAGGCCTCACGACAGAATAATAACATTTCAGAGAGGGGGGCCGTGTGCGAGGCTGTGGGTAGGCCTCAAAATGAGGAAATGATCAAGATGCCTTGTCAGGCCTTCAGAAAACAGTTACACACACACACACACACACACACACACACACAGGCCTTCAGAAAACAGTTACACACACACACACACACACACACACACACAGGCCTTCAGAAAACAGTTACACACACACACACACACACACACACACACACACACACACACACACTCTCAGTATTAAGGCCTGGCCAAGTGTCCTTGGGAAGGAAAGTCATTTATCTTTCACAGAAACGCGTACACAATTACTAGCAACCTTCATCAGTATAGTCAGCAAGATAGGTTTGCCAAAACTACTAGAAAAAATATGTATATCAATGAACATATTACAGTTATACTTCCACTTGGTATTTGTTATTATCATGTACTCTAGCCTCACTGCATCAGCGTGGATACTAATTCAGGACAATATTTGAAGGACTAAAGTGGTTCTGACGGCTCAAAAGACTCAAAGGAGGGGTAGGCTGAGGGGAAGAGACTGTCTTATCTCCTGTGTTTATTTATTGTGTCCTTTTGTTTAGAGGAAGTAGCAAGAAGAAAGGGGTCATGAAATTACACTCCTCTAATGACAAATGGTGAGAGGGAGAGACAATCTGCTTCAGAAAAATGATCTAAAGAAGAGGAAAGGAAGAATTTTAACATTCAAAAAATATACGTTGCTAGTCTGTGAGGTGCTGCCAAAACACTATACTTCTGTTTGGTAGAAATAGCCTAGGGTGCACCCAAATGCTAATTAAGATGTTATCAAATTTTTAACAGGTAGATTATGTTGAATATTTCAGAAACTTTAGTCATTTCAGAAAAAACCTAATGTAGAGTAAGAATCTTGTCATACAGGGAGCTCTTAGTTAATACTAAATTAGGATGGTTATTAAAACACAGGATGGCACAGGACTGGAATGAAAATAGCCGTATTTTATCCTTCAAGTTTATTTGTCTTGGAAAGCAATATGACAATTATGAAAATGTTAAGTAAAATTAGAAGATATCTTATGAAAATGTTTATGTTGTGGGTCATGGACTAGATTTATAAGTTTTCCTTATTAAGACCAAGTACAAGGAAATGTCCAAGTGATTTTATACTGGACAAACACATATTTACAACATCATGAGTATTTTGCTTAAGTTTTAAGGGAATAGTAGAATCGTAAAATGAATACACTTGTGTCTCTGTTTTTTGCTAATTTTTTTCTCCCGCCTCTATAGAGCTAAATATCAAACAACTATGAAAACAAAACAAAACAAAAAAGAATGCTTGGCTGAAATAATTTAATTTCCTTCATTGACCCTTCCTTAAAATTGTCACATGCCGATGTTTCAGTCACAGCAGAGGAGTTTACACATTCAACCCTAACATTATCAGAACATGGTATTTAGCAGGCTTTTCAATAGCCAAAGGCTAAGAGGCTAAGAATGAGCACAGGACCCTTCATCTTCCTAGAAAATGAGCAATTTACAAATGGGAACAGTTCATACTGCATCAGCAGGTGAACTTATCCAGCACAGATCTGAAGCCAAAGATTTCTAGGAATGACAGCTTCAGCACATCCGTGAAATGATCCTACTTGCCAATTTCCTATTTTTCCACAGGGGACATCTTACGGGCTGGGGTCATGCAAATTCATTTCTGGCTTCTGAAGCATCAGGTAATGGCTACTGCCAGAGGCAGGATTCCAAAACCATTAGCCCACTGGTCTGATCGCATATGAATAAACCTAATATTTTGACCACACACCCCATCTCATGGCATGCTGACCTGGTACTAAAAAATGCATCAATGAAGAACATGTATTAGGTCACTCATTGAAGCATAGCTTACGAATGCCATTTCCACAGGATTTGAGCTCCATTGAAAAAAATAATGTCTGAAACATAGATTGTTCAGAGTCTCCACTCTTGCACTTACTCTGTGTGTGTGTGTGTGTGTGTGTGTGTATACACATACATATACATACACATGAATACACGTATATATATACACGTATACACACATGTATATATACACTCACATTTTTTGCATTTATGCATGTATACACGTGTATATATACACACACACATACATACAAAGAGTCTCACATTTATAAGGAATTACTTAGACTAAGACATACATATATATATATGAAATTTCTTAGACTAAGAATCACTGGGCACATCAGCTGTGGTTCATGTAAAAAGAAACAGAGGGGACTGGGCGCGGTGGCTCAAGCCTGTAATCCCAGCACTTTGGGAGGCCGAGGCGGGTGGATCATGAGGTCAAGAGATCGAGACCATCCTGGTCAACATGGTGAAACCCCATCTCTACTAAAAATACAAAAAAAAAAATTAGCTGGGCATGGTGGTGTGTGCCTGTAATCCCAGCTACTCAGGAGGCTGAGGCAAGAGAATTGCCTGAACCCAGGAGGCGGAGGTTGCGGTGAGCCGAGATCGCGCCATTGCACTCCAGCCTGGGTAACATGAGTGAAACTCCGTCTCAAAAAAAAAAAAGAAACAGAGGGGTAGGGAAATGAAAAAAAAATCTTCCATTTTTTGGCTTCTTCCTTAGAATGTTTGTATAAGAAACCATTGGTTCAGTTGCAGGCACTTATGTGTCGTGGTGTGTTGGGGGGAAAAACCCTCTATTTAAACACAGATTTTAACCTTTCCACCTTAGTCTCTTATATTTTCTTTTCTCCCACTCAAAGCATTTAGGTAAATTAGGATGAAGTCCCTCCATAACAATGCAAGAGGATCAGTTAAACTTTCATTTGTAATTTATTCATGAAGGAGCAAGGTCTTGCCTGGCCGAGCTGTGCATCATCCTGTCAGAATGACTATCTCTCTTGTTGAGAAGGGAGATGGAAAGACAGGAAATTGGGAGCTACAGCTCTCCTAGTAATTGCTGTGAGAATAAAAATGGGAGTACTTTCTTGCTTGGTTAAGTGAATGTGAGCAAAATTTCAAAAATGAGGATAAGAATTAAATTAGCATATATATATGTGCATGAGCGTAGGAATTAAAATATATATATAATAAATGTATTTATAGATTATAAATGCATAACATGTAAAACATTGTATATAATACATGTATAAAGCAAATACCTATTGCATTTATCAATAATGATCTATTTATCAGTTTTGATAATATGATACATTATTTGTCAATAGCGTATAGGTGCACCATCAATTCAGTGTACAAATGGATACAAAATGTTTATCACAATATAAGATATACTTGAATTAAATTTCCTCAATCAAGCTGTTTTCAGTTCTACTATTGCAGTTTTCAGTTCTATTGTTGCAGTTGTAACTTTGTGTAAGCTTGACACTGTGGACCTTCTCCTTTAACAATTTTTGTTTCCATGCATAAAGATTAAGCTCTCTTTTGCCCTCTGTGCAAGTAAACATGTGTGCATATTCTGTGCATTCTTGAACATGTACAAGTTTGGAAGATTTATTAGTCTTTAAAAGGTCCTTCATTTTCTCTCTCAAATTTGATTGGTTTAACAAATTTAATGTTCTAACATTTCTCATCTTTTTTTTTTTCCTTTTAAAATGATTTCTTGGTTTGTTTTTTTGTTTTTTTGTTTCCCTTTCCTCCACTTCTGAATAGATTTCACATTTGGAGGCATGTGGGAAAGGACAGAGTTTTATAATGTGAAAGACCTTATTCTATTTGATGAATAGGTTGCTCCATCTTGCTATTCCCACCCTAGCATTCAAAAATTATCATCTTTTATACATGGGAAAAAGGGAGGGGATGGGATCTGGCATTAGTTCTTTTAGTCGTCAGGAAATTACAAAATGTACACTTGCGAAGTAAGCAATTTTTGCAGTCTGCCTGCACATCCATCTTTTTAATGAGCCTTGTTTATAACCTGACGCCATGTTTCTAGCCACCTACCCTGTTTACATCTTTGGCTCCTTTAATTAAGAGAAGAACCAGTTAAAAGAAAGTAAGAAGAAATATTAATATGATCTGATTAATTCAGCTAGCAGGAGGTTATGGGGTACCAAGGTTATTATAACCTATAAAGGCAATGTGAATAAAGCTGTATCCATTTGTAATTTTATTAGGTGGAGCAAATTAGTGAGTCTGCATAGCAGTGACAAAAGACCCATTCCTGTTCTCCCTTACCCCCTACTGCAAGGGCCAGGTGCCCAAAGTTAGGCTCCATATTAAGCAAATGAGATCTGATAAATCTCAGCTGCACATCTAATGAGAACCTCCAGTGCTGGTGTTGTGCTAATTTGGAAAGATTAGCTGGGATGTTTGTGTATGGCTGGTGGAAGTCCAATGGAAATAGCAGTGAGGCATGGAGAAGAGCAAGCAAAACTTCAAAAGGGTTAAAGACAAAAAACAGCACTCTCCTGGAAAAGATAAGGCCTAGAATAATTGACAGTGGGCAAACCGCGAGAAGCAAACTATCAGGGGCAGCGTGAGGAGTGAAGGGAAAACTCCATTTTAAAAGAAATATCAGTGGTAGCGACTGTCTTTATCATGGGAAAAACAATACAGTCCACCTGTGTGGGCTTCAGCCTTCCCACTCCATCCCCTCTGACATCAGGAACCCACATTTTGTCCACTTTCATGAAGTCAAAAGAAACCTGTAGAGTTTACTTGTGGCAAAGATGTGGTGCACCGTGATGAGTGAAGTTGAATTCTGTGCGAAAGAAAGGAGGCATGGCCATAGTTTCAGATATGAAGATTTTAATATCTGTCGTGGGAGCATTTCTCATGGGCTGTTCTGTGGACTTTGCAAAGAGGTTTCATTAATCTGAAATCCTGTCCAGACTAATTTTCTTGGGATTCCAATGTGCAAATTATAGTTTCAATGTCTTGCCTCATCAATCCTTCTAAACTCTAATTTCAGATTTGATGCTTATCTGGTATTTGTTCTGCCTTGACTTGGCATATCCTGCCAATGGATCCCATTCTTCACTGGCCTGTGCTTGACTTTTCTACCATCAGTTTGTCTCTGAGAATTTGGAGGGACTCTCATTCATCCATGGTGTAGGACTAGATTTCCATTTTATCACAAGTAAACTCTACACTTCTTTCCTTCCTTCCTTCCTTCTTTCCTTCCTTCTTTCCTTCCTTCCTCCCACCCTCCCTCCTTCCTTCCCCTCCTTCCCTCGCTCTTTCCTTCCTTCCTTCCTTCTCTCCTTCCTTCCTCTTTTCTTGTCTTTCTTTTTTGTTTTTTGAGACAGAGTCATACTGTCACCCAGGCTAGAGTACAATGGTGCAATCTTGGCTTATAAGGATACTCTACTCTTTCTAATACTTCAAATATAATGTGATACTTCTTAGTCTGATGCATATCCTAAACATAGATACAAATCTTCAAGGGCCCATCTGAGCTGTTAACCAACTCCAAATTAGAAAACATAACTTTTTACCACCAGTTGAGCTTTCTATTGAGTGTACTCTTAAAATAAAAGACAATAGTATTGGATAATAGCAATATAGTCAAAAAAGATGACACCAGCAACCCAATGGAAAAATAAAGGACATTCATTTTAAACAGACATGCCAGTGGCCAAAATTATTTATATATGTTAAATTGTATTAGGAATGAGAATAAAATATGCTTAAAATAATAAAAAATAACTAAAAATAAACTTTTTTGGTCCAGTAATTATTTCTGTTCTGATCTAAATATTTGTTTTCCCTCAAAATTTACGTGTTGCAGTCTAATCCCCAATACAATAGTATAAAGAGGTGGGCCTTTGAGAGGTGTTTAATACCCTCATAAAAGAGGCCCAAGGGAGCTTATTTGCTTCTTCCACTATGTGAGGACATGTGTAAGGCACCATCTATGTGGAACGAGCTCATACTGGACACTGAGTCTGCTAGAGCCTTGATTTTGGAGTTTTCAGCCTCTTAGAACTATGAAAAATACATTTTGGTTGTTTAAAAATTTCTCACTCTTTAGTATTTTTGTTACAGCAGCCTAAACATACTAAGACAACTTCTCAAGAAAAAAAAATCTCTTAATGGAAATCAGTGAAAAGACAGGTAATTATTTTATATTTAAGTACTTTCTCACCACCATGTGCAACATAACATAGGAAATAAGAAGGTAAAAATCAATTGATCAATCAATCATACAATGCCTTGTTTTTATTCTAAATGTGCCCCTAAAGTTTTTATAAAATTAAATAAAAATGAATGTATATGAATATGGGAGGAGATTCTATGATGAACACATAAAACCCATTGAGATATTTGCTCCTGGGTAAGGCTCTATTTATTTTAAAAATAAAATTGTTTTAGCCAATATGGCTACTTTTTCAGTGGAAAAACAGTCATAAAAATTTCAATATTTATTTAAAATTTAAATCGCCTTTTGATCCTCCCAATCAACTCTTGGCTTCCAGGGGTCAGATGAGAAATGGTTAAAAAAATCTTTTTAATAGCGGAGATGAGGCATCATTCAGAAGTAGTCATTACCATCAGAGTAGAGACTCAGGAACTTTCTGTTGAGTCAAATAAGTTTCAAATGCATATCACACACAACTTGGGAAAGTGACCTCTGGTTTTCAATCAGAATCCATCCTTCTTTCATCATTGATGCCACAGCCTTTAGAAGAGAGCATCAGTAGAGCATAAGCAACAGTGGTTTGAAGCATGTCTTTTGGTCAGAATCCCAGCCCTGCCACTACTGCATGTGTGTTTTGGCAACTTACTTAATTTCTCTTTGCCCTACTTTCCTCATCCATACAATGGGGAAAATATTGGTAGTGCCTTGCTCTTGGGGGATTGTTTTGGGAATTAAATTATTAGATACATGTAAATCTTTTAGAAAAGAATTTGGCAGCTGGACACGGTGGCTCGTGCCTATAATCCCAGCACTTTGGGAGGCTGAGGCGGGCGGATCGTGAGGTCAGGAGTTTGAGACCAGCCTGACCAACATGGTGAAATCCCATCTCTATTAAAAATATAGAAAATTAGCCAGGCTTGGTGCCATGTGCCTGTAACCCCAGGTACTCAGGAGGCTGAGGCAGGAGAATCGCTTGAACCTCGGAGGGGAGGTTGCAGTGAGCT
>NW_016107334.1:5671325-5681856 GCF_001604975.1 Cebus imitator
ATTTGGCATATGGCAATATTTGATAAATGTCAGTTCAAATGATCATTTGGCCGTTTATTTTTAGATAGTAGTGTTTATGGCTATCTCCCTGCAATGCACAGCTCTGAACTCCTTGAAGTCAAAAATAGTCATATTAACCTAGCTCAATAGCTCTGCCTGAAAAGAGGGACTTAAGACATCTCTACGTCTTCTATATGGGATAGGGACAACAGTAAATGAAATACCCTCAACTGGAATATTCCTTTAATTTTCAACATAGCGCCTAGGTTTCTCGCTTAATCTTGTTTTTATTTTGAACTGCAGCAATAAAGTATCAGGTAATCACATGCAAAACCGCATGGATGCTTGAATGTTAAGTGCCACATATTACAACTGTGATAAAATGTTTACTTTGTGTTAGTATCTGTTAGTTACAGCAGGGATCCATGAACATATGTGACCTTAGTATTTCCCTTCCAAATAAAACACGATAGTTAATCTGAGTGTATTGGAAGAAACAGAGATTTTGGAAAACAGGCTCTGCCACCTTCTAAGCTAGTTTCTGTGTTATTAAATAGTGATAACATCCAGCTCATGGGATTTTGTGGTGAATCTGGGTGAAACAACATGTGTGAAGAACCTGGCACTCAATAAATGATAATTACTGTTATGATAATTATTTGCAGAAAATTTTACCTTGAAGGTTCCCATAAGTAGAAAAGACTTAGAGCAACCATCAGTTGGCATTGTTTGCCTTGCTAGTTGGTAGTAATGCTTTGATATAAAAAGGCTTCTGAGTCTAAACCCACAACTAGGAGAATGAGTCTGTGACCCACAAGCAATGTCTGCTTTGTGCACTGTTGTGAGAGGGCCGGCACTGTACCAGGCCTTTACTATGTAGACTCCAAGGAAGGCGTCTTTCCTGATAAATTCCTCAATAGATTTCTTTGGAAATCTGAAGAAGTATGCAAACCCATCTCAGAAAAATTATTTAAGATGAATAACCTAAAATACATGTAAAACACAATCACTAAAATATTTAAAATTGATACTACAATATGCATTTTTTATTAACACATTAAATAATAAGATCTTGTGGCAGGTCTTATAACTACCATTGTGTCAAAGTTGTATTGAGCATACAAATATTTTGAGATATCTGTGATCATGTAAGGTCATATGAACATATTTATAATAGCTTTTGGTGGTAAATCATAGTTAGTACCGTTTTGATGTGTGTTGTCCACATTCATAATGAAGGAAATGCAAAGTTCCAGTTCAAAAGTAGTGAAAATAAAGATGCAAGTATTTTGCATCCAATTTCATGTCCCCCTTGCTCTAAAATCCCACATCAAGAATCTGTATTCTAGAGCCCCAAGTTAAGGCCATCTGATCTAAATCTGAGAATCTTGTTTTCACTTAATCAAACTGGTATATTCCTTTTTTTCCCCCATAATCACCTTCCCTATTTGCCCTTCAGCACATACTCTTCTATTTTATGAAGTTCCTAAAGACATTAAAAGTCCAAGTCTTATAAATTTTTTGTGGATACTTAAATTGTTCCTCCTTCCTAAGAATCAGGTTGATATAATTATTATGGGGTTTAGGTATCTACTGGATAAGAGTATCTTGGTATAAATGTTAGAATTTAAACGATAGCCAAGCTTGAAGGTAGACACAAGAAAATTCATACTAAGCTACGACAATATTTTAAAAAGTGAAATGCTTTGAAAATAACCTTAAAGCAGAAAGTATCTTAAGTCTTAGGAAACCTCATATCCAATTGTACAGTGTAAAAAGATTATAATAAACTCTGGACAAGACTTCAGACTCTGGGATACTTAATTCAAACTAAACTTTAAAGCTTTTTGACATCGACCCATATTCTTGAATATGAAATATTCTAGATATGAAATAATCCACACTATTGGAGTAAAATCCAAGAGAATACATGTAGCTGGAAGTATCAAACCTTTTTAGACAGACTGATGTGTATCCGCAAAAAGGGAAACACAATTTTTATTAGAAATCCATTGTAAAGACAGGATACAGGTCTAAATTGGTGCTTTATGTATTTACAAAGTTTGTGCATGTTATTGGCTCCCCATGAAAGAAACATGTTCAAAGGGATAGTGTTAAAATAAAATCCTGTTCAAAGCTTAAATGTCTTAGTGCTGACTGAAAAAGAACTCAGACTGTGAATCTGCTAAATTTGACCTTTCATAAGCAGACACATCTGTAGTTCTTCATGGCTTGTTTATATTTGCACTACTGAAAAGATTAATTGATGGTTCAATAAATTATCACTTTACAGATCGGATTAGTCTCTGAAACCACCAATCACCTTGTTAACATGTACATGTAAATGAATTGTTTTCAATAGAATAACCACTATCCCCCATGTAGGTGTGGCAATTAGATTATTGATTTTAGGTAAATGTCTGGTTAATTATGCAACAGGCTTTATTTCTTCTGTTAATTAAGCTACTGCTCTTTTAAGTCAATAAGGTATAGTCCCAGGAGAAAAGAGAAGTTTCCCATTAGAAGAGATCAAGTACTTCCTCAAAAAGGAGCAGAATGTGGGACCCCTTTTCTTTCTCCAAAACCAAGACCCAAATGAGGGAGAAATTACATGAATGAATTGTACTTCCAGTTTACATATCATCCATTTCTATAGTCAGTATTAAAGAGAAATCTGAATAGAAATATTTCCTATAAAAGAAACCACTAGTCTTTTGTATAAAACTGCCTAAGAGACACCCAATTTTCCTTGTCTCATTTGGTCTCACAATTACCAATTGTAATGTGCCTTTTAAGAATCTCCACCCAAGATTCACCTCCTTCTCAAATGGCTTCATTTTCATTTAGGTAGTCATCACTAGCTTTATCTAACAGAGAGAAGGAAGCATTTTCAGAATCTACCTGGGGACAGAGCCTCAATTCAACTCGGCATCATCACTAGCATACCACTCCCTGCCTCCTTAAATTTTGACCAAAGATTGATCCATAGAAGTTGACTTTTCTCTTTTTCTAGTTAGGATTTGTTTGTGTATTTTTTGTTTGTTTATTTGTTTGCTTACATTTTGAGGAGTGGAGCAGTATGAGTAGAATTTGAGATGGGGATTTGCTAGGCCTGGACAACTAGAATCTGAGCTTAGCTGTACCCGCTTACTCTGATTTTGGAGTATGGTAAAGCTTCTTACCATTTAATTCATTCCAGATTTTGCCTTGTCTGTCCTGACTTCAGTGCTGAAGTCTCACACATGTCTTGAGAAGCTGCTAATATTTTGTGTATAGTAGATGAATAACATTAATTGAATAAGTGAATGGAGGGATGGAAGCCAAGTTGCATAATTGGAAAAGTTCTACATAAGAAAGTCACTAGCTTCCAAACAATAATAAAGTGATTTTTTTACTTCCTTTAGGCATTGACCTAAGAGAATACTACAGTAATAATTACTGCAATGATACCACTAATATTTATAGAGCACTTAATATGTTTCAGAAATTATCTTAACATGGTATATATTATCTCACTTAACCTCCACCATAATACTTTCTAATACTTTACAGTTGAACAGTTTTATACTTTACTATCTTCATTTTACAGATGGAGAAACTTAGGCAGAGAACCCAAAGTCACACAGTCACTAAGTGATAGAACTAAAATTCAAACCCAGGAATTATGAAGTAGATTGGGTGCTGGCCATAGCGACAATCGTGAGACCAGTATTAGTATCCCTCATTCTGCTAATACTTTAGCGCTAGAAACATGAATCACACATAAATAAAAATCCCTTCCTCTGAACCAAATTACTTGCATAGCATAGCAGTAGCTACAGAGCAAGTACACATTGTAATTTTATTTGAATATTTCCCGATTAGTTTACAATAAAGTTGGACACAGTCCTCTTGACCACGGAATGACTTTCACTGCTTCTTCCAAATCAGAGTATTTCCCCTTTTATGACAAAAGTTATAATTATCTGGAGAATCCAAAACTGTACTAGTTAAAATATTCCCCATAGAAGAAACCTGGTAAAAGTTGTGCTGGTGTTTGCATGAAGCCTGTTATACATAATTTTCTGAAGCTGTTTTCAATCATGCAAATGATTTTTTCCTTTGCAATATGCTAATGCAATCTGATTTATTTCAGTTGTAAAAGTTAATTACAATGTGCTTGTGAGTCCCTAAAGATGATGTATTAAATGTTTATAACCAGGATTATTAAAATGTCCTGTCTCGATTACAGAGCTTCTCTTTCAAACACTAGAACTAATTGTAGCCTTAAATCACAACAACCTCACCGTTAAAATTAACACAAGGGCAACATTGCATAATTTTAATTAATTTTAATTTGGCCAAAGCAAATTAATTTTTGTTTTCTAGAAGGACAGCTAAACTCTTTTGTAGCCTGCTTCCACTAAGCATGGAGTTCATAAACTTCCTTTCTTCCTGGCATTTTCATTCCTTTGAGGATTATGCCATGGGATTGAATACTTGTTTATATTTTGGTACCAATTTGCATATCTGGTTCTCTCGTCTCCTCTTTGCATTTCAGTAAGGACATAAAGCCAGAACGGAATGTATACAGTTCTGTGGTCAGGGAAACCAATTTTTAACTGTGAGTTTCATAATCTTCTTAACCCAGGTCTTTGCACATAATGATGTTCAGAGCCCAAGAGTTGTGCACTTTGAGACTTCCATCTTTAGCACCCATTAAAAAGCTGCCAACACCTCTTTCAAAGTTTGCAAAACAGTTTTCTAAGAGACTGGTACTTAGAAGATGTCATTTCTACACTCCTCCTTTTCTCATTCTGCTCAACACATGAACTTAATTGCCTATTTCATGTGTTTGTTAATACTATGTGTTCATTGTTATGTCCAGTAGCAACAAACAGAGTAACTTTCTATTTATTCCTAAAATAGAGGCATCATTTTCAGGAAAGTTCTATCTTCAGTGCTCCTTTATCTGAATACAGTGACTCTTCTATTTATTCAAATGAAAGTTGTTTTACAATTAGAAATAGCCATAATAAAGAACCTTGAAAACACACCTAAAAAATAACCAGGGGGCCTGATAGACTTTCTAAGATGTGTTTTCAAGGTTCTTTATTACTGTGGCTATTTCTAAAAGATCAGTGCTACTCTATAAGATGTATGTTTTATCTTACTAGTCATAAGTTCTAAATGTTTTGAAAAATTGGATAAATAGTTTCTTGTTTTAATTTACGTGTAGAGACTTTGAGGTGAAGTGGGTTTTCATTTTTGCTAATCATTTAAATTTTAATCTGCCTACCCATATTTATAGGCATTCCTTATACACTTGATTCACCAAAATGTTAGACATAATCTCATTTTATCACCAACAGGTAATAATCATAGCCAAAGGTGAACATTAAGTTTAGTATAAAAAGTTATTATATATCACATAAGTAAAATGTAACCATATCAAAAATTCTTTGTCCAAATCAGTGCAAGAGTGAAAGAGGATGTTGTTAATAATTACAGGAGAACATTAGGCATAAAATCAGAAATTTCTGAGCGAACTGGAAGATTTCATAACCCTCCACATAGGAAGATGAAATTGACACTCTTCTGTTTTATCACAATTCCTCCTTTCTGTTCCTTCTTGGTAAAGGTGGGTCTCTGGCAACCATATCTATATTGCATGATGCTACCCAGGATGTGGATGACTGGGTTGCTTATGAATATTTGATTAGGTTTGATCTATAAAAATGTACCTTAAGACTTTTAGTTAAGCATGAGGAAATTGAGTTAAGCTCTGGGTGTGGCAAGGTCTGTATTGGACACAACTCAGAGATGTGGAGGTTCCTATATCAGCCTATGTTGTGAATATATTTACTGTAAAATATAAAGCTGTGCATGTCCCTCAACAATCAGGGCATACCACAGGTATTGCAACAAAAGCAAAAATTTACAAATGGGATCTTAGTAAACTAAAGACCTTCTGCACAGCAAAAGGAACTATCAACAGATAGTAAACAGATAACATACAGATTGGGAAGAAATTTCTGCAAACTCTGCATCTGACAAAGGTCTAATATGCAGAATCTATAAGAAACAAAAACCAAATAATCCCACCAAAAAGTGGGCAAAGGACATGGACAGACAATTTTCAAAAGAAGACATACGTGCTGCCAATGAGCATATAGAAAAAAAGCTCAATATCACTGATCATTAGAGAAACACAAGTCAAAATCATAATGAGATACCATTTCACACCAGTCAGAATGACTACTATTAAAAAGTTAAAAAAAAAAAAAAAAAACTGGCAAGGTTGTGGAGAAAAAGGAATGCTTATACACTGTTGGTGGGAGTGTAAATTAGTTCAACTATTGTGTAAGACAGTGAGGTGATTCCTCGAAGGCCTACAGTAAAAAATACCATTCCACCCAGCAATCCCACTAAAATCCCATTATATACCTAAGGGAATATAAATCATTCTGTTATAAAGACACATGCATATATATGCTCATTGCAGCACTATACACAGTAGCAAAGACATGGAATCAACCCAGATGCCCATCAGTGATAGACTAGATAAAGAAAATATGGTACATAAACACCATGGAATACTATGCAGCCATCACAAAGAATAAGATCATGTCTTTTGCAGGGACATGGATGGCGCTGGCGGCCATTATCCTTAGCAAACTAACACAGGAACAGAAAACCAGCACTGCATGTTCTCACTTATAAGGGGGAGCTGAATGATAAGAACACTTGGACACATAGAGGGAAACAACACACACTCAGAAGTGGAGGTTGAGAGAAGAAAGGTTGAGATCAGGAAAAATAACTAATGGATACTAGGCTTAACACCTGGGTGAAGAAATAATCGGTACAACCAACCCCAAGACATACATTTATCTATGTGTACTTTTGTGCAAGGATACATCTTGCACGTGAATACTTGAACTTAAAATAAAAGTTAAAAAATAAGAAAAGAATCAGGGCAAAGTATATATGACCAGCTCTGGTTTTTTGATTAAGGTGATTTGCCTATAAGGTTAAAAAAAATTATGATTTTATGAATAAAATTTAATTTTTACATATAGGTAAATACATATTGGCAAATAAGTGCCTATATGTAAAAATTAAATTTTGTTTGCAAAATCATGAAAGAAACTTTAAAGTTTTTGCTTGGTAGAAAATAGTAGGGTGACTCATAGGTAATTTAAAAATAATCAGTACAAAGAATTTTCAGTTTCAATTCAACTACTTTTAAAATAAATCTAACTGGATACTGTGGCTCCTACCTATAATCCCAGCCACTGCAGGCGAATTACTTGAGGCCAGGAGTTCAAGGTCAGCCTGGGCAAATAGTGAGACTGTGTATGTATAAAAGTTATATATATATATATGTATATATAAAAACGATTAGCCAGGCATGGTGATGGGCACCAACAGTCCTAACTATGGAAGAGGCTGAGGTGGGAGGATCACTTGAACCCAGGAGTTTCAGGCTGCAGTGAGCTATGATCACACCACTGCACTCTGGCCTGGGTGACTGGGAGCGAGACCCTGCCTCTAAATAAATAAATACATAGTTTAAAAAGTAAATATAACAGAAAATATATAATCTTTTAAAAACGGATTACAGAAAAAAATTAAATAATTGACTCCATTTTTATCTTGAGTTTAATGTGCGTGGCAACAGAGTAAAAAATATAATTTTTAGTTTTGTTTGGTTTATGAGTGAATAGGGCAGGAAACTTTTGTGCCACTGTGTAATCTCACACTTCTGAAATTATATTGGTGAGTGTGTAAAGCGAAGAATTATACTGGTGATCCTGAGTAGCTATTTTTATGTTATATATGAACTCTTTCAGGGAAGGGACATTATTTTATTTATCTTTGTATCTCCAAGTGTTTACCATAATTCCAAGTATGTATTAAATACTTAACATATTGATGTTAACAGAAACAACTGAGGAGAATTGGTATAGGGTGGAAATAACTTAGACAAAAGCCATAATATTCACATCCTCACTGTTAACACAAATAAATAAACAAAATGAATCTTAGATCCTTAACCCAATCATTAGAAATATTAGGCTTATTATTGTAGAGGTTTCTCTGAGACTCTTAAATGTAAGAAAATCTAGCTAGTGGGAATTAGTATGAGTGAGAGTAAGAGAAGATGCTCAGGCTTATAATAAAGCTTCAGCATAAAACTCAATTACCTCATTTCTAATACATAGATTTAATACATAATAGTGGTAAAATTCTATGTATTTTGAGACTTAAGCTGTGGAGAGAAAGCATGCATTTTTTAGAAGCTTTGAAAGTTGTATAATTTACTTTTTTCACAACATACCCATTATGAAAAGTTGATTGTATTTGACTGTGTTATTTGTTCCTCGTAAACCTACATTTCACAGTGTGCGTATGATAACCTAGAGTGCCCACTTTGCCAAGTATTTGGAGAATTTGCCCACTGCCTGTACAGATCATGCTGGCATATGTGTGCCAAAGGCTTAATGGTTGCCATCTATTAGCTTTCTATTGACTGAGTCTTTTCTGCTCCTGCTAGTGAGAGGACTCTGGTAAAAAGAATGAATACACTGCTTGATGTAGACACTCATGGATTGAGGAAATAAATCTCACTTTGGCTAAATATGCCAACGATGAAACTGCATCCTTCAGACACTGTCAGTTTACCGATTTTCATCCCAAGGCTTGGGGTAGACTACTGGTTCAGAGAAGGATGATTTTACAGTGACAAAGAATGGGAACCCTGAAACCAAAGAGTTCGTCTTATCCCAGTAAAAATCTTCTGGGCCATGAAAAATTGTTTCCTTAGCTGCAATTACTATTTATTTATTTATTTATTTATTTATTTATTTATTTATTTATTTCTCTTTTTTCCTCCCTCCCTCCCTCCCTCCCTTCCTTCCTTCTTTTCCTTTTTTCTATGCCATGAAAAGTTGTCTTCTTATCCACAATTACTTTTCTTTTCTCTCTCTCCCTTTCTCTCTCTGTCTCTCTCGCTCTCTTTTCTCTTTCTTTCTTTCTTTTGATAGAGTCTTGCCCTGTCACCTCGGTTGGAGTGCAGTGGTGCCATCCCGGCTCACTGCAACCTCCATCTTCCACGTTCAAGCAATTCTCCTGCCTCAGCCTCCCGAGTAGCTGGGATTACAGGCACCTGTCGCCATGCCCAGTTAAATTTTGTATTTTTAGTAGAGTCACGGTTTCACTATGTTGGCCAGGCTAGTCTCTCTCGAACCCTTGACCTCATGATCTGTCTGTCTCAGGCTCCCAAAGTGCTGGAATTACAGGCATAAGCCATAGCGATCAGCCAACAATTACATTTTCTTACATAATGCAGATATGTACCTGATAAGTTCTCATAATAGCTGTCAAAAATTTATGGTAGACACTTGAGAAAATATTGGATACTAATACACTGAGGAAATGCATACTACCTAGCTCGATGGCCAAAGTCAAACAATGTCAGAAATCGTTAGCTCTGGTCTCAGATTCCTCACTGGTCCAACTGGCAATGCCCACTTCTCATGTAGCCCACTAAGCGTACTATAGACAGGTTAAAAATACATTCCAATAAAAGTCAATTGCTTCCCTACATATTAGTATTGAGCAATTAGAATATAACATTAAAAATGAAATACATTAGCAGCAAAACTTGGAATACTTTTGTATACATCTAGAAAACTATGTATAGTATCTATATGAGGAAAAGTATAAAATTCTGGTGAAATAAATCAAATAACTAAATAAATAGAAATATACTTCATGTTAATGGAAAGGAAGATTCAATATAGTTAAGATGTCACTTCCCAATTTAATCAATGATTTGATGTGATTTCAATCAAAATCCCAGTAGGCTGGGATTTTTTTCTGGAAATTAAGACATGAGTTCTAAGGTTTAAACTGAGAGCCAAAATACCTAAAACAGCCCACAAAATATTGAAAGAGAAGAACAAATTTATAGGACTGACACCACCCAAATTTAAGGCTTGCTATAAAGCTACAGTAATCATGACAGTGTGATATTTGAGAAAGAATATACACGTGGGTTAATGAAACACACTGAGAGCCCAGAAATAGATGAGTACTATCATATTCGATTGAACTTTCACTAAAGTTCAAAGGCAGTACAATGGAGAAAAAGTAAACTTTTCAATAATTGGTGCTGGCACAACTGGCATCCATGCACGAAAAAATATAAAAAAGATGAATGTAGACATAGATTTATGCCCTCACAAAAGTAGACTCAAATGTAAAATGCCATACTACAAAACTCTTGGAAGATAATATGGGAGAAATCATAGGGAACCTTGGGTATTTTTCAGATACAACAGCAAAAGCACAATCCCCAAAAGAAAAACATTGGTAAGTTAGACTACAATAAAATCTAAAAATTCTGCTCTGCAAAATAGACTGCTGGGGAATGAAGAGGTAAACCACAGATTAGAAGAAAATCCTTGCAACACATATTTGACAATGGACTGATATTTAAGAGATAGAAAAACCTCTTAAAAGTCAATAATACAGGAGGCTGAGG